>NC_058121.1:13228369-13537500 GCF_914725855.1 Thunnus albacares | reverse complement strand
CTCAGTCCTACCTGTGTGATTTCTTTTTTTTTTTTTAAAACAACAGGTTCAGTCACATGTCAGAATTACACAAGCCCAGTTTAAACACTGTAGCAATGACAAACATGCAGCCTGGCAGCTCATACATGCACTTAATAGGGAACTCCTTTTGGACAGTCTCCACTCTCTTTATATATAGGACATGAACAGTAGCACATTTCATTTTGACATCCTACTCTGAACAAATCTCTGATTTTAGGTTCCATCAACAGATATCCTGCAGTTGCTTTCTTGTGAGTGAAAAATTCTTTGTGGACAGTGTTTATCTGTGGACGCATAGTGTATTATTTGCATTGCGATATGCAAGTTAGTTTACTCAGGGCGAAACACTTAACTACTCACACGCTAGACCAGATTTCACAATGTTCCTGTATCAAAAGGAATATTTAACTTTAACTCTGCACACTTCACGTGCAAGTTTTCACACATCACCTGCAGTGCTCTTTTTGCACCATCTGTATATGATTTTACTGTAGTCTGCATGAAAAGTTCAATGCATATGCAAACCACATCTGGCCTCAGGTCTGCTGGACTAGTTCCTCCACTCAGGCATGACTGATCAGGAATGCACGGAGTCGACCGCACCCTCTCTCCCCTTTAACCACTGGACGCAGGCCTCCTGGGTGTGTGTGTGTGTGTGTGTGCGCATGTGTTTGAGTGTGTGAATGCCCTGCTCAGATTACCAGAGTTCATTTGTCTTGTAAGCTATAGTGCCACGCCTTCCTCAAACTTTTATTCTTTTCATGCTATACCTCATTCCTTTCTACACATTTTCCTCTTCCTCCTTTTTCTCTCTCTGCTTTCTGTTCTCAGTGTTTTCGGTCAAACAGACTAACATTATTCTCACCTTATAAATCTACAGCATGAACAGGGGGAGTCCTACATATGAACTGTACACATCATCATGCACGCTTCAGCTTTCATGCTGGACTCGGCTGTTTCACAGATGTGGCTCCAACGCACATGCAGTTTGTGTTTCCTTGTCCTTTGTCTCAGTGATTGTACATTTGTGTGAAGTATGTGTGTGTGTGTGTGCGGGAATTAAACCCAACATTCTCTGGGCTGGTACACAAAAGTAGAAATACTCACAGCCTGACTTATAGCCAGCAGCTGGAGTCAGCTGCTGCTTTGGGTCAGGGGTGGGAAGTCAAAGGTCATTACCTGCTTCACTTTTCTCTTTGTCTCTGTGGATAAACCGCACTCACACATGATTCTTTAGATACTCACATACACAGTCTTAAGTGCATACACCCAGTAGGGGTGCCTGAGAATGGTTCTCTCAGCTAAGCCGGCAGCTTTTACCAGAGAATAATGGAATTAAGTAACACACACACACACACACACACACACACACACACATGCACAGTGCTTTCTGCTGCAATAATAGATGTTGGAATAATGGAGCACGTGGCCAGAGGAATGAGGGGATTTGTCTTCTAACCAGAGTGAATTGACAAGAGTTGACTCCAGGCTTAGTTCATGTCTAATAGCTCAACAAGACCCTGTGTGTGTGTGTGTGTGTGTGTGTGTGTGTGTGTGTGTGTGTGTGTGTGTGTGTGTGTGTGTGTGTGTGTGTGTGTGTGTGCGTGCCTGCGTGCGTGTGCGTCCCTGACGGGGCTACTCCATGGGGGCCACATTTAGGCCTTGAAATGACAGCGTTATCTCTAAAGATTGCCATCTTTGCACACACACATACTGTAGACAACCATAAACAAACTATTATACTTTATTCCCTTCAGGCTGTGAGATAGTGTTGTTTATTGACTTTAGTCTGATAGCGTTTGAGGCATGTACATACAAACACATGGACACACAATTTTCCAGCCCATTTAACCTTACAGTGAAGACCCAAGGCTACACTGATCAGCAGAGAAGACAAGACTCTCAAGAGAAAGTTATTTCAGGCTGATGATGCCACCATGTGGTCAGAGATAGTAATTACATATCAACAAGACAAAGATTAACAAGGATCAAACATCACAGAACATAATTTCTTTCCTTAATTATTTTTATTAAGGATATGAGATAGTTCCATGTTTTGCTGAAGCAGCTGTATAAGCACTAAATAAGCAGCTAAATGTTGCTGTGTACTTAAATGCAAATGCACATACTTATTACCCGGGCTGGATAAACATACATGTAGACATATACATTAAATCATATCAAAGTTTGTATTTTTGCTACTCCTACCACTGCTACAAGTAACTCTGCTTCAAGTAATACAGTTTATCACTGCTGTCTTACATTTTATCTTTATGGCCCTTATGTAAGAGCTGAGCTGAAAATTTGCAGTAGAAAATACAGAAGTGTAAAGATCAACAAGAGATGTAAAACAGTGCAACTATTTCATATACATACAACATATTAAGGCTGCAACTAACTATTCATATCATTATTTTTTCAATTAATCGATTAAATATTTTGTCTGTGAAATGTCTGAAAATAGTGACCCATTATAATGTCCCAGAATTCAAGGTGGCATCTTTCAATCCCTTGTTTTATCTGACCACCACTCCAAAGTATTCAGTTAAGTACCACTTATGTCAAAGAAAAGCAGCAAATTCACCTCTGAGAAGCTGAAGTTGGAGAATGTTTTGCATTGTTGCTCAAAACAAACAAACAATTAATGACAACTGAATGATTATTTGATTGTCAAAGTAGTTTTTGTTGATTGATTAATCAACTAATCATTTCAACTCTAACACATAAAATGTATCAGAATAGATAAATATTGGGACGCAAGAGAAATCAATACTAGATCATTAGTATTGTCAATATCTTTTCCTATGTTTAGAAATAAGAGCAGCAACTGAGCTCCAACAGGCTTCAAAGAGGGAGTCGAGGGTCCATAACAGCGCTCTTCACTGCCAGCAGAGGGCTGTTGCTGTGATACGGGCCCTGCCCTGCCCCGCCCCCTGGAGGTCTGAAGTTGCTAGGCAGCTAACCCGATAGAGGGACATTTTATACTGAATGACTCACTTTTTCCTCTTGCTCCTTATCAATTATCATGTGGATCAGTCACTTTTATTCTCTCTGTCTTTATCTGTCACCCCCTTCCTCCTTAAACTACAGTTAGTTCACGGTCCAGTTACATAAGAAGGTGTTTTGTGCATTTGCAGCGATGGCCAGTGTGTGCAAAGGGGTATATCTTGCTTGTGTGTGAGTGTGTATGTGTGTGTGCGCTTGCTGATTCATTGTACCGAGACACTGCACACCCAACAATGATGATCTTAAGGTTGACCCCCCTTCCATCTCTCCATCATTCTTAGTGACAGTTTAAGTGCGTCATGCCACTATATGAGGTTAGTGTGGGGCTTTAGTGACCCTATTGGGGCTCAGATTGCTAACTGAGTAAGTTGCCCACACACACACACACACACACACACACACACATATACACACACACACACACACATTAAGTCATACAGTGTATGCAGACAAATACATTGCTTGTGGCACACTTTTAACCCCCACAAGAGAGCCACTTGTGTATTAGTGTCAGTGCAAATGACACATCACCTCTTTGCAAAGCCTCATGGGAGCCTGTAGCAGTTGCCTACACTTTTGCCACATGCACTCAAGGTACCACAACACAATTTAATGTTGCTGGTTTTCACATGATGGCTGAAGGACTGACAGTGAAGGACAATTGTAGGGCAATGTAAAGAAAATGTGAGACTGTTGGCCTTTCTTACTGAGGCATTTGAAAGCCATTTTGAATGAACAGAAGTGTAATATACAGTAAAAGATGATATAAACCTATTTTTTCATGTTTATATCTGTCACATTTTACTCACATAAACAACTTGTGTTACAAGAACCTGAAAAGTAGTGAGAAAAACAAATTAATGGGGTGGATAAGAGTTTGTTGTCTATACATTTTGACATAAGAAAGAATCAGGCGAGGCTGCAGAACGTTGGTTCGAAATCTAGATTTAAAGACAGTGACAGAAAGAGATGTGGTGGAGCTAAAGAGGAAGATAAATGAGGCAGCAAGAAATGCTGCCATTGGAGGTGAAGGCCAAGCTCTCTGGTTCAAAGAAAGGTCAAGGTTCAGAGTTCATAGCATTACAGGTCAAACAGAAGTCAAGAGGTGACAGCAGATAATAACTGTCTGTAGTGTTGTGGGAAGATAAGAATATGATACAGTGCACCATCAGGGAGGCAGCTTAATGATGTGATAGGACATCTAATCAATATCTATGTAAGTCTTTTCATCAAGGCAAAACCATGAAAGTCAATTTTATCTTTGTTGACCCCACTGCCTTCAGTCCGCAGTTTTCTTCCTTTTTCCTGGAGCAACTTATCAAAATATGCTTTGATAAGTTAGCATGAGTAGCTTGTCCTAAAGGCACAGCTCTACACGAGTGCAGTATAGACAGTATATATGTATGTGCTTGCTGGTATACAGTACACAAATACATTGGTACATCTGTGTATGTAAGGAGAGGAGTCCCTGCTTCTGAGTTTCTAACACCTTCTGAAGGCACCTAATATAGAATATACAGCGCACACACACACACAGGTCAAGCATACTTTTCTTGACTTGTATTACTTCCCTCGAGGTGTATCTCAATTTATACGATAACGGATACCCGCCTAACAATAACCCTTAAAACAGAGTCTAACCTAAGATCAGAATTCATTTTACATGAAGTTGGTAATAAAACCAAAGCAGTTATGTTCCCATAAAGTCAAATTGTCCCCATAAACTCGCGTTGAAAACTGGTTTGGCCTAAAATTTGTCCCCAAAGAATGTGGCCAAAGACAAAAAAAACCCCCACATGCGCAAACAAACAAACAGCAACTCCTATATATCCGTCCAAGTAAATACTGGGTGCTGTGGGGTAATAAAAGCCTTCCGCTGTGGTGCAGCTGAACTCCTGTGTTTAACTGGCTCTATGAATGTGTTACTGTTGAGAGGCATGCTGTGAAACTGCAGGGATTTAGAATTTGGCAGAGACATTGAGCTGTCTCTTTTGTGGAAAAAAAAAAGGACAATTGTGGGCCAGTGGATGCACTAAATGCTAGTTTGCATGCGTGTGTGTTGGCTGTGTGTGCTTTCATGTGTGACGTCCAGGTAGGCAGGTTTATCTATTATATTTATCTTTTTGTGTGATGGTGTCTGGTCAGTGTGTATCGATGTCAGGCGTCGCCAGATTGTGAGATCTGATTGGGTTACTTGGCAACCAGGTTGCTCTTGTGTCACCTGCTCCTGTCTGTGTCACGCAAGAGGTGACATCGTGTCAACATGAATGTGTGTATGCACCAAGGTGACAGATATATAATTTTGTCAATTTAGCAAATTCTCCTTAATTTTCAGTAAAATTACAGAGACATATGTGTTATCTCGATAATCAGTGAATTCAGTTAGTGTATCAAAGTTGTCCTTTTCTAGCTTTCTGAAAAATGTTGATGAATATCTGCTGTTTTTAATTTAGCTTGAAGTAACCCAGTAGCTGAAGTTTAGTCTGGTTCTTTGTTTACTTTGCCTCTTGTCTCCTTTCTTATCATGTGTGAGAGGAATGTCCTAAACTGACATTTGTGACCTGTATATCCTGTTTAGACAGCAGCCTCTTTAGGGTCTGCATCGTTTCCCTGCTAATCACCCCTGTGACACGCCTGCTATAGTGATATAATCACTTGTTGACGCTTTGTAACAATGTGTCACCATTAAACTGAAAGTACAGACTTTGGTACTACGTGTTGCTTGGAACCTGCAGTGTCTGGTGCTGAAGATTTTGTTTGTTATTGCTTAAGTTACTGGAAACTGTTAGGTCATCGCTGGGGCAGAAAATGACCTGTATGTGATATATACAGTATATATAAGCCGAATCTGATGCCATTAAACATTTACTTATCATAAAAGATATAATAACATTTTACAATGGTAAACTTTCTTCCTTATCAAAGCTATAGTTCTTTATTCAATGTTATATCATAAGTTCTTTCTTTTAATATTGTCTCATATTGCTCACCGTACAGTATAATTTCTATATTACAGGGATAAAGCTGAAATTACAAATATGTTTAAAGGCAAAATTGGTGATTCAAATGTAAACTAAAGCACAGGACAGATCTTTTAGTGCAAAAACTACACAGCAAATACATTTTTAATATTTTCTGCTACCGTGACGGATGTGTTTAAATCAGTAGTGAGGGTAAATATTGGAGTAGAACAAGCCCAGAATTTAAATTATGATCAATTAAGAAATGCACAAAATGTTGATATTTCATCTGTTACTTAAAATCTTTATATTTGTGTGTGAATGTACTGTACCTCTCATTTAGACAGTTAAAAGATAAAATACTGAGTGGCCCTTTAATGACTATTATTTGCAGATAACAAGTATTTGATCAGGGTCTTTGTAGATACACAATCACTCAGGCAACAGATGGAAGCGAAGCTGCCAGTTGAAACCTGACAGACTGATGTTGATATTCTCTTTGGACCAGAAGCAGCCAAACCAAAACCGTTAAATATCCACTACACCATTACAGATATCTGGTTTAACATATTGATTATTGTCACTGCTGTTGCTTCTCTCTTTATAAAAATGGAAGTGAGGTGGGGGTGGAATCAGGATGCTGACCTCTTATGATGACCTTTGACTTTTCGATTCCCTCAGAGGGTTATGGTACTAAAACAGCTTTCCTTCCTGAAAAGAGGAAATCAATAGACTATAATGGTCCTGATTCTGTGTCTCTTTCCTGCCCTGTATTTATTGTACTCTGTCCTCCATGTTTGCTTGTTGTTGTTGATAATTTTCCTCATCAAAGCCAGTTAACATCATTAACAGTGCTTTTTTTAATCATTTACTATAATTTCATCCCACCATCCATACTTTATTCTGTCTAACTGATCCCGCCATCTCTGCACTGCAGAGAGTAATGTTGGTTAATTATTAGGATGTTGGCCTCATGTCATCAGTGTGGACAAAGGTCTTAAAAATATATATACAGTGTGTGTATATGATTGTGTGTTCTTGACATGCTCATGTTTATAAGTCAAGCTGGGACAGATCAGTAGCCGCCAGTTGTCCCATTGTGTAAACATCAAGTGCTGAGATAGTAGATTTCCTGTGTAAAGGGAAAAAGAAAATGAGGTCGGGGACCTGACAGAGCGACGGGGGTTTAAGTCTCGGTTTACACCACATCCTAGCCACAAATCTAGGCTCAGCTTTCAGTAGTGTAACAGATCCACAAATGTCGATCCACAATAAGGAGCTGTGGCTTCAAAAAGTGTGTAGACTGAACCCACTTCCTTCAGGCTTAATAAGCGTTAGTGGAAACAAGGAAGTGAAAGGAATTGATTATGGCGTTGCTGGGACACGTGTGCTTTTATACACACTTACACACACAAACACACACACACAGTGCTGGTTTATTGTCACACCTTGGTGGTCACACACTCCCTCTGCGGTTACACATGGGTGGGAAAACTCCACCTCCCTAACACACTTGCAGCGCCCCATAAAGACTTTGTTTTTGTCCCAGAGGGCCTCTGCATGCTATTTTAGCCTACCTCAACTATACGTTGGGCAGCAAAATATGTGTTGCATTTTTCTTACATTTAATATTTCTTATAAAATCTTGAAGACCCGATAACCACTTCACTAGTAATCTCTTAAATGTCTAACTGGTAGACCTGTAATTGTTGTTTATATTTGGTTTGTGGGTTGCTTGTGAGGTGCTTCACCCTGTTCTTTAGCCATGTTCAGGTTCTCTAAATTTGCTGTTTAACCTGTTGTTTCCAGCACCTGGAACCAGCACTGATTGTCCAAAGAGAGTACAGTCTGACATTGCAGACCCATAGTATGTTCTCATAGTCTGCATTTGTTTATTCAGTGATTTCATTAAAATGTCTTTTAGATGTAAAACAACAAACAGTTTGGTCTACAGCAATGTGTAGTACAGCCAGTAGCTGAGAGGGACTAAAGTTTGTCTCTTAATCTCAGACAAGGAAGCACCTGAGGGTCTAGAGACGACAAGGATAACATGGAAAGTAAACACAGGGGCAAGTGGAAAAAAAGGTGTGAGTAGGGGGGAATACAGGAGCGAAGGAGGGAGGAAGGAGTGGTTGCCATGCCGGCAAATGGATGGAGGGGAGGGACAAAGATCAAGGATCACAGAAAACACAGAGAGAGTGGGAGGGAGGAAAGGAGGGAATGAGGGGCGGAAGAAGGGACGGGCTGACTCGTATTTCAGCACCGTGGCTAGTAGGGTTGGGTGTAATCCTAACCCTGTACTCACAACACACATAGTCAACTCTCACAGCCATACACTTATACTCTGGAGGACTGACCGAGATCGGAGTCCAGGGAATCCTCACCAGCACTTATTTTCTTATCAGCCCGTCTGTGCGTCACGCTGAACGCATTCAGCAGGTGTGGGCTTTCCTTCCTGATCCAACACTTTTTTTTCCGCGCCATCATCCACCTACTTGACATGCTTCTTCCTCATCCACCAGTGACAGCTGTGCACTGCGGACTGTGATTAAAACAGCTGCACACTTTTATATCAGAGAAGAAGTGAGACATAGAAAAAAGAAGGTGTTGACACGAAGTTGGATAAAATTCTCTGGAAACCCTGAGAGGTGGCATCATCTTCGCCTTCACCTGGCATCCACACACACACACACAATAGAGGATCTCTATTTGGAACTTGTGGCGGGAGGATTTCACATGTCAGTGTGTTTGTGCCAGTAAGTGTAAGCATGTGTGTAACTTCATCAGGCTGGGAATAGACCCAGGGACGCCCAAGCATCTTAACCTGCTGGTCTGGTCTGGCGCTGAAACGGTGCGCGTCAGCTGCTGTGTGCTAACAACTGGAGATAACAACATTCAAGGGCACACATGGTTGTAACAACCATTGGCTTGTTTTGATTGAAAAGTAACTTAATGTAATTTGGAAACCGCTCTCCACTCCACACCAAAGGAATATTACAGCCAGCAGTGAGCGTGCACGTACAAGTGTGTCTATCTACATGTGTGCAGCGGAGGGGCGGTGATTTTCCAGATTGCTGGATTGTCTAATTACCCCTTTGGGTTTGGGAATCGCGCCCGGAGTCTGTAAGCACAAAGGAAGAGGAGAAAGGAAAGGAGATGATTTTAGCCTGGCTTTTGGCTCGTGACACAGAGATGAAGTGAAGGAGAAAGAGGTTGGAAGTTGAGTCCATCAGGGTCAGAGTCATGATGTAGAGCTGTGCAAGCAAAGGAAAGGCAAACAGGGCTATGGCTGAACTTCCTCCTGGAACTAATTTTATACTGAACATGGGATCTGAATAGTTTGAAGCTTTTTCTCCATTTGTGCAGATCTGGATGCTGTATTCAGAAATGTTTGGAATCTCATGATCAGGACTTAACATCTTGTGTGTACATTATATTTTCCGTCAACCTAAGAATCTACATCTGAGGATTATAATTCCAGATTAAAACTTGGTTTTAAAGAACATTTTGATCCTCCATCTTCCTGTCTTGGACTTACTTCTTCCGAGTGAGGATGAGAGGAGAAAGGAGGTCCGCTTCTTTTCGCAAGGAGAAACCGCCGGGCTTGTCTCGGGCTCTCAGCTGGCTCAGCGTGTCCACCCTCTCCCGCCAGAGCAGACACATCTTCCACAGCCAAAACGAGCTCCACGCCGTCCATAACCGTCCCACGTACTCACACTCTCACCTTCATGCCCCCAACAGAGACGAGGAGGAGGAGGATGATGACAACTGGGTGTACCAGCCACAACACAAGATAGGTGAGAGAGAGAGAGAGAGAGAGAGGAGGGAAAGGAATCAAGGGACTGTTTATTAATCCTGTTTGTTATTTCAAACGTGTAACAATAGATACACACCCACATAAACACATGTTATTAGCATTTGGTTTGACCGCATCACGTAGGCCAACTGGCCACAATGCTCTGAGCTCACTTGAATGGATTTTTGTTCTCGCGCTCAAGCAGGAAGCCAGTGAATGACTTGTTTACATGCACAAGTAAAGCATAAAGTGGGTCACTGTCTTTTTATGGCCTCTTGTTCTCCGTCTCCACGTCCCTGCCACTTCCTTGTCGCTTTAGGGGAGC
Organism: Thunnus albacares; assembly: GCF_914725855.1. Classification (NCBI taxonomy): domain Eukaryota; kingdom Metazoa; phylum Chordata; class Actinopteri; order Scombriformes; family Scombridae; genus Thunnus; species Thunnus albacares. The sequence goes on along the minus strand of NC_058121.1, from coordinate 13,527,392 downwards.
GAGCGGGAGGTGTGCGTGGTCAGTCGGACTGTTAAGGGGTCAAAGGGCACTTTGTGTGTGTGATAGGTAAACAATGATGCGTTAGGCCGGAAGCAGGGGATGTCACGGGGACGGTGATGTCACAGGCTGGTGGCGATGTGAGCGCAGGGTTTGGTGCCAGGGAGAGGATGTGTGCGTATGTTATGTGGAGGCTTGCATAGCACATCGCACAAACAACGTGATAATCCTATAGAATAATAGTCTTTATTAATTACTTCAATAATATTTCTAGTTCAGATTTGGACATCAGCCTGAGGTAAGAATGCTATTTATACTTGTCTCAAAACCTCAGAGGTGTTGTGTTTCTTGATTAAGCTCATTATTTATTGATCCAGTCGTGTGTGTGTGTGTGTGTTGGTATCAATAAGAACATGGCGACAATGGTTGTAACTGTAGCCTAACTTTTACCTGAGACTGGAAAGAGACACCGATGCTAGTTTGCCTCGTTAACCTTGACCCATACTGTCGTCATCTCCAGCTGCAGTGACGGGATGGTTTGAGCTGAACTCACATCAGCAAGAACAGCCAGAACTTGTTTGACACTCAAATTGTCACTAATTTTAAGCATTCTTATTAAAAATGCTTTAAATACTCAGAAAAATTTATAGGGAAGTGGTGGACAACATTTGCGTGAAAAAAAATACAATCTTGGAGCTTGATACATGCTTTACATGCTATGTGTCCATGTTTATCTGCGTGGTCTTGTAACAGGGCCTAAATATGACACTGTTTTTGGGACGATGCTGACACCTGTTTGCATAATGATTAGTAAAAAGATTAAAACAATTAAGAAAAGTCCCATTAGTCACCTCTCTGACAGAAAACTAGCACAGGTTTAAAAGTTTTCTTTTGCTCTTCTTTAGAGGGGTTTGATAACATTTGTCACATCCAGTTTCAAATCCGTTATTTTGCTAGATTAACATTTAAACATTTGCAAGTAAAGGCTAATCACCTCTTGTCAGTTGAGAAGGCAGAAATACTACAGCTTTTAGTGGCAGCCTAATTATTGTTCATAACCTGCACCCACAATCTGAAAATCTAGCAAGATACTTTCTCTCCAGAGAAAAGTCACCGCTCTGTCGGTCCCTGTTGAACTACAGAAACAAACAGTCCACTTGTGGGCCAACAGTGGTGTGACAGAGTAATGTGACAGAGTGATGTGTCTTTCCATTCACCAACAATCTTTGACTGATTACAGACTCCAGCTACAAAGAGCACATTAACCAGAGAACAGCCAAACTTCTAACGTTAGCTGTTACGGAATTAATATTAATTAGCTACAGATGATCTTTCATTTTAACCAGTGAAACAATAAGAAATGAGAAGCTGTTGCCTGATATGTTTTCCATTGTTCTTTCATTGTTCTTTGCCATTAAAAAGAGTGTGGGGAAGATAAAAGGCGTAACAAATCTGGGTATAACAACGATCTGACTCACTCTGACAAACATTTAATGCAGACTTATTTTGCCCAAATGTTGCCTCTCAGTGAAGTCCAAACCGACTAGAATAAGAATGTCCTCATGACGTGAACATTTTTAGCCTATTGATTTATTATTGACAACAACTCAGTATTTTTAATACACGTACTGTGGCTTTTGGCCTAAAAACAAGTTGCGTATTGATCCTAAAAATACATGTCATCGCCATTTTGTTGCCTCCTAGGAACGTGTAGCTTTAGCACTTTACCACCAGTCCCTCGACTGCTGCTGATGTCGTCTATTGCGTGTCTCAATCCTCCCTAGTCACTCTATCACCTCTCACTCTATCACCTCTGAACCTGCCCCTTCCTAAAACAGCTCAGAGCTGCACATGGCTGGGATAGTTTGAAGTCCTGACATTTTTTTCTCAAAGTCAAAGGGTAGAAGCTGCAGCTGAGCAAAGATATAATGGTCACCAATTTGTACTGTCATCATTAAACCCGAAGCTTAGATGATCACCACTTTACACCAGATGCAGATGTTTTAAACTTGTTGATATACAAAAATTCATTATCATTTTTGACGATGTTTATAAAACAGATAAAATATCTTTATTGTTTAGGCCATTTCAACATTACAGGAAAACTGAAAAATATGGTGTAAGATATTTTTGTAAGGTTTAAACAAAGATTTAATGCTTATTATTACATGAATTTCTATTTTCCTCGGATGATTTGCACAATATATAACTAAGAATGGTCCCTGTGAAATATGAACTATCTGTGTTTGCGTGTGCAGGAACTGTTCTTGTATCAGAGCCAAATCTTAATCTGAAAATACTATACCCCATGTTTTCCTCTGTTTGATCTGTCTTGCATAAGATGATCATCCTTCCTTATTTTGAATCAGTCTTATCTTGTCACTCATGTGGTTCTTTGCACTTCTGTGCAACATGACTTTTTTTGACACACCTCATTTAAAGGCTTTTATCAGTGATCACTGGTAATTTAATAGACTGATCAGTTCAAATCTACAATAATTGATCATTTACTTGTAAAATCTTCTTTGTTTTTGTGATAATAGCATAACAACATGGCTAGAGATGGATACAATGCACTAGAGGGTGGAAAAAAAGACACTGATGTGTGTTTTAAGTCAAGTAGTTACTTTAAACATATCTTTATTGGTTTTGTACATTTAACACATTGCATTTAACATAACTGAACTTTCCCCAAATTGAACATGTGGCAGTGTATGAAATAAAACTAAAACTAATAATAAAAAACATTTGATAAAATAAATGAATAGCCAATAATCAAGTTAAGAACAAAGACAAATATTTACAGTGAAAAGAAACATCAATATATGAAAATAGGACTTTCAGTGGTCATTTCAGAGGCAGATGCTGTCTCTTACTTTCTTTTTTTGTCTCTGTCTGGCAAACCCACAGTCTATATTTTAATATAGCTTGTTGTAAGCCAGAGACTGTGTCAGAGACAGGTCAATATAAAACTATTTCTGCCATAACACACACACACACACGAACACACACATACTGTATGTATACGTATGCACTCTGCACACCACACAGAGGAAACATCTCATAAGAATAATACCTCTCCCGTTTGAACCTGAAGTATTTATAACATCTGGGTCTTGCTTCCACATGCCTGCCAGGACCCATTACAAGACACATGGACAGCCTGTGTGTAAATATAGCCTTAAAATGAGTGCCTGAGGCTCCAAACCTGCAATTTTGACGCAGTCTCCAGCTTGACTAGTTGGGTGTTTGCCTTGGTTGCCAAGGTAACGGTTGTGCAAGTGAGTGTTTCCTGGTGCTGTCCAGTTTGACCTTCCAATTGGGACAACTCTGAACCAATCATGTGTAAGAGAGGCGTCTGGTACACAAGCTGCTATTGGCTGTCCTGATGAAGACCTGGTTTGTTTTGTCTTGTTGATCATTTTGGCCAGCAATTCATTGAAATCTTATTAAGTATAACTTTATGAAAGCGGGACTGGGAATTAAAGATTAGCTTCCTGTATGAGTAGTTGTACTGAAGCTAAAAAGTCTGTCCCAGTTCCATACTTTAATCTAATAGTGTACAGTATGTACTACAAACAAATTTCCATAATGTGTTTGTGCAGTCAAGATCATTGCACTTATACAATGATGAACGTCATTTAAACTGCAACTTTTGAATGCCACTGTCAATTAAACTTCACAGAAAGGAGGCAAACTGTCTTCCAAGCATTTAATACCTTTTCAAAGCCTTCGTTAGATAGCTTTCAGTAGATACGAAACACGAGGAGAAAAGGACCGAGGAGTGTGTGACATGCAACAAAGGTCCCTGACCAGAAGTGAATCACGGACATTGCAATTTTGTGGCATGCGTTTTAACCACGAGGCCACAAGAATGCCCTAAAGAAGCAGATCCTCAGTGTTTCTTGTGATACGCAAACTCTAGCCCGAGTTGAAAAATAGAGTTGTCTGTACTCTCTGGTGGACAAACTATACAATGGTGACACTGTTTCAAAACACATCTTATCAGCTGACATATGCACCGATACGTTACATCTGCAATGAGCCAATATAGGCTGATATATCGGCCCGGCCAATTTATCGGTCATCTCCAAGTACACTTGCTACATGCTCAAAACATGATTAATTAGAATTAGTATGCAGTGCGGATTAAGGACATTATTTTTTTTTTCTGATGACCAATAATGACCATTAGGTCAGAGGCCTGTAGGTGGCGACAGTTAAGTAATGGTGAAGAAGAGGTGACTGTGTCATCACCATCTGTCCCTACTCGCTGTTCAACTCTTTTACTCGTCACATTTGTTTTTTTTTCATCTCAGCCTGTCTGCCATCAAGAATTTGAACTCACATTCCTCCTCTCTGTTTCTCTCTTTCTTTCCCTCACAAATGTACAGAGACAGAAAATGACCTGATCAATCAACTCAATCAACCCTATCGATCTCCCCCTACATAGATGTACTTGTATGTCCGAATCAATCAACGTGTGGGCAAGATGGCTGTTTTCGAAGGGGCCTGTCTAGAAATAGATCGGACAGTTGGGCCCCGGCGAGGCTCCTGAGAGCCTTTGGGACTGAATCCCTGTCTGGCCTGTATGGCAGCTTTGTGCTTTACATGTTTACTTCTTATATGCTGTTAAATGAACCTGATGACTCTGATTCTGAATCATTTAGATTTCAGTTGTTGGCAAGTATGCATGCACCATGTTAACATGCAAGTTTGGAGATTTAGAGATTTAGTATTTAGAACTAATTTTGTTGGGCATGCCTCCACATGTGCTGTACGTGTGTAGATGTGTGTTTTTATGTCACTGTGTTGTCACCTTATTTAGGGCAACAGCATATTGACCTAAATATTAATCATACCTTGGCACACCAGCGTTGTGGCAGCCAGAACCAGAATTGGGTCCCACATCATAAAATGCCATTAATGAGCTGTTTATGAATTAAGGCTGTATGGAAAAAGTCTCATATTTTTCTGTGTGAGGTGCTTAGTGAAATTTGAGAGGATTCAGATGAGACCGAACTCTTGCATAACAAGCCTTTTTTTGGGGGGGGGGAATTTGGACTAGCGAGGGGATGGAGACATTGCCACACACATTTCTCTCTCTCTCTCTCTCTCTCTGTCTCTCTCTCTCTCTCACGCACACACACACACATCATCATCATTATGTAGTCCATGTGTAAATCCAGATTAGCAGATGATAATTCGCTGTAGGGGGAGATGTGATGTATAAACCAGTAAGGCCTCATTAAAAGACAGACACGGAAATCTGGTGATGTGGCCCACAGCCCGGGGCTCAAAAACACTACTGTACATACAAATATACACACTTCATGTTTCGTCTAATTATGGCTTTCAACTGTATCTAATTACCTTTCTCTCTCCTTTTCTCTCCTATGTGCTGACAAATATACGGCTGTCAGGTAAGTCACATCTGTTTCTCAATGACCCACTTAACATCCTTTTTAATGTCTCTATTACTTGATCCCAGATCAGTCCTACTGTCTGCCGAAAACCACTACAAAGCCCGCCACACATCTCAGTCCAGTTTTAGCCCATATTAAATCTCATTACCTCCTATTTGCCACTAAAAAAACAAATCTCTGCGTTGCACCACCCACCTTTTACAGCACATTTTTTTATCATATTGTATGTATCCTATTACCGTTGTATTACAAGATCTAATCCATGGACGCCCTGACTCAACGATGAAAAGGGGAGGAGGAGGAAAAAATGAGAGATTATACTGTATTTGTAAACATGATATCAATTTGTAAGGGGATAGAGGTGCTGGATTATGTTGATAGGATGCACTGATGTTGTCCCAACACAACCCACAAAGGAATTTAGAGGTCACATCACCTCATATACAGGCACTACGATGATGTCATGTGAACAAAAATGACCTTTTTCAGTCATTTTTAGCACAAATCCAATCATGTATTTTTCTCATATGGTGTGTTCTCTGAGATTTTCTATTTTTTCCTACTGATTGGGCTTACCCAAAGACTAAATCTGTTTTAAATGAGAGACCTGGTAGGGTCAGATTTTTTTTGAAATACAGGTTTCTTCTCATGGCGTGTCTATCTGTCTGTTTTACTGAAGCGTCATGTTTGCTACAACAATCTCTGTTATTTAGTCTTATCTCGTGCTGACGCAGAGCTCACAGCATACAGTAACAATATGCTGTGTTTGTTCTGCACTACTTATCCTAGAAGATGTGCAGTTCTCTGAGTTACTGACTGAAGTTTAAGATATTGTCTTTGTGTCTAACATGGGACCTTTGACATGATTCCTGCCCTACAATAGTGTTTTATCCACTGACTATTTTGGAAAATGACTACAGTGGTCAGTTGGAATGCCTCTGAATGCAGTGTTCATATCCTGTGCTTAAAATAAGAGACCGCCTCATTTAGCTAAAAGAGCTGTGTTTACACGCATTTCAGTTCTAAAGTGTCCTTAGAGATGACAATTTTTTAAAATCTTTATTACCAGTCAGACCACAGTCTCAACAATTGTGACAAAAGGAAGGGGATGTGCATAATAATATATACATAATTCAAAATTCAAAATAGATGTAATAAGCACAACCAAAATACAGGAGTGGGAGGTGGGAGGTTTACAGTCAAAGTAAGCAGTTATGTCTTTGTGAGTTAGTTGTAACCTACATCATCTAAATATTCCTCTATCATCTAAATAAACATTGATACCAACCAGTTCAGTAGCTGCCTCCGCCCCATATAAAAGGCAGCAAACAAAAAAGTGTTTTAAAATTGACTAACCGTCAAAATTTACACTTCCAGTAGTCAAACATGATTGGTTTAGAACAGGAAAAGAATTCCACCTCTCTGCTTTTTTACCACATCAGCTTTATGAGAGCAGTGATTAGGCAGACCGAAAAGTGTTTCCTCTGGGCCAGGGGGTTTTTGTGGTGAAGGTTAAAGTCAAAGCCGTTTCGCAGCATCCAATTAAGGTAGACGCTTGATGAAGTAAGATTTTATTGTCTGGTTAGGTGGGTCTATTCAGAGATTTGTGTGTGTGTGTGTTTTAATTGTTGATTATTTCCAGGATTGTGTTTTGCGGCATTCTCATTTTATAAACTCACTCTGCAGAGGGGCTCAACATCACTCACACTCACACTCACACACACACACGCACACCAGTCAGCCCGTAATTGGTGACATCTGGTCGAGGCAGACGTGTCATAGCCTGCGAGCCATATTGGGGTGGGATTAGCATGTTCATAACACACACGCATGCACACACGAACTCTCTATGCAGACTGTGAAAAGTATGTTGCAGTGACAGATTTGATGAAGAGATTGAGGTAACACTTTCTTTTAGCCTTTTAGCCTTTGAGCCTTCCTAATGCTTTATGATGACATGTGTCGCAGTAATAATATAAAGAATTGTAAACAAACGTAAGAAGTTATAATGACCTAAACAATCACAATTGCTATAATTGCTCCAGCACTTTTGCATGAAAGTTTATAAAGTCTTGGTGCCATACTGTCGTGGACGGAGCCATAAAACCTTTAATACAGTTAAACACTATCTGCTTTAAGTAATGCACACGATATATTCTGCATGTTGCTTTTCTGATGCAGGTATCTAGAATAAAGCTTTGAACGAGCAGTTTCGCAGCAGGTGTTGGGAATGTGAAGTCTGTGACTCCGCTGATAGTGTTTCCTCTCTCGTTGAAGCTGTGCTAATCAGTATAATCAGTGCAAATTGTGTTTGATGAATAACTGAAACCTACATACTCGTAATAAGTAAGACCATCACCCTGCCCAGTTTATTGATCCTACGTTATTGCTTCCTTGAGTATGCTTGAGTGTTTCTTTACCTTAACGCTTTAATCAACTGTATTTTTGCAGTCTAAGAGAAAGCCATTACAGAGTCTCATTGGAAATCAATGCCATTTTGTATTCAGCTATCTAGTCTAGAGTAAGCCTAACTTTATGTTGACACTTTTGTCACTGTCGTTGGATTATGGCATCGTACAGGCCCCTAAAAGGACACTTATGCTTTAGTGCTAATTGTGTATTGATTTGCCATTGGAGATTTTTTGATGAGGCTACTTATTTCCTGTCCTTTCAGGATATGAAAAAGAAGGCTTTGCAACCTTATATCGCAAAATCCTGGGCTACCGAGCCACAACAACTTCCTTTTTGCATTCATTCTGTTGCTTTCTAAAGATGTTTATCTCTTCTTAGCTATGTGTGATTGTTGTTCTCTGTGTTTGATCATTTTACGCTCATAGGAATAGGACTCAGAGCTCTGCACTCCTCTCAGTTTAAGTGATCTCCAGCAAGAACTACCACAGTTTTACTCTTTGAAATTGTTCTGGACAGGAGCTGCAGCTAAATGCCTAAAGGCAAATGATATTTTGTCTTCCACAGTCTGTGTGTGAGTCAGTGTTTCTGTCTCTCATTGCTTTTGACACTGCTGGTCATTCAAAACAGGCCAACATGGAAGGTTTGGGATGCACTGCGCTTGTAGCTGCTCCTGATAACAAACAGTTGAATTGTGGGGATTAAAGCGATTATATTTGATCAGGGCACAATGGCTCGGCCTCAAGCCGGGGCCCCCTGCCTCTCTGAACTGCTGACTGTCCAGATTCTCTACAATCACAGTCCTCTACGAGGCTTGCGCTCTGTGTTTCCATAATTTTGTTTATATTTTTGTCTACCCTGAAAGTGTATAGATCTTATTTTAATATATTTTCATGCTAAATATACTGTATATTTATATGCATGTGTATGCACTTTTGTATCCGCATTAAGGAGACCAATCAAGGGGCTTGTGGGTGACAGCAGCTTTGAGAGTTTTAGATGAGGCTGGACTTCTGGCTCTCTACCTCTTAACAGAGATGGAGGGGGGGGGGGGGGGGGGGGGGGGGATTGTGGTAGAGAGACATATAGAGATTCAGAGAGAGAGAGAGAGAGAGAGGGGAAGCAGAGTGAGTGAGGGGGGGGGGTCACAAAGCAGTTTCCTGCGGTGTAGAAGTTGGCTTGCTGCCACTCAGAGCGCATGCATGAGTGTGTGTGTATGTGTGTGTGTTTGTGTGTGTGTGTGTGTGTGAATGGCGAAAGAGAGGGAGGGAGATGGCGAGAGAGGCAACGGGAGAGAGGAGTGTATGTGTCAGGATCCGTGTGTCTGTGTGTGAACGCTTTGACCGAGCGGCGTAGAGAGAGAGAGAGGAAGAGAGGAAGAGGAGAGGAGGGCAAGAAAGAGGAAAGAGTGAGAAGGAAGAAGAAAGGAATCAGTATTCGTTTCTCCAGATCACATGGAGAAATAAAGGAAAAGCAATGTTCTGTCTGAAAGGTAAGCGCACTGTACGTGCGGCTGTACTTTGCATGACTGTGTTTCCATGGAGTGTTAACCCCGGTGTGAGTGTGGGGCTTTCCCCCCAGACTTTGTGAGACAAAGAAAAGTTGAACTCCATCTCTGTCCACTGTGGAAAGTAATCTCTGTCACAGCGGCTTCCTCCACACAATATCCTTCCTCATGTGTTTTTCTTTAGTGAAGGAAACCTTCCCTCTGTCTCTCTTTAATCATTTATTACTTTGTTCTTTCTTTGCCACTCTGACTGGTTCAGGTTCACTGACTTGAATCCTACCTCTCCTTTTCTCCCCCCCCCCCATCTGCTTTATAACGGCTCCTCTTCTCATTACTCTCTACTTCACTCTTGACTTTGGGGAAAAAATATAGAAGTAATGTTAAAACCCTTTTATAGACAGCTCATTGTGTAAACTTGTATTTGCTTTCTCAAACTTGGGAGTGTATTTTAGCGGAAACGAGTGATGTGCAGAGCAGTGTGTGTACATATGTGTTTGTATGTGCGTTGTCCACAGTAACAGCTGGTGAAGCAGCAGTTGCTGGGCTGCTGTCCTGCAGAGTGGGGCCATGTGTTGGCTATTACTTTGACTGACCAGTTAAAGTGAGATAAAGGGAAAACTGGTTCCTCTTTTACTGGCAGCCTCATTTTTGCATTTTTGTCAGAACACACACTGTTCAGCGCTATGCTGTATTAACAGTATACTGTATGACCCAAGCTCTTCTTTCTCTTTGTTTTATACACACATAAGTATACACTGGTTGCACTATCAAACACGCTTAAAAGATGGAGGTATAATGCTGTTTGGGAGGCACCACGGTGCAGCGCTGGTTTTGGCATTTGGAGTGTTGTATCCAGCTGCTTCCATCATGTTCTCTTGGTAGATCAATGCATGTCAGAACATTATGTTGGTGTAGTCATCGATCAGGGATCTCTCTGTGTGCAGATAAGTGTAATCTAATACATAGAGAATTAAAACGATGATGTAATTTGGCTGAGTATTTCCCAGTAACGGTCAGCTTACATCGTAACGAGCACAAAACAAACTCAAGAGCAGGAAATAACCTAACATTTGGAAAATGTGTGGATTTCTAACGTGAAAAATATGTTGAAACTCAAAACCTACAACAGCAGTAAGATTTTTAGAATCTTCATTTTCATCTGCATCTTTGGCACAAACTGCTCTTATCTCAGAAATGAGGAAACTGTCCTTCTTGGGTAACCAGAGTATTTTCTCTTTCTGTAGCTTGTAGATTTATGGCTTCCAGAAATGAGGTAACATAAACTGTAACTTTAACTATTTGTGGCAATGTCCCAGTTCGTCAGCTGTATGCAGTAATTTATGTTGTCGGTTACACATTTTCCACACTCTGTGACTCTGGTCAGACTTGGAAGATGGAGCAAAACAGATGTGGGAGTTCTGTTGTAGCGTGAATTCTGATTTGTTAAATGTAGGAAATTAATATATTTATACAAGATCGCCGGGTTTAACTTTGAATGTTTGACTTTGTGTGCTTTAACTTGATGACCCAACCAATTGTGTAGCAGCAGGAACGTCTTTTCCTTCACTAATGTACACATTGTAAAATGTTTATAAGTTGTCATAGTCAGATTAGGTAACACCAGTACCAGTCCTCTCAAGCTTTCCAAAGACATGACAAACTGACCCAAATACTGTGATTTACATTACCCACAGTGATCCGACCAGTAGATTACTTTTGGTTGCCAGTTACAGATCGCCTGCTTATGTTATGATTTAAACAAGCTCTCTTGGCTGAGGTTGCCAACGTGGGGGCAGATGTGACACATTTTCAGTCCATGTTCTTCCACATCCAGCTGTGGCCAGAGTGGATTCTCATCTGTTTCAACTACACGCTCACTCCCCCTCTCTCCTGCAGTAAAGCCTTGCATTTTAGTGAAAGCCCTTTGCTAGCTGTCCTAGTGTGACTTTTTGGATGTTACATAAGTTATTTCTGCACTTGAGCCCCACTCGAGCAGAATATGTCCAGAAAGCAGACTTTCGATGAGGCTGAGTAGGGATTAGTCGTAGTGATTTTGGAGACCTCGTTCTCACTCAAATTAGAGGTTCCCTGCAGTGTTAGGGGTATGGAAATGCAACATGGCTGTGAATGTAAGTCCTCTCGAGCAAACGTATTGGAGAGAATTTATCCGACCTTCTTGTAGCGAGGTCAGTTAAGGTCAGCTCGGGCCGTGTCCAATCTGGAAGAACATTTCTTTGGCTGAGTGGGACTTGGTCCAGCGTTCCCTGGTTTGTGTTCAACCGCTCTGATTGCAGTTCACTCAGATGTGTGAGCATTATACAGTAACAGCTTCAGATGTTTTGGTTGTGGTCAGCAGTTGAGGGGGAAGGGCAGATGTGCTGATCCAGATGCTCCATTGTTGAAGAATATCTTGTCTCAGTCAGTACGGACTGTATGGAATAGCCTGAAACATCATCCAGTTTGAAAATGTTTGTTTAGTGTAATTAAGTCATAATTAGAAATGTTGTACAAGGCATATTTAATGACTAAATGCAATTTATTGTTTGTCTCTAGTAGATCCATGGTGTATACTAGATATTTAAGCCATTTTTAATACCTTGTGTTGATTGGGATTATTTCAACTGAAAGTTTGAATATGAATAGAGGATGATAGTACTTTATTAAATTCAAATCCAAAACCATGTCAGCATATCAAATCAGAATCCTTTTGAATCTCTTATGGAGCGTAATCAGGTTGAGCTTTCAATTTTTTTCAAGTATAAATAACTAGAACTCATCTGTAATCTGTGTGTGTAATCACCCTTTATTGGTTTAGAAGCAGAAACACTGCAGTTTTTCGCGGCAGCTCAATGAATGGTCACAACCTTTAACTTCAATCTGAAAATGAGATGAGAAGAAAAGGATTGAATCTTTCGCCAAGCACAGGCACTGACTTGCAGAGAGCATGTTAACCAGACAACAGCCAAAAGTTTTACAGAGTCTAAATTAATTAGCGACATCTGATATAATCTGCTGATGGGGCTGTTGTTATTTTAACTTGCAAAAGTGGCAGTTAGTTGAGGGTAAACATGAGAAGCTGTTACCTGAATGTCTAGAAAACAGTATCCCTAATTCCAGTCTGGTGTGTTGGCGTGTACTCTATGTGTGTGTTATGGAGGCACATGTTGGATCGTGTTTTAAATTGTGTTTCACAGTATCTATTTTTGAAAGACTCTAATTGAAAGATATGCTGAACATATAGAGATGTCTGCGAGCATCTGTGTATGTATACACTGGTGTGTGCGTCCTGCGTGTGTATGTTTGTGTGAATTGAATTCCAGGAATGTGTGTGTGTAAAAGTAGAAAGGCAGCAGGAGCCGTGTTGGATTCGGCCTGAGGGGCAGTGACCCGTATAGTTATATGTCTACACCTATATTTAACCTAAACTCTGTCACGGCATTTCACTTCGGATTCTCACCACCTATTCTGTACGTACACAACAGACGGACTTTGGATAGTGAAGCGCAGTTATGGACAAAAATGGGTGAGTGATTAGCTCATTAGAAACATTTATATCTCTATTATTAAAGCAGCTGAATTTTTATCATTGGTCCATTTTTTTGCCTCATTTTAACATCTTTCAGTACTTCTAAGTTAATGGTTATGTTTCCATATTGGCAGATTTGCCTGCATGTATCAGTTGCATTTTTCATTCTGAAACTAAATTGTCTGAAAGTGCAAATGTACTGCATCAAATAGTATATGTTTGCACAGAAAATTTCACTTTTTCATGTGTTTGCATAACAAATAAATAACATCCTATACAACCTGGTAGGCAATAACATTTCATCGTGTTGGGAGGAAGTAGCACTAATCAAAATCAGAGATGCTTTTGATTTTTAGGAATCACGACAAAGTTGTAACTAACAAAGTTGTTGACAACCATTTTTTTCAACCTCATTAAACTCACTCCCCGGTTAACCTATTTGAACTTGCGCGAGGACAGTTCTTCAATAACCAATGCACCTGTGTTGTGTGTCTGGAGAGACTGTGACCTCTTGACCCGAGGCTGACCCACTACCTGCCCTCTGGCCTTGTGGGTTGTGGTGTTGATGGATGTTCTCACACTCGATGTGGCAGGCTGCTTATCTCCAGTGGAGGGGAAGAGAGGACCGGAGAGGACAGGAAAGAGGTGTTTAAAGTGTAGATAGCAAAGTAGCTGTCAGAAGCTCACCTTTTTTGTTAATTAATTCACTGTTCCGATGTTATAGCTTTGCATAGTAAGTCATTTGAATTTACTGGTAATGAATTCTGTCACATTGAGGTATTTGTATGTTTGTGCGTATTCCTATCTTCATCCTGATCTAAACAAGTCTGTATTCAGAGTCACAAGACAAAGTCAGACAAGGCAATTATGAACTCCACCTAAAAGTCAAGTCCAGCTATGTGTTACTGTGCACAACTGTGGGGAGTTCTTTATATTTATTACTGTGAATGACACTTGGATTTCAAGAATCTGGATTTTCAAGTAATTATTGGCAGCTTCTTAGTAGATAATCAGCTTCATATCAAACTAACTTTCCCCGCCAAGTTTAAGTAATTGCTCCTGGGTTTGTTTGCTAATTTAAGTCTTGTCTGCAGTCCATAATCATGTGTTGAAGTAATGCTAGTGTTTAAGATTGCCTCGGTAGAAATGAAGTCTATGTGTTGTAGATTTTTGCATTGGTAAATCATGCAAACTTGTAAATCAGAACATTGACTGGTGTCTTCCAGAGAGGAGGAGCTTCCTGGTGTTTATAGGTAGACAATAGATGGTGAAGTTCTATTGACTATGAATGGACTTTGACAGGACTCTAGTGAGGCTTTTGTCTTCTTAAAAGAGCTTAAAAAACAATAGCTTTTTGGATAGTTTAGAAGAAGCTTAGGAGTCAGTAACGGGGACTTAACTTTATTTTTAGTATGGGATGATGAATCTGCAGAAAAAGTTATGTAGGAGGCGAACGTTTAGCTGTGAAGTTTCCAGTGACAATGCTGGAAAAGTTTTGTCGTGGTTGAAGTTTGCAAGCACAATGGCCGACTCCCTGTGGATGACTTCCCTAGACAGAAGACTAACACAGCATGCAGGTGCTCCTCTCACTCCATTCAGACTTATGTGTATCCATGGCTACCATTGTCCCTCTTCCAAAGCCTTCCGCTTTAGTTGCCTCCCCCCCCTCACAAACACACACATACACAGAAATCTGTGTGCTCATGTTAGTGTTCATAGATATATAAGAGAGTATACACACACACACACACACACACAAGCACGTAAACAAACACACACACACACCCACTAGCCACTGTCCAAACCTGAACCCAGCATGACTTTTGAATTGTTTGGAAACTAATAGCACACACACACTCATCACCTAACTAGTAATAGTTCCCATTCACAAGCATTGGACTGTGATAGTCTGTCCGCCGTGCGTGCTGGTCCTGGGCAGGACCTGAGCATCCACATCCAATTACGACACACACGACATTCGTTCTGTATTTGTGGGTGTATATTCACGCAACACTGTCACCACCACACAACTACACCTGCTTGTAAAGCAGCCTTAATGTGTGTTTGTCTGTGTGTCACTGTAAAAACACCTCCTGTTGCGATGATGACTCCATGAATGTGTGTACATCTGCATGACTATACACCCCCTGGTGTTGGATGGCCTGGATGACCCACTGTGTGTATGTATTTCTGAATTTAGGGCAACAACAGTGTTAAGTGCAATTTATGCCACAGCCAGAATCTTTTAGCTTGTCCAGTGTGCTGTGTGTGTCCACACACACTGTTTTTTTTAAATCTATGTGTGTGTGTGTGTGTGTGTCTATGTACATGTATATTGTGGTTTGTCCATTTTGTCCATTATGTTCTTTGTGTGTGTGTGTGTGTGTGTGTGTGTGTGTGTGTGTGTGTGTGTGTGTGTGCAGTGGTTTTGGTTTTGTAATCAGCTTGTGTGTTGGCTGACTCACCATGCTGTGGAAACGATAACCATCAGTAATGGCTGTTTTAGCCTCTAGCTATCTGCTGAGGCCTGGCAGTACAACAACAACCACACACACACACTCACACTCACACACTCACTCCCTATATCCCCCAAGTTCCAATGGGAGTATGAGCATACTTTTTAAAGTATTTTTACGTGCATATAGAGTACTCACACCGGTGTGGGGCTATGTTTTTGTGGCAAAAGTTTGAGCCACCACCAGAGGGAGACATTTGCCTTTAGTACTATTAAGTAGTTCTCCCCCTCTTTTAAATTTTTGTTTCCTTTTTAACTTCATGTTCATTCAACTTAATGTCTGCATATCTGTCTGCATGCCAGACTTTCAGTGGCTAACAGTCTATCAATCTGATTATATCAATAAGGTTTAACCAACCTACCACACACACCTTCACCTGGCATGTAGTCTGAAGTTTTTACCGCTCATGACTACTCTCCTCCTTCTTGTTTATCTGTGCTCATGTCTTTGTTTGCCACTTATCTTTTTATCTGGTTTCCGCTGCGCTTACATCTGCCTGTGTTAGAATGACAGGTATTACCTCTCAGTCCATCTGTGCCTCACTCTGTGCTCCTCTGTGGCTTCAGCTCTGATTAGATTCATCAAAGCTTTCAAAATATATCTTCACTGGATATGTTTTGGCCACTTTAAAGCATGATGTTGCAAATTTTTTCAATTAGATTTGTGCACTTGGTAACAACAATCAAATGAAAGTAGAGCTTGGACAGTAGTTTGATATTTGGTCCACATGCAGCTTGATGAGTTTGCGTCATCTGAGTTAACCTGCTGACAAACAAGTGGCAGGTCTTCTTGAACTTACACACATTTGAGCACTGGAGGTGATGCAGTTAATTATCTACAGCCTGGTGTCCATCTGTGTAGTGTGTGTGTATGTCTGTCACAATCAGAGACTAGAGCTGGAGGCTGGATAATCTGGTTTTACAGATTAGAACAGCAGCGTTGAGGAGCAGAGGAAAGAGGGAGGAGGAGGAGCTGAGAGGAGAGGCCATGTGGACGCCACTGGACAATGCTGGTGCTCTGTCTTAAATGGACAGAGGGAGAGGACGGAGGATGCTCTTAAATGCTGCAAACCTTGCTGAACACTCATTTAGAGGCATCTCTAATTTACCAAATGAGGTTCCAGCCATCTTTGGACATGCACTGGCTTTTACACACACACACAATGGTTTCTTGACTTTTTGCAGCTCTTCTTTCATGCAATTTGTGGTGGATGCTTCTGGGTCACTGCTAAGGATAGCACAGTATTTTGAAGACAAACATGCTTTAACCACAGTGCAAAGACACTGCCCTTTGTTTTTTAATCTTATTTTTGGATCTTTTGAATATTTCTGACATTTTCTGTGGTCATTTTTTGGGGTCAGAATTTCTGTTTTTGCAAGCTGACAGGATTTCCAACAAACCGCCAACTGATCATCATGCATGATTTTTGATAACCTTATGCTGCAATAGTTCTGTGAAATATTTGTTCTGGAGTTAAATCGTGTAACCTAACACTGTGCACAGCCTCCCTTTGTCAGGCAAATCAATGCAAGTCAATAGGATCCCCTGAGAGAGGCAGAGGAAGGACAAAAACATAGGAGGAGAGAGAGGAGGAGACAGAGGGGGGATTGGGTCCCCTGTGGGTTACAAAAACCTCCAAACCTGTCTTCCCAGAAAGAGAGGGGGAGGCCTATTGAGGGTTTGGGTGCAAGGGGGGGGTCTTCCACACACACCCTTCACAGTCACCCCTCCATCCCACCACCTCAAGTGAGGGGTCCAGGGAGAGAGAGGGTCGTGCAAGAAGGAGGAGGAGTTGGGGGCTTGGGTCCTGGAAAGAGCAGGGGAGGGTGGGTGGTGGGGGGCGTAAAGGTCTTAGCCTGGGATGATCACATACGTGCACTGCCTCTCCTCGGAGCCGGTGGTCAGCTGCTGGCACAGGGCCTGCTATGAGGGCCCCCCTGGCGAGAAGCGAACTCTGTGCTCCTTCCAGCCCACCACCAAGATGGGGAACAGCCTCCAGTCCGAGGCCTTCCCCAGCCCCAGGCCCGCCAGACCAGAGGGCTGCCTGCGCAAACGCCTGCTCTCAGTGTCAAAGGTCCACCAGAAGCAGGACTCTCTCTGGACACCCAAACCGCTGCTCGGACCCATTGCTAAAGGCTCACCAGGGAAAATAGAAACCTACCAGGATGGCAAAGGTACAGACTCAAGAGCAGAACATATTTATTGTTGTGAAGCTTGGTAGCTTGAAGTTTTGGAGTTGGAACGAACCGTTAGTTTTCCAGAGTTTTTAAATGTTGTGTAATGTTAAAGCCTCATAGTGCTTCTATATATTCCAGACTGTTGTCAAGATTTGACAACAGCTCAGTGAGGCAATAGACATTTAAGCTGAAAGACGTTGTGATTACAGGGTTCCTGCCTTCATCTTTAGGGCTGGACTACCCAGGTAGTCATCTCTGTGAGCCTCTTAGTAAGACTTAACACGACACCATATTGCTGTTTCGCTCCAGTAATAATTGTGGTGTCTGTCTTGGCTGGGAAACAGGCTCCTCTTCAAAGTGTACTTGTCACCTGAACTGTTTGTGGGAAATGATTACACGCTGTATGTCACAGTGCCAGGGAGTCACGACACATATGCGGAAGCTTTTCCAAAGCCGGGCTTTGTCTCTTCTTATTAGGTGATTTCCATCCCCTTGCAACTGAGTGATCTGTGCCGTCTGTCTTTCGTGTGCAAGTGTGCATCTGTGTGTGTGTGTGTGTGTGTGTGAATGTGTGTTTTGCTGGGAGTCCCGTGCGGCACTGATGCAGATTGTGGCTTTGTGACCTCTGAGACCTTTGGCCTTTGGTGTGGTGGTAGGAGTCTTCAAGCACAAACTGGATGACCCTGAGACAAGGGCTTTTATGAATTCTGTCATTAATGCATAAATACATGACCTGCAGTACAGCACATTGTCAGTGAAATCTGAGTCATGGCCTCTTTGTGAGTGCATGTTTGTGTATATGGGTCCATGTGCGTGCTTGCATCCAGACCCTGCTTCCCCCTCTGTTGAGACAGTAGAACATCATAATCGAGGATGGTCCCCCTCGGTGGCCACCCCTGTGAACAAGACACAATAGCTAACAGCTGGAGGTGATGGGCCAGGCCTGCAGGGAAGAGTAACCGAGCTGACAGTATGGGGGTGATGAAGCTGACACTGCTGGGGTTACAGAGGTGACCCACTTTCACCTCTGCCACTACATAAAGGAGCCATCACGAGAGTAAGAACAGTGTGGAAGGATAAAATAGAGGCTTAAATAAATGCCTTTGACCTCGGTTCATAGTTCCTCTTTTCCACTTTTTTTTGTCACATAATCAATATTCAGTTGAAGGAGTACTACTCACAGGATATGACATTATTCTATTTTATAGTCACTGCGTATAATGCCAGTGATCTATAAATTCATGAAACAAAATGTCAAATATGAAAAGTTAATTGGAGAAATAAGGCTAAGAGACGTTTTTTTTAAACAATACAGCTTTTGTAACTTGTTTTCTGTGTTTGTAGTTATCCCATATGAGTCTTTGTTTACCCCCCCTCCCCTCCCATAAAGTACTTTCCAATGTCATCCTCCGTATATGCCTGTCCAAAATCGAGTCCCTTATTCCTGTGCATTTAGCGTAACAAAACACTGCCAGACGAGCATGGCCCGTCCTCACGCCTGCTTTGGCTAACACGCCGTGACAGCTCAAGATGTCGCCGCCATGGGTACAGTATTGTCTGGACTCTGTAGGTTGAATCAACCACTCCAGTCATTTTGTATTCATGCGCCGCTGAACAGACGACTCTCATACACACAAACACGCACAAATTGGAGTTTGGGTAATACGTCTTTTGTGTGTATTTGTTTCTGTCTTCCTGTATGTCCACTGCTTCTATCTGTTGTATCTGTTTTTACTGCCTTGCATGCCTTGTGTTGTCTTAACCCTCCTTTTCTACACAATTCACCAATTCTTTACATAAATCTTAATTCTGTTGCATTAGATGTCAGTGGTTACACTGTCTTCTTTCCTTGACTTCCCCTCAAATCCTCATTTATTTTAATATCAGTTTAGAGGTGGAGCAGGTGTTCCACCGGATCCACCCGTAATCCTTTAGTGGGAAGGCACGTTCAGCTATCGACCAATCAATGCCAACAGCTCCCAAGGGAAGAACACCTGAGGGAGGCTTGGCTTGTGGAGTAACTAGATGAAACCAAATGAAATGGATTGACCGCATTTATGGGGGAAGTGCTGCTGAAAATCAGTTTGGGTAATATAATTGTGGTTTGGGCCTCAGCTCTTTGTCATTGTCTCCCCTACAGTGTTCCACATTTCCCATCTTTTCAGGGTGATTCAAACCAGTTTTTTTTGTAGGTCAACAAATTGAGGATGGCATTAACATTGTCAGAGTTGCAGGTTCAACTCTTATTTGAGCCACCCTCCCATTAAAAACGTATTCACTCAAAAAGTCGAAGCTCCTATAAATTGCATGCTGCTGCTCTTTTCACAATCTAAGAAAAACAGCCCTGTTTTGTGACAATGAATTTTTCAGATAATCCAATGGGTTATTAAACGGCTTATTTAGATGAAAAATTAGGAGAATTCTCAACCCATACAGAAATATTTAATCCTTCGGTTGCCTTCAGTACCCCCCCCCATCTATTCCCGGCGCTCTTCCTCAAAATGTGACACGAGACAAAAGAAGAAACACTGCCCATTTCTTCTCCCCCGTCTTTTAAACCAACCACCAACCAAATGTGACACACTGGCCAGTTAACTAATCTTGCTGAACAAAGACAATTTTGTGACCAAAGCAGCTTGTCTTTCCTCTGACTCAGGGGTTTTAGGTGAGGTGAAACACCACTCATAATAACACAATGAGATTCTTTTGTTGCCCTTTCAAGGCTTATACCTACACAGATGCACACATGCACAAACATAGATGAGTAAAGACAAGTACACACTCAGTCCTGAATGTGGATTTTTAAAAAAAAAACCCCGATAGCAGGTTGGAGGGGGAAGAACAATGGAATAGAGAGCATGACACACAGCTTAATGAGATGGAGAGAAGAAGGAGTTTTCACACACTCACACACTTTCGGGAACAGGGGTCAGGGGTTTAGTTAGGGTCATTCAACTGTAAAATGGGTTAAGGCTCTGTTTTCCTTCAAAGCAACTCTGTCTACCTCAATCTTTTTCTCCCTCCTCCATCCTTTCATGAAGTCTTTAACCCTGTTTGTGTCTGTGTTAATGAGTGCATGTCAGTGCATGTTTTTGTGTCTATCCATTGTGAATAAAGACTACTGCAGTCAAATCCACATCTTTCCTGTACACTTCCCTGCAGACATTCATTTGGATGGGAGATAAAGGAGGTGAGGAGTAATCAGTGGGTAATAGCTTTCTGTGTTTCTAACAGACGGGGACGTCTCTGCTTGTTAAAGGCCTAATATGTAATGGCTGGCTAGTAATTGACTAACCAGGTGCTATTTCATCATGTGTGAGCACAACCTAATGAAGTCATCACTGACGAATATCGGGAGGTAATCGAGTTGGGTGGAGTTCTGTGTGTGTGTGTGTGTGTGTGTGTGCCTCTCTGTGTCTGTGTTCATTAATCCAGAGATTACAACAGTAACAGCTCTAAGGATGGAAATGTTGATGCACCACTTTGGTCCAGACTGAAATATCTCAGCAACTATTGGATGGATTAAGAGATTTTGTACAGATGTTCGTGATGTCTGGAGGATCAATCCTACTGACTTTGGTGATCCCTTAACCTTTCCTCTAGCGCCATCGTCAGGTCAAAATTTCAGTTTCTCCAATACTTAATGACTAAAAAAAAACAATGTAATTTCCACAAACCAATAGCTATAGCTCTCGTTTTGTGACTCTTAGCACATTAGCAAGTGTTAAGTGTCATTCATTTTTAATCTTTAGTGCTTAGCGGTTATTGCTGAAGTGTTTGGTGCTTCATAGATATTTTCTGCATTGACTGAGTTTGAGTTTGCATTGGTGGACCTATTTTCATTGTCTGTTAAGCCATGTTTGCTGTTGCTGCTCATGCTAGGCATCCAGTTCTTCTTCAATGCAAACTGCGGTTTCTTAGCCTGAGAACCAGACGAATCCGCCGAGCCTAGTCTGGCAATGCCAGGCTGGTGGTTTCTGCCACTTGAAAAGTAAAACATGTCAGAGGTTTAGAAAAGCTAATTGTTGCTTTCAAATGACAACTTTGAATCCCCAAGATATCATATTTGTTAAATTTTGTGGTACCTCAGTTGGTTTTAAAAGGGTTTTCCTACGTTGTTTTTACCACATATAATATCATGTAATTGGTCAAATTAAATTCAAATATGAGAATCACTTAAATAGGATGCTTTCAGTAAACCAGTTATATCCTGTTTTGTCCTGTTTTAAAAAACAGATCCAAAGTCACAGACAGACTGTGAAGCTAGTGTGCCTTTGGATTTCCAAGCAAAAAGTTGTTGTTTTTCTGTGCGAGTTTGCATGACAGATTGTTGTAAATAGATAATGTTGTCAGATTAATAGAGTGGGTCTGGGCTCAGCTGGCTTTTCATTTGGGGGACTGGAAGCAGTGGAGGAGGAGAGAGAAGAGGAGTGAGTCAGGGAGAACGTGTATGGCAGGAGGGATCAGGTGTAAGAGACCCTCGCAGCTCCCGCATGTGTAGAATTGAGTTTTACCTAATGGCTTGATTATCACATCAGGATATAAGAGCCAGATAATCACTAGGATCTACTGAGACGTTTATCCTTCAATTGACTGTGTCAGAGGAGGGAAATGGGAAGCTGTCTTGATCACATTTTCATTGTGCATCCCTGTCTTTCAGGTGCAGATTTTCCTTTCTAGTCTAATTATTCCATAATGATGTTCAAGTCATTGTTTGTTTGTGTTTTATTCATTTCTTTGTGTCTTCATTCACTCAATTAACTTCCATTTACTGTAGTATCACCAGTTTGTTGTTGTACCCCTGCTGCCTGCTCCCTGTTGACATAGGGAGCCTCCTGGAGGTTGGGTAAGAGTACTACACCATATGGCACCCAGGCTCTGGCTTAACAAGATGAAGAAAGCTCTTGATGAGATGATACATGCACATCTTCAGCTAGCGTGTACGATCTCGCTCTCCCTCTTCTCTCATCTCGTCTTTCTGGTTTCTGTTGCTCAGATTTTTCAAAGTGACGATAGTTTAACTGTGCACTGGCTTGTGTTGCAGACACATGATGAAAACATCATAGCTGACACTGCAGAGCTGAAATAAGAACAGGACCAAATGGTTTGTGTGTATGTTGATGACCGAGGAATACTTAGATGTGTGTGTGTTTGATGTTTGTTTATTGTTCTATATGTCATACATGTGCATGAATGGAGTCAAGTGACGTACATCTGTTTTCCTCAAGCCTAAACACAAAAACAGTTACATGATGAATGCAAGAGTCTGTCTTAACACTCACATATTGCCAACAGACCTTGAAAACGAAATGCGATTTCAAGACTTCATCTGAGCAGCTTTTTCCCTCTTCATCAGCCTCACTCAGTTCAACAGTCCTCCTGTTGTTAGAAAGACAATCTAATTGAAAAATCTAATTGTATTGTAGTGCAGGATAAGTCCGTTTAAGCACTCCATGGCCGTGCAGACCTCAGTCACAGCTCATTTCTTTAATGAGAGCTGCTATTAGAGGGAGCTTTTTTCCACCTCATGCTGCTTCAAGTCTGGTCCACTGAGGATTCTGGCCCTGTTTGACCTACTGACCAGTCTGCTTCCCTGTCTGCTCATACAGTTACATTCCTGACTCCTACTGTATGGTTCACTTAAAGTGCACAATCTAAAAAAAAAAGACCAGTGATGTACAGTAAAGCAGTCTGATCACAGAGGTGGTGCTGAAACAATTAGTCGATGAATGCATTAGTCGGTCACCAGAAAATTAATTGGAAACTATTTGGATAATCAAGCAATGGTTTAGGTCATTTATCAAAACAAAAACAAATGTAAGGATTGTGATGGTGATCAGCAATTTTCACAATTTTGAGACATTTTACAGTTTTTATAATGAAAATAATGTTAGTTACAGCCATACACAGGGTTTAGTTCACTGTATTTGATCATGGCTTGTGTCAAAATGAACAACAAATAGTGTCTACAACACTGATGCACAGTTTACAATGATCCTATCGTTTTCTTTGATCATTTAATAGAAATAGGAATATTTCAAGTTTTGAAGTATATTGTTATGTCCAGTCATAGTCTATAAGCCTCCCCTGCAGTGCACTGTGTACTTTACTTTTACTGTTGTCATTAAGCTCAATACTCATATTTTTTTTTATTTGCATGAACTTAAAAATCACAATATAAAGAGAAAATCAAAATAAACTAACTTAAAAGAAAATCAAAAACGAATGTAAACCAAATAAATCAATGCAACTGATTACATATGTTTTAAAAAATGTGAATATGCTTATTACCAAAAGTAATATTACAATATATGATTTTTTTGGTCAAGACTCTGCACAACCATCTACCCTGGCTAATCTTTTATTACTCCAACACTCTCGTCCGCTCCAAACCCCTCACTTCTCCACCATGTACCCCAGACTCCGTCTCCTTCTTCCTGCCTTCTCCTCATCCCCGGGCCTCCTTTATGTCCCAATCAGCTGGAGGTTCCATTAAGCCTCAGAAAGCAAAGCCTCTGAAAAGCTCATGTCCCCCCATAGAGACTGATTATAAAAGGAACACAAGAAGGGAGAGAGGAGAGAAAGTGATTTTAAGAGGCTCTTTAAATCTGTCTCGTTAATGAGTTGTCCTCACCATGGCAACGTCTCTTTTCGAGGGTTTAAACTCCACATGCGTAGATGGATTGAGGTTACAGACAAAAAACAAATGTGGAGGAAGGAAAGCTATAGCCATTTTTCTTTGCTTGTAAAACCACAGGGGAGGGTGCCCTGATGATAGTTTTACTCTAATTTTGTTTGTTTATAGCAGAAGCTAAATTCCTAGGCTGTTGTTAACTTTTTTTCAAAGAGTTACATTGGACGACACTGGAGAACCAATTGCATCTGTTTCCGTTGTTACTCGTTTTCCCCACAAGGTGGCATTATAACACAGACAAGCAGAGGGACTCATTCAGTGGATGAAACAGCAGTCCTCACTTTTGGTAATATTTCAAAGTTGATTATCTGTGAACCATCCTTTTTTTAAACCAATATAGAAATTACTTAATGGCACATAAGAAAGCCTTAGTGTGTGACACAAAATTAACATGTTGATGGAGTTATGGTAATTACCAAATATAATTAGAATCTGATTAATTGCCCATCAGACAGAACGCACACATTTATCTACACCAGAAAGAGACACATGGGGTGTCACAAGGAATTTAATTTGGAATAATGGCGGTCCTAAATTCTGGGGGTATTTGATCAAGGAGCTAGTCCAGTTTCCCTGGGGGCTCATTAGAAGGGCGCACACACTGCATCCAAGAGAGGTCTGCTCTCTCTATTAATGCCTCCATCCCTCCATTATTGCTCAGATGGGACAGAAGGGGGGAGGGATGGAGAGATGGACAGGGAGAGGGAGGGGTAGGTGAAGGGGTGGGTTAGTGAAGAATGAAGGGGGGGAGGTGGAGGAGATAAGGAGGGAGGGGTTAAGTGGATTTGGGGTCCTGCTTTTTTCCCAGACAAGGTCTCAGGATAGGATTATCATTTGAGGAGCCTCGTTTTAGTAATGTGCACGTACATACACACTTGTGCAGATTTACCCCATGTCTGTTTGATAAGTCAGATCACACCACCAATCACGCGCTGGTTTCAGTGGGTGTGTGTCTGCCTGCGTACATAGGTGTGTTTTACAGATGATACTGATCCACGTCATCCTTTGAGCACTAAGCCTGTCCTGAGACATATTTAAACCCGTCTATCTTTTACCCTGGGATTATAACACACTCATTGTTATATTATGGCAGGGTTGTAATACTACAGTATAACATGCATGTCTAGTACTTATGGTGATAATGATAAAACCGATTTAAAGAAACTATTTAAAGAACATAGTTTTCGTCAGTAGACATCTGCCCTCCTACCCTGTTCTTAAGTGAGGCACTGAATCATTACAAGCCCAGGAATGGCCATGCTGTAGTTGACCATAACCTATGACCTCCGTTTGTCCTTGGAGAGAGTCTATACAATATCACATCATGATTATGATGATGATGATGATCATTATTATTATTATTATACTCTGTATCAGTCACATCAGGTACATTATAGTGTGATTCAATCGATAGCCTGAAGGCTGGTGCTGCTATCATACAATAATCAATAATATAATGTATGACTCTGGGCCTCAGCAAGAACATTTAATCTCTCTTAACTGATGTCTATGAGGGTTGGTCATATTATTCCAAGTCAGATTCAGCACACAAACTTTTCATGAATTGCTTGTTTCCACTTGAGAAATGTGATTATTAATGACACCCCCCAAATTCCCATATAAGGCTACCTGTTAAGCTCTATGTGTAGGCAAGTTTCATACATAAGAATGTCACTGAAGAATAAAAGAAAAAGTTCACACTGTGGAGTTTGAAGTCCTGCTGTTGGAGACATGACAGATTTAACATTGTTAGTAGTGATATTACAGGACCTGAAAAAATGACTGTGACAGAAATCAAGAAGGTCTGGTTTGACGTGAAGTTAGATGCCAAAATGTCTCACTAATTCAAATTGGTCCATAACCTAGGTGGGAGGCAATAAAGGGTATGTGATGGCTACAAAGATAAACAAGAGAAAAGAGCAAAATTACAGGAGATGTTAAACTGTTTTGTACAAATGAAGACATTCCTCTGGACAGAGATTTGCAAAGCAGGGGTTGAAAGTCTCTCTTAACTTGTGAAAGCAGTGTAATCTGCAGAACATTCTTTAACAAAGCAGCTAACAGAGAGGGGGTGTAAATTGGATCAATGTGAAAGGCCTGATTAGCAGATCCAAATCCAGTGATGCATTGCAAACGTATTGGTCAATGCCAGTGATCAATGCCAGCCACCAGAACTTGCTTCCGATTTCAAATCTAACCTTGTGATTGTGCTTCCGCCTCAAGGCTGATAGTCTCGTTCACTTCCATAATTTGTAGTCATCGGTCAATTGGTTGTATTTCTGATTCTTGATTGGATAGTTTGATGCTGCGACTACCCCTCCCCTCCCCAAATGACCTACTGTTGTTACTGATGAGCAGTGAGGTGCCATGTGGGAAGTGGGTCAAACGCTTTAGTGTCAGTTTTGCTCTTGTAGCGGAGGAAGTGTAGATAAACACACATGCACACGTTGTAGTTGATAGGGCTTTAACCTGTTCCCATTGGTACACCACTTCGACCCGATACACGCACACACACGCGCACATTCAGTGATCCCTGTGATGCAGGCTAGCCCCAGGTGGCTTGTTGCTTTGTGCCCTTGAGCTACTGGAGGCACTTAACCTAAATTAACTCAGTCTGTCTCTGTGCCTCTGTGTCTAAATCAGACATGAGCCTCTCGTCAGCAGTACGAGCTCGACACAAGGGTTGTGGTAACAGCAGACGTGACACACTACTGTACACATTAGCTTATATGTACAACTGTAGAAACAGAGCAATATTTATTACCTTGCTTTCTGTTTTTCTCACTCATGCTGTTTGTTCAAGCTGTGTCGTGTTTTGCAGGTGATTGGAGATTATACTTTAGTTGCTGTCGTCTTGGTAAATCACACCTTCAGTGTAAAACAGGCAGTGAAATATTGATGCTAATGAATCATATTGTTAAAGCAAATGAAGTAATACTCCAGCTGCTACCTATTGATTGCTGTCATTATTTCAGCTTGGGCATCATTCACCTCTTACTTTTAATTAAGCCAGTTGTGAGGTTTATGTGTGAAGCTTTAAACTCACAAAAAACACTCCACACACACATACACATGCACACAGAGGACCACTTCAAGTGCAGCACTCCGTGGTGTATCGTATCTGTGTGTTTTTGTCAGATTTATGGCATTTTGTGTGTGAAGTTAATTATGATATTTGATTAACGATTGTGTGCAGAGGGAGAGTGTACACACAAACACACACACAGACCCTTAGGAGAGAAGAGCAGACAGCCCTGGTGTTGAAATGTAGGTCAGGAAACCAGTGCAGCAGCCAACATACTGTTGTGTGTGCAGACGATGCTATGTGGTGATGTGTGTGTGTATATGCGTGTACGTAATAAGTAATGTGTGGTTACATGCTTGCATGCATGTAGACTATAGGCACATGCATGCACATGTATGTATTGTATTGTAACCTATATATCCAAGAGCATGTGTGAATATCAGAAGGAAAGACAACAGAGATAAAGGGATGCAATACAATAATCGAGACCTCCTTTATGGTCCAGATTGTAATATATGACCAGGTCTGTTGTCTAAATGCAGTAGGTTGTAGAAACAGCTGCAGGCACATATTCACACATGCACTATTACATGTACACACACACATGCGGAATGATGTCAGCCTGCTTTAAGCCATCATAAGGCAAGGGACCGATGAGACATCTTATCAGTATGCCTAGGACACACACAAACTGTACACACACACAGACAGAAACACACTCAGGCCTTGTGGTTATTGATGTTGCTGGTCCTTAGAGGTTCCTCTGGAGAAGGGCTAGAAGTCAATATGAGTGGAGACAGTGCGGCTGGATGGTAATGGCTCTTAATGTAGTCTGAGGGCTGCCAGGGCTCTGTCTTTATGTTACACTACCAGTGGCTGGATGGAGCTTTCCACTGGGAAATTATTTTGTTGATAACATGTCAGACACATGTTACACCTGCCAAGTCAGACTTTAGAACAGGGATAATAAAGTGGAATAACTGAATGGTTAGAAAACTGCTTACTTTAAGAAATGGCTGTCGGTATTTTTGTGTTAGACAGTGAAGACTGAATGACTGACTGCTTTGCTGTTCAGCCACAAATCTGTTTGCTCTATGCAACATCACAGCCATAGTGTCAGACATGAAGACAAGGGATTATTGACCAGAATTCATCAGACAAAGTCAGATATTGATAAAACAATCTCACACCCAGGTTTAAGCACTGAAGAGGATGTTGACATTTAAAGCTCACAGTCAGGTAGTTTGAAGAAAAAACAACGTGTTTTGCCGCTCGCTTAACAGTCCTGAGCCACAACAGGAAAACATGCACTGAATGTTGTCCTGCCAACCTACTAACTCTCCAGTCTCCTACAGGCTTGTTTCAGTTTCAGCTTATTGTCCTGCCAACTTCGGGGGTGGGGGGGGGGTGACAGGCCAGTGGGGTTAGATTGCATTAGATTTAAAACTATGTTGCCTGGGAGGAAACGGACCGTTAGCTACAAATCCACCCTGACGGTGGACATAAAACGCTTCAAGTCAGCAACAAAACTGCCACCTCCTCTGAAGGCACCAAGAGATCAGCCGTACAAATCAACCTGCTCGTAAAATAACAACGTTTTAACTCCCCGCTCAACAGGCGTGTACATTTTAAGAGTGACCCGCCTTTTATTGTGCTGAAGCTAAAATCAGGCTGTAAAAGTCTCCTTGTTGAATGAATATATAGGAAAGACTTATTTAACGGTTGCACGCCTCCCTGTCAGTTTTGGCTTCTTGCGTTGGTGCTCTTTCAGCTGTTATTGCCATTAGTTGACCTGGTTTTTATTTTTTCTTAGTTCGTTCTTGTTTCGCTACCATACTATGGTACAGAGATGACATGCACAACAACATGTTTTAGCTAGAGATCGAACTCTGTCAGTCTTGTCTGTCAACATGGTCAAACAAACATATCCTCTAACTGCTCTTTCTGGCTTTCACGCTCTTTCATCCCAGCTTGAATTTCAAAGGGGGTCAGTAGGGAGCGCCCGGGTCAGACGCCAGGGGAGAGAAAATTAGGCATGACCGCCAATCCCGCTGAGCCTTTGTGTATGTTTTCATGTCTGTCTTCCTGTGTTTAATATCTGTTTTTATTGAGTCTTTACCTATGGATGTTTCACACTCACACTCCATCTAACTCTCACCCTTCTCGCTTCATCTGTTCCCCATACCCTCCGCCCCTGACTTCTCTCTCCCAGCTGCCTTTATCTCCTCTCACTCGCTTCTTTTGTCTCTGTAAACGCTGCCTTTTCTATCCTACCTCGCATCGCTACTCAGCAAAATGGCCCAGCTTTCACCACATCAAAGAATCTTTCAGCATTTTGTGGATGCAAACTTTACTTCCCATCTCTTTCTTCTTGTCCTTTTTGAAGGTCTTTGTGCAAAGTTTTGCTTTTTGATACCATCTCCGTTTTCCCCTCTTGTTCCTCAGCCCACATTACTATTGGGCTTCCCCCTTTTTTCTCTGATTTGTACACATTTACATACATCAACTGTGTGAGAACAGCTACATGGTGTTTGAACAGAAAACACAAGCATACATGTGTCACCACATCAAGGCTAAAATATTCACATACATATGCTTGAGCAATAACACACACAAGAAAACACAAAGAAAGTGGTCTGATTATGTTAGTGATGGTGTGTGCATGCTCAGGGCGTAGTTTGCAGGGTTTTCTCATGGATCACAAAGGAGGGGCAGCCTATAGAGGGAGGCCCCACCGCCTTTCAGTGAGAAGAATACCCCAGCACACACACACAGACACACACACACACATTTCAATTACACGATCTCCTGATTTGCTGAAATGGATAAAGTATTGTACCTTGCTAAATGCTCACTACACACAAGCCTTTTTTACTGAAATTACATGAATCACTCCAGCAGTATGCAGTACAACAGCCTCTTCAGTCTGACCTCTTATAACCCCACCTTAATCTGCATGTGATCATGCAAATACACGGCTGATAGGCCCATTCAGAATCAGCTAAAACAAAAGCCTTGTTGCCAGTGACTTTCTGATTTTGAATAGTGAGAGGTTTGCTGTCTGCAGTGACAACTGTCTGCAAAACTTGTAGAGCCACAGAGTGAATAGAGTATCGCATGATGCGTGCGTGGAGTCTAATTGTTGTGCACATGTGTACGTTCAGACAGCAAGTAAATGAGGGCAGTTGTGGCACAGCGAGATCGTCTGTGTGAATGTATGGGGTGTGTGTGATGGAATCCCAGCTGCTTCAATGGAGTAGGTCAGACGGAAAGACCAGAAGAAGGGTGGGGAGGGGGAGGAAGGAGGATTGGAGTTACCCAGTAACCTCTGAGTAGGACAAGAAAGACAGACAAGACAGAGACAGAGAGACAGTTGAGTATAAGAGACAGACGGGGGGGGGGGGGGGGGGGGGGGGCTGGGAGGGAGACAGCAAGAGTTTTGTGTCAGAGAAAGGTCATTCACCAAGTGCGGGAGTTTATAGTACGGCGGCGGTGTGTGATGCATGGGAACTTTAGCCCATGCTAAAGCCATTAGTGCCAGAAAAACAGATTGTTTACTCAGCCGAGCCCCTCTGACACATTCTCTGTGTGTGAATGTGTTATTTTTGAGAGAGAGTTGATGTTTATTCAGGAGGGAGTTTAAAGTTTAACTTGGCTTAACTACCTTTTTATGAGCGCCATAGAGAGTTGTCACCTTCTTATCCATGTTGACTTTTCTGATTCATCAATGCTGTCTGGCAACATCATCGAAACACTTCTATATTGCCATTGTACTGCCGTTTTTAATCTAATAGCTCTGTAATGAGTCATTTAATTTTACAGTAAGGTTTTTTTTTAAGTATACAGCTCAAGAACATTATACAATGCTTTTCCACATGTGTCATTTCCTGGTCAGACTGGTATTGATTGCTGTAGTGAAGCTGTATCAGTGTGACAAATCACAAGTTAAATGGCAGAATTACTTTAAAAGAGGTGTGTGATCATTAACCCCTATACCTTCATCCTGCCATACTACCTCCTTACCGCCCCCACTCCTTGCTGATAGATAATTCATGCCTTGCTCTACATCTCGGAGAAGACCAAAGCGATCGGATTCCCATTGACCCCTGATGCTTCGCTTTCATTCACAGAGATGTAGGGATGAAAGAAAAGGAGGGAGGGATGAGAGAGGCGAGTCTGGTCCTCCACATGCTATAAATTATAGATTTTCATTCAGAAAACCTGAAGGAGAAGGAGATGAAAGAGAAATATGATGTACTCCGTTTATTTATTTAGTATTCAGAATATTTGGTACATATCCTGTTTGAGTTATCCAAGTCAAAACTGTTTGATCTTTATAAGTGGTACATTTTTGGTGTCACATTAAGTACAAATATGAAACATTTGCTGCTTACAGCTTTGAAAATTTGAAGAGCTGCCTCCCTTTAGCAGACTACTTAAGCAAGATCGTGACTCATTTTCAAGTAAGGGATTGTTTTATAAAGTGGAAATATAAACAATAATTTGATTGAGAATGAAAATCGGCATTAATGAACATCAGCAGTCAGGATTTCTGCTCTTCAGCTTCAATGCATCAGTCAAGGGTTCAGTGCTTTGATAAAAGGCATCTCAACCTTGTTTACAGAAGATTGAGAGATTTTTGTTCACCGGGCCCAAATTCATGGATTCAAACCAGTGACCTTCCAGTGACAAACCTCTTAAAATCCACTCTGCAACCTCTCTGCTACTCTTGTGTTCCACGACGTCGCACATACACAGATGCAGAGTGTTTGTGTGCACCCGTGTGTGAAAAAACACTTGGCCCATTTTCCACTTCTCAGGTTTTCCTGCTTTATCTCCACCTCGCAGGTTTTCTACCGAGGGGAAGGTGTGCAAGGTCAGAGCCTGAACAAGAGAAAGAAAGAAAAGAGGGGGAAGAGGGGAGCATAAAATCAATGCAGGATAGATTACATTAGCAATCATGAAAGCGTTCATGTTTCAGAAAGGAAAAGAGAGGGAGAGAGATTTGACATTAGCAGACATAGTAGAGTTGAAGGCTTTTAGAGGGTTAGCTTAGCTCTTTCTTCTTAAATCCAATTAGAAAAATAAAATCTGGGTTCTATCAGATGAAGAAAGAGGTTCGTGTCTGTGTGTAGATGCCAGATAGACACTCTTTGGATATTTGAATGAATATTTGAGAGACTATTGAACAAACCTGGTATATGGCTGGACCGTGTATGTGTGAAATTGTGGTCAATGTGTTACAGGAATAGTCAGTGGTCGTGTCTATAATGTGAATTCCTAGATATTAAATGTTCATCTGCAACTTTTTGTAGTGGTTCCAGTAATATTTGTTGGTAAAGTTCATCACATGACATGATTAAGCTACGTTTCAGGCCGAAAAAAAGGTTATAAATGCATTTGATGGAACAATACTTTAAACTCATATCATGGGATGTTTGATTTGAAAGAGAACTTACTTTAATTTCAATTATAACTATTATAATTACCTGTTAACTCCCTCTGCTCTCTCGTCTGTTTCACCCTGTGGATGTCTCTCATTTTTCACTCTGCATTGAGTATTTTGTCAGAGTGATGGTTATTTGGGGTGCTTTAACTGCGCTCTCCTTCATGCCTCTATGCGCCCTTTTTCTGCCTCTTTCCCGGTCAATGATCATGGGGACTGCGGTGGAAATTGTAAATGAAAGTTTTGAAAGCACTTAGGCGAAAATTCAGGGGGCTTATCTCCACCCAGTTACCGCAGTTACAGTCAAATCAAGCACACCTGCAAAGCAGCCGCCCCACACTAAACTGATATAACAGCAGCTTGAGTCACATGTTTTACTTGCAAGACTCGTGTTTTAATGCTCTTGTTCACTGTTTGTGATGTGAAAACGTCTGACAAATAAAAAAACTTGCGTCCTTGTATTAGTTCAGTTATAAAATCCAAACACCTGCCAGCTGCTGTCTGTTTAAACAAGAGTTTAGGAAACTCCAACACTCGGTCAGCTGACAAATGGTGTAACTTCATCACTCACTCAGGCACTCAGTCATGGACGACCGCGGTCCTAGGGCTGGTCTGTGGCTGGTCCAGCCAAAGAGGGGGAGTTGTGTGTGTTTTGGGGATTGATCGAATGATAGAAATAAGGCTGGAGGGAAAAGGAGTAAATTCAGCAGTCTGGGCTAAAAAAATATAAAAACTAGTGTGTGTGTGTGTGTGTGTGTGTGCAGCTGCCTCTGCCGGGTTGATGGGGAGATCCAAATGAGGTGTGAAAATGGGACGAGGGATAAAAAGGGAGGGCGATGACAGGAGGAAGAGCAGGACTCCTTCATCAATCTTTCTCCTTTATTATCACTCTGCCACCTTCACCCTCAAGTCTTAATTACAATGTCTAATGCAACAAGAATTGTTAATTATTCATGTCACCCCCCCCACCCCCCCCCCCCCCCCCCCCCCCAAATTTCTCCTCTTTCCCCACAGTCACCACCTTCTCATGTGAACACGCTGCTGAAGACATAATTGCATGTCTTGCCATAGGCTCTAACATGTTCACTTGATACAGTCATCAGTTTTATCACCAATTACAATAATCAAATAGCTAGAAAACGACACAATCACCGGTTGTGATTATCTGAAGGAAATTCTTTTTCTTGCAAGAATTAAAGAATGTACAAAGCCTATCTCATGATTTTTTATGACTAGGTTGTACAACAGAAAGAAAAATATAATATTGAGCTGAGGTAATTAAGTTTTATTAATTGCATAACCAAGTGCTAATAAGAGTAGGATTGCTTTTAATCTCATTCATAATAATCTCTCATGTTCGCCAAGCTGAATGAGCTTCTTTCTGAAGTCCACGCTTCATCCACCGAATCTCCATGCGTCCCTCAGATGCTGCTTAGAGTACGAACAGATGAAAGATTGATATTGTTTGGGCGGCGGTGTAGTGGGAGGGCTTCCATTCTTCAATGGGAATGAGCGGAAAGGATGTATGGACGTATGGCTGAATGGATAGATAGCCCTAATCCTGGAGGTGGCCTAGATTTGGAGCCCTCCTTCAGCTGATAGAGTTGTTGACCTGTCTGTCACACTGTGCGCGCGTGCGTATGTATATGTGTGTGCGTGCATGCGTGTGACACTGTCCTGAGAACAATAGGCTCTTTAATGAGAGATGCTGCTTGGGCTCGCGTCTGCATGAATTATCCTAATACTGTACGCGTGCCAAACAGTTTGATACAAGCCAAACGGACGCTACTGACAGAACATCGGGACTTGGGTTTAGAGAAATTAGAAAGGTTAGACACATGGAGAAGGGCTTTCTATTAACCATTTCAGACCAGAGATAAACCCACATTTACAGTTGATCTGAACTTTAATTGCTGCAAGTACAGATATCATCAATTAATTTAGTAATCATTTTTTGATTAATCAATTAAATGTTTAGTCTATGTAGTGTTCAAAAGTAGCAAGAAAATAACCATTCCAGTTTGGAAGTCGACAACTCTGTTTGCACAAATACATTTACACATGGTCTGGTTTATTTCTACTGTTATTTGTATGGACCCATGTCTGTGTTTGAAAGCTGATGACAGGTTATTAACCCATAACAGCCGTACTTTATGAAAAGGCTGAACTCTTAAGAAGAAAATGACATTTACAAAGACATATTGCCCACATCCAGAGCTTCATAACTCAAGGACAACAAACAAATATTGCAAACAGACACTTCAAACAGCATACAGCAGACTGTGCAGAAACACTGACTGTTACCGAACAATACAAACACAGACAAATCCAAACTGTTGTCTGCACACCCGTACAGCTGAAAGGTTCAGATGAGCAAGGTCTTAGGGGAGAGGGAGGAGGAGGAGGGGGGGGGGGCTTTTTACCCACAAATTCAAGGATCATTTGCAGTCCCATTCAAGCTCTTGTTGCAGCCCACCCCCTCCCTCCTTTCCACACACCCTCTCTCTCCACTCTCCAACCATTTGGGCTGAAAAGAAATACGGCTACAGAAGGAGGGGCAGTCCTGCGCTCTATGGGTGTGTGTGTGTGTGTGTAGGTGCGTGTTGCGTGGGTGTGTGTTTGAATGGATGGGTGCCCGAGTGTGTGTGTGTGTGTAATAGATTGTGAGCAGATCGGACAATAGGAGGATTGTATGTGATCTATATTCATGTGGCACAGATTCAGTGGCCATGTGCACACACAGCAGACTTGGAATGATCAGACAGAGGAAGGAGGGTTGATTTAAAAAAAAAAAATAATAATAATAATAGGAAAAAAGGAGATTTATGTAGAGATACTGAACACAATTTAATTTTTTTTAGACACTTAATGTAGCTGAGAACTTGGGCTGAATCTGCGTTTTCTTCTTCAATAATGGTGTTTTACTCACCATAAATATCTACAAAATGGGACCAAACAAGATAAATTACAGTGCATTAGTGAGATTTATGGTAAAAATTATGTTTCCTGTTTGCATGCAGGTGAGAGCTGCATACATCCTCCTGAGAATACCTTGTGAAAGGATGTACAAGGTGGAAGGTAGCTGATAGTTTAATTAGATGCATAAATATTCCCCAGATGAGTCTGTCGTAGCGGTGAGAGAGGCAACACATGGATTACTTTTGCAAGAGCAGAATAAAAAAGTAGGGAAAAGAAAGAAAGAATGAAATGGGTATCGACATCCACAGTAAAATAGCACGAGTGTGTCTGTTCGCTCTTATAAAGCGTGTTTAACTTTCAGCTATATTCAGAGTCCCGCAGAGCAAAGAAGAAAGAAAGCGTAGAGAGAGAAAGACAGCGTGGAAGAGAACGAGTGATGATGAGAAATAAAGGGAGAGGCAGCCAGAACTCCTTGGTAACCAAAGCACAGAGGAACAGAGGGGCCGGTCCTACACCCCTCCCGCTGTGTGTGTATCTGTGTGTGTGTGTGTGTGTGTGTGTGTCTCCGAGGACCGGACTGCCTCAGGGAGGGAGTGGTGGTGGTTGTGGGGGGGAGTGGACCGTGTGTGTTTAGAGAGAGAGAGAGAGAGAGATAGGGGTAAAGGCTCATTGTCAGCGTAGTAGACACTCTCACACACTCTCCGTAAAGCCTCTGTGTAGTGAGAATGTGAGCGGAGTAGAGCCGATGTCAGCACTCCTTCATCCCGTCTTTCTCTTATTCCCTGGACTTGTCTTATTTGTCCCTCGTTAGGGCACTTTTTTTTTTAACGAGAGAGATACACACACTCAACCGGAATAATGGTGTTTATCGGGACCTCGTTGAAATCTGTGATTAAATACTTCAAAAGGAAGGGTAAGATATGTTTACTTCTTCATATGAGTAGTTTTCTCAACATTAAAACTAGACAAACAAGTTTGTTAAAATTTGAAGAGATAATCAGTCTTTTTGACAGGAATATTATCTGGGTCTGAATTTCCTTCAGCTTTCCCTTTATTTAAACTAATTTAATTTAACATGTTAAATAGCTTCAGTAAGGTTTTTCTTGAGCCTTAATGAACTGTATAAAAATTATTACAACTAATGGTTTTCCTGTGGGTGTGTTACCTTCACTGCTTCACTGCTGCCTCTGCTGAGCCCAGAGACCCTCTGTTGCACCCTTGTTACCAGGTAACCACTGGGCCAAGACTTTACAGAGCTGACAACTATTAGTACTAAATGGCCCAACAGCATTTGTAAAGGTGGCAGCTGGACGCATTTAAAATCACAGCCAGTTTATTACAAATAGTTTGCATCTGTCCTTGCTTCTTGGGACAATTTTGAAGTTTTCTTATGTTTATTAAGGTCTAATTTGATCTTGATATAAAAGGAAATCATTCCAGGTCTTCATGCCATATATGTAGATTATCTTTAGGAGGATTAGTTAATACTCCAAGGCTATTATTTTATTAAAGCCTGTTTATTAAGCACGTGAGGATGTGTAACAAAGACCTGGTTGATGCAGGCCAAGCTGCTTGTGCCAACTCTAATCTCAGGTGTATTTATAGCTTGTGTGTTTGTGTGTGTATGTGTGTTGAAGTCAAGGCTGAGGTGATTTGTTTAATCATTAGCTCAGCATTTTTGTACTTCTCACTTCTTATCCTGCTATCCTGCACATGTATGCACTTTGCTCCTTAGTTGAGCAACTTGGCCCCCCACTGCAGTCCAGTACTTATTATTTTGGGTCCATGTCATCATGAGACTACAGATGTTGATGAAATCAAGGGTGCACAAACTTGTACTTATTGAAAGAGGAAGAGTTGTTAATTAATTTTGGTCAAAGTTTAAAAAATGTCCCCAAAGGATTAGTGCATCCTTCACATTTCACTATTTGAATTGTGTTGGTTTTTTTCCAGATTTTACAGTTAAGAGGACTTGTAAAGAGGCTCTTAAAAAAGAAAAAAACTGAGACAAGGACCATCATTTTGCCTAGTATGTTGACACTTTATGTTATGTTTCAAAAGCTGATCTGAACCATGGCAGTGCTGACCCTTGTGAAACACAGAAAGTTGTATCATGCGTGAAAGTCAATACACGATTGGCTAGTGGGTGATCTGGGACCCAGTTCAGGGTTAACATAGATATCGTCAGCACAATCAATTTTATTGACCAAAACAGTGAATCCCTCATGTGTATGTATATGAAACAGAGTGTGTGTGTGTGTGTGTGTGTGTGTGTGTGTGTGTGTGTGTGTGTGTGTGTGTGTGTGTGTGTGTATGTGTGCAGATGTATTTTCCAGGGATTACTGTACAAATTTTTAGCACTGATGCACCTTGTGGATTGTTTGTGTCCTTCAGAGTTTTCAGTAGCCTGTTTGCGCTCAGTCTGTGTTTGTTAATGGGCATAGGGAGAGCTGGGATGTCAATGGACAGAGGGATTAGTGGACTTCTGAAAGACTTTCGCGCCATAGTTCGATGTGGACTCTTGTGTGTGTTGAGGGGCTAGAGGGTATTGTGGCACTGAAAGGCCTGATGTGGAGACTGATGCAGAGGGACAATACAGGCTTTGTGTCCACAGTCCCCATGTCCTTGGTGGGCCTATAGCCCGACTG
This sequence comes from Thunnus albacares, assembly GCF_914725855.1. Classification (NCBI taxonomy): domain Eukaryota; kingdom Metazoa; phylum Chordata; class Actinopteri; order Scombriformes; family Scombridae; genus Thunnus; species Thunnus albacares. The sequence goes on along the minus strand of NC_058121.1, from coordinate 13,489,102 downwards.
AGGGCTATTCAAACCCCATGGTCAGAGAGGAGGGTGGGGGATGGCTACCTGTGCTGAATGTGTGGGGGAGAAGTTTTTAAAAATTGGGTATGTATAACCCCTATTTAGCCTGGCGAGCTGATTTAATAATGTGCTCTGATTCACACACAGCTGGGGTGTCAGTGCCTTGCTCATAGGTGTGTTGTGACAGTTATTGTGCAGGAGGCATCAGGCCCAGATTTACCTCTACAAGTGAACTGTGTGTTGATTTTGTGGTAGCTGTGCAGTTTTGTGCATCTGTCTCGTGCAACTTTCCAATTCTGACCTGTGGTCAGGCAAGTTTTGCCTCGTGATGTATGTGATTGATTATTCTGACCAGGGGAGGCACGCTGCAAGACAGCATGTGTAACAATACAGTTATACAATCACATTTACATATACACACACTATCTAGCTGTTTTCACCCATCACACCTATCTGACAGTAGGCGTTTACTATAACCCCCTCAGCTATGTTGTGTGGCACTCTTTTTGTCACATTAGTATCAAATGACATTTAGTGACTAACAGATGGGTTTGGTTATAAGAGATTGAGTCAATAAGATAGCAAGCAATCAGTCATCAAAAATACACTGAATTATTTCCTGGTGCCTTTATTTCTGTAGCTTGTAAAAGCCATATGGGTGCAGCCTTTTCAGTTGGATCCAGGCCTGTTGTCTTTGTGTATAGGTTTGAAGGTAGCAGCAAAGGTAGATGGGGAGAGAGTAGATATTTGTGAATGAAGAAGACACAACTCAGAAGAGTTTGTAACAAAGTGAAACATGAATAAACACAATGACCCCTCTCCTCTGCTGGAGACGCAGTCAACAGCCGCCCATTTCTCAACAAGCTGTGGAGACAGACGTTAAGGTACCGTTAGTCATCAGCAGCAGGGTCATAGAAGCAACACAACCGAGTTTTATGGACTGTCCCATTTTTGCTGATTAAACTAGTAATTTAAACATAACTATACTTATTAGGTTGCAGACCTCTCTTATGATCATATATGGTCCAAGACCTCTTTTGAAATGGTCAGTGTTGAGATCTATCAGTTAGTTATACGTACTTCAAAGCAGCTACACATTGTCTCACACTTTCTCTGATGACCAATTTGCAGTCGTTGGCCCCCGCCCTGACCCACTGCCTCGGAGGCCTTCTCTCCTCCCCCGACACAAACACACACACACACACTCACTACGCATCCTACTATGGCTCATTTGCACCTGTGAAAAAACTCACAAACAAAAACACTCTGCACACACTCCCATCCCCTTTCCTGACCCATCCCCTTCCTCCTGGTTCATCCAGACTTCTCCCTCTGTCCCAGTCAGATGGACAAGATGTTTTGGTCAGGACAGGGACACACAGACTAAAGGTCTTTACTAACATTTGGCTGTTTAAATGGAGATAGTACTACATCCACGATCACCAACTTTGGCTTGGATACGCTCCCTTGGTAAGCCTAACTTTTGAGTAGTGTGTGTGTGTGTGTTTATTACATTGATATTTTCACCTCAGCAGTTTTGCTTATATTTGAGTGAGAAAGCAAGCAATGAAAATAGGCCTCAGTTCCTGGTTCATCAGCATTACAAGTCACCAGTGGCGAGGGATGCAAAGATCAGCATCATGAAGCCCTGTTAATATTTCATTGTTGATATCTGAGTGAGAGAAGTGCTCTTAGAAATAAAAAATACATGAAGAATTTGGTAAAAATTGTTGTTTACTTTCTGTTCATCTTAACCAGCTGTGTAAGTTGTGTTCAATTTTGTGTTAACTGACCTTGCTTGGAGATGAGCTCAAAAAGTTGGCTTGCTTGTTTACAGTTTTGTTGCTTTGTTTCCTTGGAGTGACTTTCCCTGGATTTTATAAGGATAAAGTAGCTTACTTCAGGAGGTTTTAGTGGCCTGTTTAAATTGTCTGCTTGGTATCAGCTGGTCAGTGTTTCCCTCCAAACTCTTCCCTCCCCCTTTGAGGTGTGTGGCTTACTGTGATGCCTCACATAAGTGTCATGTTGAAGGTGCGGAGGCTGACACCTCGATGCAAAGCACCTAATTCTCCTCCCCCTTCCTCTTTTCCTCCAAACACAAACAAACCTCACCAACAGCCGGTACAACTTGTTGAGGGAATATTCTAATCCATGATGACTTACTGTTTTCCAAAGGTTTGATCCTAGAATGGGTGAGCTGGTGCAACTGAAGCACTAAGCGTATTCCAAGTTAATAAACCTGAGTTCTGTGATATTTGAGTCTAACTACAAATGACATATTCATTTTTACATTTTTAGTAAGATATGAAATTCACTTTCTTGCCAAGAGTAGCATCTACTTGTTTCACAATCCTACTGTTGAGAAGATAAATGATATAGACGGGACAAAAAGTCTTAAAAATGTCTTTAACGTTCATGATCTGTGTGTCTCTGCAGCGGTGTCTAACCTGGATGAGGAGAGCAAGTGGACGGTTCACTACACAGCTCCGTGGCACCAACAAGAGAACGTCTTCTTACCAGGCAGCAGGCCGCCCTGCGTAGAAGACCTGCACCGCCAGGCCAAAGTCAACCTTAAGACCGCCCTGCGAGGTAAGAATCATTACAAAAGGGACCACTTCTCTGACAAAATTAGGTTTAGAGGAGTCATTTGACAGTTGCCGGGAGAAGTGTTTACTGTGTTTCACATTGTCAAATATTTGATGAATATTAACACCTCATGAGGGGAAACTCAACGTCACACACAGCCTTTTGACTGTGACCAAATATAGTTTGTAAAATAACCTTAAAGTAACAGTTGGTTATACAGTATCCTGTAGGAATTTTGATTGTAATTTGGCTGTTGATGGTTTAACACCTTGCTGTAACATCAGCTGGAGAAAATGCAACTAGGAGGGCAAATATGCAATTTAGTGATTGTTGTCTATGCTTGGGAGTCCAGAGCAATATTGTCTTTATACACACAGTGTATATGTGGTAATGAGTAAAGTGTTGCATTACATGAAACACAGAAATGATCAAAACAGGAAAGGAAAATTAGTTTATTTACCTCATACAGTATCAGCCAGATCAACCAAAATATACACACTGACTCTTACCACACTCACTAGTGGGAATGTTGTTATGTCATCCTATTTGTTATGGCATCAAGGTGAAGACCCCTGCATGCCGTGCTTGTCCACAGTGTTGTAAACGTGTCCAAACCTGTAATTTGTGTTCAGGCCAAAGTTTAGCCAACAACACAACCGTGTGAGACCCTTTTCTTTTTGTTTGTCCAGTACGATCAGACAAGAAGGGACACTGCCTTCTTGTCAAACAAACACAGGGAGTCAAGTCACAACATAGTGGCAACTTTAAAAAAAATACTCAAACATTCCCAGAACAGGAAGTAGGAACACCAGTAAATGCCAGCACTAGCTTCGCTTAGAGTTCCTGGGAGGGTTGTGTTTTCCACCCATTTCTCGGAAAAAGGCTTGAGGCACGTGTGAGGGAATGAATATCAGTGTGTTGTAGGTGTGTGTGTGTGTGTGTGTGTATGTGTATGTACATGCATACATTGGTGGATGTGTCACAGTGTGAGCCTGTTGTTTACATATTAAGGTGGCCTTGTGTGCCAGCAGATAAAAACGAGACTGAGATAAAGAGAGAGAGAGATAAATGGGGAGGAGGTGGTTGTAACTGGATGCTTACGGTGTGTGAGTCACCTGTTCACACATACACACACACTGTAGTTCTTTTCTTTGCCATTGTTTGACCCCTGTGCTGTTGTATATTACTTCCTGCAATATTGATGTTGCTGGGTACGCAAACACCACCTGGGAGGTGGGATTAAAGCAGCTCCCCCCCCCCCTCATCCTGTCACCGCCCAGCCCCAGGGGTCCTAACTGAAAGCCAACAGGTGTCCAATGAGAGCACCTGTGCTGTCCATTTGATTCTTGGTGTGTGTTTTAGCTCTTAAATTCCTTTTCCACTCCCAGGAAGTTGAGAGTGAAGTTTACCCAAGTTACAGTTTAGACATGTAAGAATAGATTTAGGATTTTTCTTTTCAGTAATGAAACTGTCTTTGTAGCAATTAAACTACTAATTCTATATTTACAAGGCATTTGTTACATTTTATAATTTAGAGATTATATGATGAGGTTAAAGCATGTGCAGTCCCTGCTCTCATGTACATGTAACCAGTCACACTATCCGGTGACACCAGCATGAGCATGGCAAGGTACACGAGTTTTGTCTCTGCTCTGCAAAGCAGAATAATCAATAACCAATCAGATGACAATGTGCATCCTCTCTGTTTTCTCTGAAACACTCACATGGTATTCGAGGCTTTTGCAGGCGGCTCGCGAGTTACAGCAAACGTGCCAACGTGCTCGAAATACATTAGACAAGTTGCGTCATATGATTATTGTCAATAACATCCTCAAATTGTGCATTAGTTCAATTACTGATATCACTCATTGATAACTAGGGTCAGCAACAGAGACAGAGTGAAGGTCACAGGGTCACTGCTATGTTGTGGACCAAAATGGAGCTAAATGAAGTTTAAAAATACTTTTTTTATGGTTCATTACAGTTAACTCAGGCTCCAAATAGGTATAGTTTTTTTAACATATTACACACTTCAGTGACAATCTTTTTTGGACATCTGTGACACTAAATAGGCACAGAACTGCCAGAGTCAATCAGTATTACACATATAATTTACATGCCACTGTAAAATATACACATATGCAAACACCCTGCTCATATCATTATATTATTTCTTTCCACAACGTCCTTTATTCTCTCTGCTTGTCTCTCGTGTCACTTTCCGCTCCCCTCCCATCAGTTCTGCCTAGCAACAAGCAGCTCATCAGAGCTTATTTATTTTATCAACCGTCCCCAATCACGCAACACCAATCATCTTAACAGCTCTGCTCCCCGTAATCATCCTCATTATCATCATGCTTCCCGAATCTCTTCTTCCACACCGCTGCCACATCAGCTCATTGTTACAGTAGCTACCTTTTACCAGCCCCTTTAGGACCCATTAACTGACAGTATTATTCATACGCGACGTGTCTCTCCATAGAGATGGATGGTAATTAGCTGTGGAGATAGATGACACAAAAAAGGGATCAAAAGCTGCATATTTGAGGTGCCCAGCTTGTAGTGATGTGCATGTGTGTAGTACACATCTATAATACACCATGAATAAATGCCAAAGAACAAGAACATGCATGCTTGTCAGTTGATATGCCACTGATGTAGGTCAGAGGGACATGTTAATATTTTTTCATGTTGAAGTTATCTGCTTTATTTGGATATAAATACATTTACCCTCACACTGTTTATTAGATTTCTTTATCTACAAGGTTATGGAATCAGCAAAAGCACACAAAACTCTACTGTGTGTTTTTGTCGAGGCTGTAAAAATAGTACTACTTGAATGTAATCAGCTATTTAAACACTAGACAGAATTCATCAGTAGATATTTACAGAGAAAGAGAAGGAGGGATGATGTGCTAAATGCCCCCTGAGAGAAGGGGGTGGGAGGGGGGGGAGAGGGACAGTTCTGCCATCTGTGTGTGACAGACTGAAACTGATACCCCCTCCTCCGGTTACATGCACACACAACACACATTTATGAAGTTAGTTCTTATCTCACATTGATATACACACACCGACACACATATATCACAACGGCGTCACAGCAGGTGGTGACGCAAGGAGGTGTGAGCAGCACTTGGCAGCATCCAACAGGGACTCACGTGACTGACACACACACACAGACACACACACACAGACACAACCAATGGCGTGTTCTACTGTACACAGATAAGTGTTACACAGCTATGTCGGTGTGTGTGTCTCCTTTCTTTACTATACTGTTATTGAATTATCTGTGCACAAATTAGCTTGTGTGTGCAGTGTGCATAATACATTTCTTGAGATGAGTATTGTATTGAGTGTCAAATGTGTTAAAATAGTCAGTTAAATTAAAAATATTAACACATAATAAATGTTTTTTAGTTCAGTGAAAGCAATGAACTCTTGATCATGTTTTTTTCTCCAAACTGTGTGCATATTGTGTATCATACTCTACAAAAGCTGTGCTCTCAGACTGGATTTTCTCCTGATAAATTCTTCTCAAATTGAGATTTGTTATCATAATGAGTATCTGTTTTCGTTTGAGACAAAGATCATAGCTATCAAATGTCATTTTTGTCAGTAACATATTTCTCTCTCTCTCTGTCTGTCCTCCAGAATGTGACAAGTTGAGGAAAGATGGTTTTCGGAGCTCCCAGTACTACTCTCAGGGTCCCACTTTTTCTGACCCACTACAGTCCACCAGCAGCCTGCAGGATGAGGAGGATGATGAGAATGATAAGAAGGTAAACATATATGCACAGCATGTATACACACATCCATACATAGGAACACTGCTTTCACACACACACAACTACATTTTGAGATATAAAAAGTGTAGTGTGTGTGTTCACAGGACTGGTTTGCAGTCTTGTGCTGATTCAGCAGCATGGCAACTCAGTGCCAGTGATTTTAACAGTGTCAGTCTGCCCTCCAGTGGTTGGAAATGGAAATGCATGTTTTATCCATTGTCAGTCTTTAATTTTGCACATTAATTATCTCTCAGCTCCTGATTTATTTTCTCATTTATATTTACAATAAGACAATAAGCAGTTTTAGACCAAAAGATTTTGGAAAGTACCTAAAATATGTCTATTCATTGGTCTGGTTCAGTTTTTGTTTGTTTGTTTGTTTTTTTAATTCAAATAGATTTGTCCAGTGAGTTCTTCCACTCTTATTGGGATTGTGCTAGATTCTGTTGTATTTGATTGGGATTAATGGCACATGGATAACCAATGCTAAGCCAACCATTGCATTTTGCTGCAACTGTCAGCATGCATTGTGAAAAAGTCAAGATGAATTGATTGCTCAACTCTTTTTTTTTTAATTTGTACTCTGCCTGGTCTGTCATTATTTTTCAAGCAGAGGTAGGGAATAAACATATACTGACTTATGTTGTTTTTCCTCTACACTTGTCGGAGCTGCTGTTTGTCTAATGTCACAGAACTGTAATTTCATAGGAGGGTGATACATGGAGAGAGAGAAGGGACAGAAAAATAACAAGAGACAGAAACTATTATTTATTGCTCTTTTGTCTGGCAGACAATTAGTTTGAAGTGTAAATTGTTTGACAGCCAGATATGCATCCTCTCCTTTCCTCTGCGCTGCAGTTTTTGTTTCTCAGTGACACAAACAGCCACACATGATATGAGGGGTCCTGTAAGGGTCAGAGGTTCTTCCACATAGTTCTTCCTAATTATCAGGTTCTCTTTTGTCCCACAGAGCCCCTCGATTCCAGCCGTGCTCGTTTCATTCCTGCCTCCACCCTTGACCTTCATAACATGTTGTTTCGCTTTCTAAACTGTCTACTCCCATCTCTCTTTTTTTTTGTCTTTCTACTTTCTGCACGCTATCCCCCTCTTTTTTTTTAACCCAGGCCAATCCCCTTCCTCTCTGCCTTCCGTCCCCCTTCCTCCGTTCCGCTGTTTGCTCCCTTTCCCCATCACTTCCTGTTGTCCTGAGTTCAGTGAGCCTAACTTTGCCTGACAGCAGTTTCAAAAGGAGAAACAGGGCTCCTGGTTGAGCCACAATGATGCAGAGTAACAAGCCACGCTTGCTACCAAATTATCTATTGCTGAGGTTTTTTTCCGTCCATCCTCCCGTCTTCTCCTTGTTTTGGTGCCCCCTCCTCCCCATTTATCCATCCATCCGTGCTTTGTCTGTATAAGAGCAACAATAGCCATCTTTTCCAGTCATTCTGATGTTTGGGAATGTCAAGATAAACACTGACGGACATAGGGAATACTATTGTAACATTTTAGGGATTCTGGAAAACTGTGCTGCACTTCTTTCCACCTCTGCCTAACAAAATTGCTTTGAAGACATCAGTTTTTTTTCCGTGGCAGAAAAACTGAAGGTGTTTCACGTGTGATCGATCAGGCAAAGTTTGAGTGATGCAGTGAAAGCGACAAGTAATGATTTTTCTCCTGGAATTGATCTATAATCAGAAAAAAATGGATTATTTGTGTTCACTGTCCTCTGGACTCAGGTGTGTAGTCACATTCATTTAAGAATATAAGCTCATACGGACGTGACATTGACTTAGATATTCAGCAAATTGGACATGAAAATATTTTTAGTCATGTTTTAGTCAGTATTTTGAGGTTTGCTGTTCACTAATAGGCTCAATTTCAAGCCTGAATGTTGTAGTAAAATGTCTGTTGCCTCTCTGCAGTAAAACCCCCACTATGATTCAGAACTATTTGTGTGTGAATACAGTTTAATGCTCAAGTGATTCTCTCTCTTTCTTCACACTGTTGCTCTCTTGCTTTTATCCTGCCATCTCCAACCGGTGTCGGTTTAAGCTGATAGGTTTTTGTGTGTGAGAGAGTGACTGTGTGTGTGTGTGTGTGTGTTTCCATTTGGGCATGATTGATCGCAATATACGTTTACAGCACTGCAAGCTTCTAAAGGTCACAGTAGTGTAATAAAGTGTGTTTGTATGTGCCAATATATCCTGGACAGTTTAAAATTAAGTTCTATTGTGTTTTATTGTTCTATTCCCACTCACATTTTCTTCTATCATCTTTACAATTCAGCCTGATATTTTTCTTAATCCATCTTTCTGTGTTGTAATTCAGTGACTAAATCTTTATTCTCTATTACCTTTCATTACCTGACATCTCTGTCACTGTATTTTCTCTTTTTCTCTCCCCTCTGCATTCATTTCTCTTCCTCCTCCTCCCATCTCATCTCACTCACCTCTCTTTTTCATTCTTTCATTCTACTATCCCTGTCCCCTCTTCCCTTTTTTCCCTCTTCTCCTCCTGTCCTCTACTCTTTCCATTCCCTTTTCTCTCTCTTTTCTCCAAAGTCCCTCCCCACTTCATGTTTTACAGCTCGTTAATCCCTTCTCCCTCTCTCTCATGCAGTCTACAGCTTCGTCAGTGGAGGATGACAAATCTCAGCTGTCCATGAGGCCCCAGACCCCGCAGGGAGGCGGCGAGGAAAGGGAGGTGTTAGAGGTTGACGGAAAGGTGGTATGGACCAAATCCGCACCCCTCCCCACCCCGGAGGAGAAGATGAGGCAGACGGCGAAAGCCGTGCCCACAGACATAGTTGCCATCAACGTCACAGGTATGACCTCTTGGCAGCAGCATTCATCCAATCATTTTGTCCATCTCTCAACCACTAGAGAACCAATCTCCATTAGTGTCAGTAGTGGAAAACAAATATCCGGCTCCTGTAGTTCCATTTCGCGTAGTGACCTACAAAGATCACACTACTCTTGAGTTGGATCTGGCCTCTTACATCCACGGTGTCTATTCTCTAACATTAACTTCTCACCATCAATCACACATTTTGTTTTGTTTGTCTAAAAGGAATTTTCTGACGTTTTTGGAAATTCACTTAAATAATGTCTTACTGAGAGTTAGATGAGTAGATCAATATCAATTTCATGTCTGTGAGTTTTTAAAAGAAAGATAACTCCATGACATGTTTTAGCTCAGCAAAAAAAGACTGGAGGAGACATCTAAACTCCATCAAAAGTAGAAAAATATGCATTCCAATAATTTCAAAACTATTATAATGATCATCTCTAACTCTCAGTAACATAGCAAATATAAGGGAGCCAAACAAGCCAAATGTCAGACTGTTCCTTAAATCAACCCTCTGTGGGTGAGTGGATATAGACTAATCAATTACTGTATCCAGTCATCCACAGAGATAAAAACTGTACGCGTCAGTCATGGACGTCTGCCTCTCCTGCTGTACCTCTGTGTTTTCTACCCTCTTCCATCATGCTTCTTGGAAATTGACCTTCACCTTCCTTTATGCGTGTGTGAGCGAGCGTTTGTGTGTGTGAAAATGGTTTGACATCTTATCCAGGGATCAAGGCTTTTTCACTGACTTTATGTCAGATCACAGGGCGTTTGACAGATGAACACTCGTCACAGTAAAACGTGTCGAGGCAATTCCCTTGTTAGAGTGCCACATTCTTCAGTGCTACCCGCCACCCAGGAATCATACACATAGATATAACATCTCATTCTGATAGTTCTGGCGTTCAATTTATATGTTAGGTTGTTCTATGTTCTATGAGGGGATATTGTGTATTATTTGGGTTATTTGACTCAAAAACTCTCAGTTCAATGTCAACATCTGAATTTAACTGCTGTCAAGGGAAATATTACTGCAATCCCACGTCTTTTAGACACTAATGAGTGGTTAATGCGTTCCCACGTCACACAAATCACTGTTGACTTCATCTGCTGTCACTTTAGATTACTGAGAAAGAGAGAGTGAAACACACACACATATACAGATCAGGGACTTTTCTGTCACTTTGAGGGGGGGGGGGTTGTGATAGACACTATGTGCACTCATATCAATTTCTATTTCCCTAACGCCTGCAGGCTGTCACCAGCAAGCTAGATAGCAGAAAGAGCAGTTCCTAGTGAGATACTGCAATTCCTTCAGGGAAGCTGGACAGAGAGTGAGAAGGATATTGAGAAGAATGAAAGATGTATGCGTGTGTGTGTGTGTGTGTGTGTGTGTGTGTGTGTGTGTGCATGCTTCACCTCATATCTGTCCTGTGCATGTGTGTTTTTGTTATTAGAGCATGTACCCAACATCTCACATATCTTACATGTATGTTTACAGTTTTTCACACTGCGTATTGGAAATTAACACAAACCGTAAGCCACAAATTTAAGGATTTGCCAGCCTTTGTTGGGACACAAGTCAAGTCCTCGCAGCAGATTCTCTATTCTTAAGTTTAAGCTTTTAAGAGTGAAAAAGGCTGGTGAATTTTGTGTATTTTAAGCATCTTGGCTGATTAAAGGATCAGATCAACCAAATGACATAAAAGATTTTCTCATGTACATCTGGTGGGATCTAGTAAGGCAAAAAACATAAGAGATGTATCTCAAAACCTTGGCAATGAAACCAAAACTAGCTGCATCATTGATTGATACCACCAGAGAGTATATGAGGGGTTTTTTTTGTAATTTGGTTGAACTGTCCCTATACTTTTCCTGCTCTGTTAACGCTGCATGTTCAGCTTGAGAGAAAAAAAAAAACAACTCTCTGCATGTTGTTGAGTTTGTTCCTTCCACTAACTGACTACTGTTTGCCTGTGTGTCCGCCTACCTTGCTCTCGCCCTCCCGGCTACCAGGGGCAGTGTTTGACCGACAGGCGAGCATCCGGCGCTCCCTCATTAACACTGACACCGTGTCCCGCCGGCCCAAGAAGGTCAAACGCAGAAAGACTATATCAGGGCTGCCTGACAACTTCAACCAAGAGCTAGGTATGGATCACTGTGGGGCAATATGTTGTCCTCTACTGTCCACAGACCTGTACCAACACTCTGGACAAGCATCCCTCCATCTTCCATTACTTCATTCCTTCCTGGATTTACGCTTTTATCAAGTATAACTGTATACACTGAGTCAAGAATGAACTCACCACCAGTATTGTTCTGAGTCATATTGAGACAGAGAAAAATGACCCATGCAAGTCCACAGTGTTGGATCAAGGCCCTGCAGTTGTTCCGTCTTTCCCTGTTTCAATTCTACACACCATGTGTCACTCATTTGCTCCGCTCCACCCTGTTTATCCACAGCCAGGACTTAGTTATGAAATCCTTCTCAGTAGTTTTTGTGGTTTTATTTCTGCCCTTTTCCCTCATCTAGAAACTTCTGCCATAATAGAATCTCATGTTAGACTTTTCCTGTTGTCAAATCATGTCACACAAGAAAAGTTCCATCCTTAAATACGTATTGGGCCATAATCCCTCAGGGGTCAACTTTCTACAGCCCTATCTCTGTGCGTTGTGTGTGTCTTTGTGTGTATATGTGCCTTAATCCTAGGGCCATATTGAAAATCTTAGTATGTGTCTCATCTGTGTCTTACTTTTCCGAACATGGACCGATTACTGCGACAATGGGCCCCTGATCATGGACACAAAAAGGCCTCATACCATCTTCATTTCTTCTGCACTCTCAACATATGAGCGTTGTATGACAAATATGAAGGTTCAGAGGTCCCCTACCCTTAGTTATTCAGCTGAGCTGGGTGTTAAGTGAGCACTAAGCTCACTAAGCTGACACTGTGCTGTGCTGATGGCACTGCATGGCTGAAGTTTATTTACACTTCTTTGAGCTGTAGGATAGCAGCAGCATTTAAGGAGAATGTCATTTCTCTGTGCAATAAGATCACCAAGGCTGATAGGGAAAGAGCTTTAAAGTCCAGTTAGTGGCCAGCTGACGACATCCTCTGAATGTCATGATTACTGGGCCGGGGTAATTGTCCCACTGCTTCATCCCTCCCTCTCCTTGCACTAGAGCTGCGAAGTAGACCTGCAGCTTAATCTATCGCAGCAGCAGCAGCAGCCAAGCTGTCACTCCAGCTTTTAGCAAAGGAGGAAGAGAGTGTATGTGTGGTTTAGAGAGAGCGCGAGACAGGAGAGAGAAGAAAGGACGCAAGAGTATATGTTTTGGGGATACGAGCATCAACAGGAGAGCCACCGCAGATGGGAGACACACTAGACATCTTCTCCTGTTTTACAACCCATTCTTCAAATTGTTTGTTTACAATCTGGTATGTTCGGTGTGTGTCTTTTGTGATGTCTGCATGTTTGTGTGTCCTTGTCTCTACATCTATCTGCTTGTTCTGTATGCTCTATTCTGTGTGACTGTGCGTGACCATGTCAACATTGTGCATGCATGCACATGTGTCTCTCTATTTGTGTCCATGTATGTGTTTGTGTGTTGGCTGCCTCATACCCTACCAGCTGCCTGTCCTGGACCCCAGGGGTCTATTTGCTTTTCTATCGGACTGAGACAGAGCCAGAATAGGAGGGGAAGCATATTAGGGAGTCTTTTTCTCTTCTCTCTGTCACCCCTCATATCCTTTCCTCCTTAATGAAGACCAGAAGTTATTAACGCATGAGACAAGGTTACAGCAAATCAAATTAATTAGCTTCCCTGTGACCACAGTTTATCTGACAGTCCAACCAGAAGAGCAGAAGGCTTTGTGGCTCAAGAAGTTATAGAGAGGATTACAGGTAGTGGAGCAAGAAGAGAAAACAACGAATATTTATATCAATCACATGTTTATCATAGTTTCTGTTTTCTTTTGACAGCAGCAAAAGGACGCGGCGGAGAGCTCCGGCCGCATTCCATGTTCATCCCAGGACAGTATTCCACTTTGGGCCGAGTTGGAAGTGTCAACTCAACACTCCGACGTTCCCAGACGCGAGACTCGGGCTGCCAGACAGAAGAAGTGAAGATTGTACCCCCGTCTATGAGAAGAATTCGGGCTCAGAGAGGGCAGGGGATCGCTGCTCAGATGGCCGGCATCTCTGCTTCCTCCTCTACAGGAAGCATATCCATCTCCAGCAGTGACAGCTCCGGGATCTTGATGCTGCCACATCAGTTTAACGGAGACCCTTCCCGTTTTCACAGTCTGCCCCGACAGGGTGCCAGGGTGTCCCTCAGTGCTGATCCCATCTACAGCAGCACCCCCATAAAGTCAGAGGAACAAACTACACCCCATAGGCAAATTGGAAAGCTTCAGGTTGACAACACAGTTGTGCACATGAGGAATGCCCCAAGGACAGGCACCCTGCCCAGGCCCAAGTCTCAGGAGGTGAGGGGGACGCAGTCCAGTGAGTGGGGTGGTGGTCCAGCTTGTGTGGTCTCCCCACATGCTGCCTATTCCACCTCACTCATCCCCAATGCCACCCTTTCTAGCTCATCTGAGGTCATCACCCTCAACACCTCCAGTCAGCTTTCCCACTCCCCAGTCTCAGCTTACCCCACAGTTCGACCACTAAGTGTAGCTTCCTCCACCAACACCGACCCCCTGATCTCCAGTCCTGCAGCATTCACCCAAAGCTCCACCTGTCCAGCCTTGGCCACATCCACCCCTACTCACACACCACACGATAGTGGTCTGATTGCAGCAGCACCTGCCAGCGAGTCAGGGCACTCGGACAGCAGTGCACACAGTCACAGGACCTTGGCCCCCACGCCACCATCCTGTCTGACAGAAGAGCAGTGGATCTACGACACACCAGAAAACGTGGCTGTCCCGCACCGCACTCTGACCTCCAGCTGTTCCACTCCTATCAACCAGCTGTACAGCAGCCTGGAGCTATCCTCCAGGACCACTACTGACTCCAGCTCCCTCTATTCCCAAGACAACGATGGATATTACACCTCCATGCATGTCGACTCAGGCCTGCGCTCACGCAGCCATGGCAGCGGGCACGGGGCAGCAGCTGGACGGGCGGCCAGACACAGCATGTACGAGTGCCGCGAGATGGCCAATCAGGAAGACTCTGGAAGCTTGTACAGTGACCGCTCTCTATCCCGCAGCATCTCCCTCCGCAAATCCAAGAAGCCCCCGCTGCCCCCAGCTCGTACAGACTCTCTCAAACGCAAGCCTGGTGCAAAAAAGCCCCTTGGAGGCATTAGCGCCATCAGTGGTGCTAACGGGCCAAACGGCGCCATGCTCAATGAGACTCTAATTGCCAGCTTGCAGCAGAGCCTACAGATGGGGCTGAGAGGAGGGAAAGGATGCGCCTCTCCCTCTTCACCCTCCCACAGTCCCAGCAGTGACTACGATGACCCTTGGGTGCTACGGCCAAGAAGTCAGAGTAGCATTAGTGCAGGTAGCTCTGCAGCATCGCTAGTAGCTAACGCAAACTGTGGTGGTGTGTCTAACGTATACTCGCTATGCCACGTGACACCTGCTCACAGTGACACCAGCAGCTTGCGTTCTGACTATGCTGATTCCTGGGGCTACTACATGGACTACCCTCGTACCCATGGAGACCAGAGGGCACAGACCCCTCTGGCCCATGCCACAGATAATATGTCGGCCGGGCCTCACCCAGGAGAACTACAGAATGGAGGTGAGATTCACAGCAACAGCCGGGGCCCTGGAGCTCCAGGCCAGGAGGGAGGGTTGGCAGTGAAGCCCAAAACAGCCACCTCCTCCCCTGACAGGGTACACAGACTGACTTCTCCATCTAGCGGCTACTCCAGCCAGTCCAACACCCCCACAGCTGGAACCCCAGTGCCCTCACTCGTCAGGTCTATGTCTCCCTCCAGCAGCCGGCCTAAGCCCAAAGTACCCGAGAGGAAGTCCTCTCTCCTATCCTCTGTTTCCATGTCCTCCTCTTCCACTTCCCTTTCTTCCAACACCTCGGACTCACTTAAGAGTTCCGGGCCTCCTCCGCCACCACCTCCACCCCTGCCCCTTTCCTCATCCTCAGCTCCGAACACCCCTCTCGGCCCACCTCCACCCTTCCCTCCCCCTCTACCACCAAATTCGGGTTCCCCCACTCCTCTGCCAGCTCCCCCTGTTACTCCTCAGGGTCCAACTCTGAGCCCGCCACCTCCTTGCTGCACCTCCCCAGAATTCCCTCCTCCTCCATCCCCTGAAACACTAATCCACCCTAGTCTGTCCTTCAATGGGAGCTTCAGTCCTCCCCCTCCACCTCCCCCTCCTGTTCCCACCATGGGGCCCCCTCCACCTCCTCCACCGCCTGCTTTTATCCCACCTTCCTCCTTCCCATCTGCTGTGAAGGCAACGAAGGATGCTCCTAAACCCGCCGTTTCCAACAGCCCTACAAAGTCACCTAAGCCCCTCATCACCCCCTTTGCGCTGCAGAGTGTTCAGCTCCGCTCAGTCAAGCGGACAGAGAAGGAGATCGACAGCAAAACGGACAACACTACAGCTCAGGAAACAGGGATGGACCTCATCAAGGGTCTAAAGCCCCAGACCCTTGGGAAGTCTCACTCCCAGGAGCATCCTACTGGGTTAACCCAGTTCACCTTCTCTCCAGAGGAGGATTCACGTAATTCCTCACCATCACCTGTGTCAAAGCTCCTAGAAGACTTTTCATTGGACTGCAGTATCACAGACGACACACCAGATTGTGCTGTCTACAATGGAATACCTGAGGATGAGAGTTGCTTTCTTTTAAACGGGAAAGAAAAAGAAGCATTGCCAAGTCCCTCACAGAGCTCCCAAAGCTCCCCTGTCAAACAGCCTCCAGCAATCTCCAAGAAACCTCTCTTCTTTGTCCCTCCATTTAACCCCCAACCAATCAAAGAACAGGTTCCATCTCCGCATGAAGATACAAACAGCCTGTCCAGAACAGAAGACCAAATAGATGCACCACAAAGACAAGTAACAGAAGAAGAGAAAGAGAGGAAAAGTGAGCAACAGGAGGAGGAGGACAAGGAAACTTTGGCAGAGAGCAGTGAAACATCCACAGAAATCCAGGATGAGTCCCAAATCACTGCATCAGCCAGCCAAGACACAAGTCTTGACCAAGAGCTGCGTACAGATGGAGAGGATCATGAAGAGGAAGAAGAGGACGGAGATGGAACGAGCAGCACGACTGGATCCATCAGCTCCAGGGAGGACGACACAGGTGAGTTATTTGAAGATGATTTTGATTTATTTTTCCTCAAATCAGAATGGGAAATGCACAGACTTTGTGAATAGAGAACAGTTTGAGTCAGAACCATCATTTACTCATTACTTAAGCCCATTACCATAATCCTATATGGTTAGTAGCTGTGTGGCCAGCTCCTCAGGCAGCTGTGAAATTCATTTTGCCCTCCAAAGCAAAAGGAGCCAAACTTGAAACCACAAGCTTTAGAGGTCTGAAAACTGTGAAAATAGCTCAGGAGAAACGGCTTATCACTGGGACAGCAGAGCTATAGCCTCATGAATTCATCCATCCCAACTCTCTCTCTTCTACCCATCCTTCTATATTTCATACACAGAGATCTTGTGGCTACTGTCCCTTCCCTTCTCCCCGCATTGTTCTCTTCTCTGCCTCCCCACACACCTCATCCTCCACTGTACTCGACTGCTCTCCGCCATCCATCCTTATTTCCAAATATCCATTTCTGCTTTTTCCTCTTCCTTTCTGTTAATCTCTCATCCTCAGTCTGTTCTACTCGGCCCCTCTCTCTATCTCTGCCTGTCCCGCTCCCTATCTATCCCTCCTTCTCTCTCTGAGGTAAGGGGGGGGGGGGGGGGAGCAAGTGTCCCGGGGGAGATGCTTTTCGTGGTTGGAGGGAGAAGGGGGAGGGGCTCCATCCTATCAGAGGGGAGGGGAGCAGATCTGTTAAGGGGATGAAGGGGAGGATGGGGGAGAGCGCGTAAAGTGAGACTGCCTGCAGCGGCTCAGGCAGTCGAAGCGCAGACGTGAGTGAGGAGGTTGAGTGGAAGAGGAGGAGGAGGAGGAGGAGAAAAAGGCTGAACTAGAGGAGAAGAAAGGAAAAGAGGAAACCTAGAAACAGAAAGAGAATGTAAGAGAAGCAGTCCGGCACCACCTCCGTACCACTTCAGATCTCATAGGCAGCCAGGTCAAGGCGACGGGATGGAAGCTACATGAGTGTGCGCATGTTGTGCAGAGTAAACCTGAAGTGTGTTTACTCTCCTGTAAATGTGTAACTTAAAGTGAATGTCTCTTCGTCTCAGGTGACGTGTTCGACTCCAGTACGGCTGAATCGTCTCCGGCCCCATCAGCTAACGGGGCCTCAGAGGAGAACATGGTGACCCCGACTCCCACACGGACCCGAACCACTGAGGACCTGTTTGCCGCCATTCACAGGTACTATGATGCACTTCTTTTGCACCACTTGTCACTCGTTTATCTCCTCCCGCTCCAACTCTCCTCACTTGCTGTTTGTCATAGTTTGTTCCATTAAGCTGGTTTATTTTTCCTCTCTTGTCATTCTGTTTTCTCCGTTTGTTTTTCTCTCCGCCTTCCCCCTCTTTCTCTGTCCGTATCAGCATCTCATTCCCTCTTTCTCACCTCCTCATAAAACCACAGCGCATCACCCTGAACTCTAAGCTCCTTCCTCCCCCTTCACCTTTCAACCCATGATTTCTCTTTTTCCATCTCCATCCCCCCTCCTTTCATCATCCTCTCCTCCTCCTCCCCCCCCTACCCTCCACCTCTCAGTCATAACTTTACCCAGCGCTGTCCCATCTGCAAGCGTCTACATATCTGTCAAATAGCTGGTCTCTGGAGTCCAGCTCTGGAGAGAGTTGCTCTTTCTGTTCCTGGTCAGTTAAAAGGCCACGTAGAGTCAACAATTGAGGATGCAGCATGAGTCAGTAGTAAGATGTTTCCCGAGACATCTGTGTTAATGTAGTCAGATTAGTGTTGTTCATTCTCAGCAGGAGAAAAACGGCTGTGGCTTCATTCATTATTTAACTACTCGACACCCTCTGGTCCTAATCTAGGTTAGAGGCCACCGGAGAGAGCGACTAGTGCTTTTCTCTCCATCTCTCTCTCTCTCTCTCTCTCTCTCTCTCTGTGTTTCTGTCTCTCTCTGCTCCTGTGCACTGCAGTCTCTGACATATATTGCATACGTGCTTCCGTGCTTCAAAAGGAGAACACACATAAATTTCTCATGCGGCCCGCCAGTTTGTGTTTCACGGTCACGTGCAGCGGCAGTCGGGAGTTCTCTTGAGCATCACAGGATTTCATTTCACGGGATTTTATTTCTGCTGGCGACAGAGTGTCGATGTATTTATGGTGCATGTACGCACACGTCACGTGTGCAAGTGCGATTTATTGTGCAGTTTAATTAGACATGAAGAAGATTGCATAACAAAAGACAGAACTGTTTGTGTTTACCATTCGCCTTACCGCTCTCCTCCTCCATTGCACCTCCTCCAGTATAGAACATAGAATCACTTACAGATCTTTGAGAAGTGGGAAGTGATGATGGACTCTAGGTTGTGCTGTAAAACTCAAGTATGTCTACAACGGTATACACCAGTCAAGAGTTAATTTGCAAAAAAGTGGACTCCTGTTTAAAACCATCTGAACTATTTAGATTAAAAAAAGGTTTGATGTCTTTTAAAAACATTTGTCAAAGACCTTTAAGAAAAGCTTTGTACATTATTTTGAATGTTGAGAGATGGATTCCAAGTAACTTTCTCACATCGATGCTGTCCACCGAACTTACGTCTTCACCTCTCTGATACGTTTCCCCTCCCCTTCTCACATGTCCAATACCTTTGTTTTTTACTCTCTCTCTCTCTCTGGGAAAACAGAGAATGAAAACACTGAATGAAATGCCTTCAGAGCCGCAACAGAAAATACAACTTGTCTGGAGGGAGATCCTCTAAACCAAATGTAATACAGCCAAGAGAAAGAAATCGATCATGTTCTCTGAGCTGGGTTTTATATTGCAGTCTTGTTTACCTCTATAACTGAGATTGGTATCCCTGCCTCACCAGTGTGGCTGCCTGCGTGTGTGTTACGGTCTTTGTATTTGTGTGTTTGTCAATATGAGTTTGGCACAGAGCCGTCCTGGTTCGCTGGATTCAGGTGTGTGAGTGTACGCATGTGTGAAAAGCTGTTATGTAATGCTGATGGGCTAATGTGGCAAGCTCAGCTTAGAGGAGACAATGCTAGATGGAGGTTGAATTTAGGGCACAGACACATACTGCATTTTCCCTTTTTTTTTTTTTTTTTTTTTTTTTTAAACAGAAAGCAGACACAGATTCTCGCTCAAACCATTTATATCCTCCCTCTCCCTCTGACCTTCACCAAGTATGTTCTCTACAGGTCTTTATGGAAGAATTTCTTTTTCCAGATCTAATCTGAGGATTAAGGATTTTGTCTCACTGCGTTCTTCAATCCTCCCTTTACGTTTTGCATGAAATTGTTCTCCCATATCACAGAATCTGTATTTTTCATGCCTTTAATCATCTTTGTCTCCCCTCTCCTCCTCTCTCCTCCCCTGTGCAGAGGGGGCGTGCAGTGGGTGGGTGAATCCGTTCTAGAGAGGTGCGGAGTGGCAAGTAGCCCCTTCCCTTTGATTAGCCAGCCCCATTTCCACAATTGCAGTGATGCTACCTTTTCGGATTAGCAGCAGTGCCACCCCTGGACTACACATTAATAAGTCTGTTTCCCTGCTAGCCCTAATCCCCCGTACTCTGCTAGTTGCAGCTTTATTGCTACGCTTTGGTGCAGGAGTTATAGATAGTGTAGGCTAAGTGTCGCAGTAAACGACTGATACCCCCTGCTGAGAGGAGGCTGGATCGTCCTTGTGTGATTAAAACCGCTTTGGGCACTTTTCTCAGTTTGTGTTTTTTGATTAATTTCATTGTGCCGTGTCTCGAGCTCTCCTGCAGAGTTGCAGCGTCTGCAGCTTTTCTTGTAAAAACTCATTGGATCTCTTTGATGAAAATGTATAACTCTCATCGCCCTGCCTTTCTTTTTTTTTTGAGCATATATGCCACTGATTTGTCCTTATGATTTTACTTTAATATCCACACTGTAGCGTGCGATTGCTGGGGGCAGTGCTGACATATGGCAAATTTGGGACAAAAATTTGAGCCATACAGGCCAAGTATTTTTAAGTAAAATCTTTTTTTTTTTTTAAAAGCTGAAACACAGAAACAATCACAAGGCTGGCCTGAGCTTTCTGCTCAGTTGTATGAAATCCCAAATGCTGCAGCAGTATTTATTTTGAATAATTTAGTCTGATGTCCTCGTTTCCTCACAGAACTGCCCCCAACTCTTGCATATATACTTCTAATGGATTTTCTTCTTGCGCTTCTGTCAAGTGAATATTTGAATAATTTTTTTTTTTAGTACAAATTAATTAACCCAGCTTGCTTTCACTGACTCTGCAGGATTTCTCCAAGCATGTCATTAATCTTAGTATCTACATCTCACTGTCCGCAGGTCCAAGCGTAAGGTCCTGGGTCGCAGGGAGTCTGAGGAGGAAAAGTCCCGGGGTGGAAGCCACTCGCAGTCTCCACCCGTCACCCCCACAAGCGTGTCTCCGAGCCCGGTGTCCTCACTGCCCCGTCAGACAGGCTCCATCCAGCGCAACCTGCGGAAGTCCTCCACCAGCAGTGACACCTTCAAAGCCCTTCTTCTTAAGAAGGGCAGCCGCTCTGAGACCAGCTTCAGGATGTCTGCCACCGAGATGCTTCGCTCCACCGACCCACGCTCCCAGCGGACGCGCTCTGAGTCCTCACTAGACCCCCCCGCTGCTTCGGCCTCCTCACCGACGGCGCCACACAGCCCTTGTACCTCCCCTGGTCGCGGCAAGAGGGCAACAGATGAGTGGAGCCGCTACGAGGCCTTGGCTCTGTCCTCGCCGACTTCATCATCATCCTTCTCGATGAGCGGGAAGTACGGGCGGTCACGCACGCCGCCCTCTGCTGCCAGCAGCAAGTATAATGCACGCAGCCGAATCCTCAGCAGCCCAATGACAGTTATCTGTGAGCGTGAGGGCGAGCTGGCTGAGAGCGAGTACGGAGACACTGCAGAAAGCCCGACTCTCCCTGTGCTCCAGGACTCTAATGGCACTTTATCTGAAGAGAGCAGAAGTTAAAGAGCAGAGAGCGCCCCACGGACACGGGGGAGCTGAACTCAATTGTCGTAACCAGGGTAGGGGGCAGGAAGAGGAGCCAATAGAAGGCCCTCTTCAGACTCTGACATCTTCCTGAGCCCCACCCCCTCGGCGCCGCCTCTGAGGGAGTGGACATGTCGGGACTTGATGTGAGGTCAGAGGTCACCCCGTCATAGACCAGGCTGAAAATCGGTCTGAAGTGAAGAACTGGTTCTGCTGCAGCTTTTCAAGACTCCCATGATTCTCATCCTTCTCTCCTTCGTTTGGTGACTCACCTTTTGTGTTAAAAGAATAGTGTTTCTTTTAAGCCTGGTGTTCTTAGTTTGTTTTTCATTGCTCAATTGCTGTTTTATTTACTTTTATCCTGTCAGAGCTCATGTTAGCTCTCATAATAAGCAGGAACCCTTTAGTGTCTTTGAAGGACAAGGTGAGATGGCAAACTAAGGTGAATTGAAGGAATTGAAAAGTCACAAGGTGTTTGCTTAACTTTGCTGCTGTGGTGCAGTTGGAAAGAGTGGAATGTAAAATCTTCTCAACTTCTGCTTCTCTTCCGTTGGCTCTGGAAAGTGTTCGAAGGCACCACGGCTCGCAAGTGTTGGCTTCAAACAGCCATGTGGAAAGAACGTGAGGACGTGGTACAACAGATGGCTCCCACGGTACAACTTCAGCTACGGTTATCGCCAGGTTTTTCGCTTTCTGCTCTTAGGTCAGTGGTTTAGTTTGCAGAGCTGGTGTGTTCAGTGGTCCATAGAAAGTGCAGAGGGCTCAGTGCTGCCACTTAGTGATGGACAGGAAGTGGACAGTGGTTGGGTGTACATAGGCTCAACCAAAACAGCAGATTAACTCTATAAAAAAAAAAAACAGGCTCATAAAACCTCTATTAATTGAATTTTAGTTTGTTAGTTTTGCACTGTGCATAGGTCTTTTTCTCCGTTTGTGTATGTTTTTGAAAGATTGTTTTAATAAACAAGCGATGTCATGACTTGTGTTTGGGGAATAAAGTATGAATCTATAAATGTAAAGCCAGAAACGACAGATGGAAAACAAAAAGCTTATTTTACTGTCCCGGTCTTTTAGTGATCATGTTGGTTTACCAAAGAGCTGAAAATTGAACTTTAGCTGGCTGTTAATCTGGACGTGAACACAATCTGAGAGCGCGACCGCTTGTCTGTTAAGTTTGCTGAGACCTACTAGAACCTTCTATCTAGAGCTTAAATGATTTCTATAATGCTCTTTCTGCTAAGTTTATCCGTTTGCAGTTTTATATGGTTCTGTATGTAAATACATAGAGAAAATGAGTTTTAAGTAACATTTGACTTATTTTCAAAAGACTTTGTACATTTTTAGAGCCCTCTGTTTGCTGGAAGGGAGTGGTTTCCTTTTTTTTTTGTAGATTATTTATTTTCACATAGCAGGGCTGCAGTACAGTACAGCATCCTGGTCAGACTCATTGAACAAGGTGATGGAGGCAAGACGATGAAGGATCACATTTACTAAGCTGGTCCCACCGGGCGTTTTTTTTTTTTTTTTTTTTTTTTCTAAAAAGGTGCTTCTTCAAAAATGCAATAATGTCAATATTTATGCTTAAGCCTTCTACTGCCCTTAATCTTGAGTCATGCAAATCTCACGCCGGTGCTCACAGCTGAGTAAATGTGGTCTCTTCAGCGTCGTAAACTGACGTGACAGGCGTGAGACTTCATAACCTCCTAACAGCCATAACACCCTGCGGTTTAATCACCTGTGACCAAAGTGTGTCCTCCAGCTCCCGCCCGGCCATGATTGAGCACATGGGGCCTGGGCTTTTCTCATGACGGGGGAACATCTCAATCCCGGTTTGCAAAAAGCAGACCGGGAGGACAGACGAAGACGTGAAGTAGTGGGAGTGGAGCTGAAGGCGGGCTGCTAACGCTCTTGTGTATGTCTGTGTAATAAAACAAGGTGATATTTAAAGATCGGGTCTCTGTGTCATTTCTCTGTGTGTGCGTGATTCACGGCCATCTGCCAGCCCTGCACCCAAAATCACCGCCTCATTAGCGCCGTCGCCATGGCACCCACACTCATCCATCATCTGGAAAACTCCAGAGGCCCTCGTTTACCCCTCCTTCCCTCCCCCGTGGGGTCATCTGTTATCTCCCCTTCTGGACATCCTATTAGGACACACACTGAATCACAGACTCGGACCTTAATAGAGCACTCCTCTGACAACTGTTGAACCATCCTGACTGACTGACTTACTTGCAGTACGTGGCACAAAATGTGATCTCTCTAGAGCCAGTGTTTGGTTTGTCTGTTCTAGGCTACTGTAGAAACATGGTGGTGCAACATGGCGGCCTCTGTGGAAGAGGACCTGCTCCCTATGTAGATATAAAAGGCTCATTCTAAGGTAACGAAAACACAACAATTCTAATTTTCAGGTGATCATACCTCCGTCTGTTCTGCTCGATGCCACTAAATTCTACACACTGCAACTTTAATGAAAAGCACTCACAGACAGCCTCTCAGTATTTTCAATGAGGTCCCTCCACCTCCGATTCAGCAGAGTCACCTGCGTGTCCTCTGACGCTCACTGTGTCCATCTGGCTGTCAGACAGGAATCAATACAAACTCCTCCCCGCCATAATCACACTATTGACACTTCAGTGCTTCCCTCCTCCTCTTACATTCAGCACACGCTCTATAGTTTCCTTATAAGACACCAACGTATGAAGTGACAAATGAAACAGAACACAGCAGAGAGTCCAGGAAGAATAGACTTTATAGAGTGACTCAGCCATTTCCACAAACACTTCACCAATTATTTAGTCATAAAAAGTGAAATACAATATTTGTATTTTTGTACTTATTTATGGTCCATTGGTAAATAGAAAAGTAATTGTTTATTTAGGGCCTTTAAAAGTGGTTTTACTTGTATTAAAACGACTAATTTCCAAACATAATGAAAATGTTTAGATTCATTTCCTAGTTTCAGGCAACTGTCAGGTTCAGTTCATGTCACTAAGCTCCAAAAATCAACTTGCAGAAGAAATGTTTAGTCACCTTTGTTTCACCTAAGTTTTATTATTTAGCCTGACACTGCAGTTGTGAGACTTTCTTTTTCTGAAACTTTGCCTTGTTGATGTATTTAACTCAAAGACTGAGTCAGCTGATGACAAGTGTTGCATTCACTAGCTATGATGTCAAAAAGAGGTTGTCTTAGATGTCAGATTTTCACACTACTACTTCATGCAGTGCTTCCCAGTGTATTTGGCTTATGACCATTTGTCACAGGTTGTATATGTTTATCAACTGAAGAATCATGTTTCCCCCTCAGGTTTTCATCCTGAAGACAAAACTACAACATAAATGCACATTTAGATTAAACTAAAAACAATTTGTGTTATAGAAACACTTTTTTTAAATGTATTTCCTCAGCTTATCTTCCCCTAACCACAGGTTGGGAACTACTTGCTTAAAGCATCCATATTGCTTATTTGCAACTGTGCTGCGACATAAAGATAATGTAACTTAAAAGATGCAGACCAGGAAATATTCACCGTCACTCTCAAGTGTTAAGTCTCTGTTAGTACACTTTGTATAATTATAACTGTACTTTAAATGGACGGAAACAAATGGCATCCTGGATATGATGAAATAAAAATAACATCCTGCTTTGGTGAACAGTTGCCAGATATGTAAATTTCACACTTTCGCAAACAACACAATCACTCACACACCTACTGACACCTCCAGTTTGGGCTATTAAGAGTCTCCAGTCTGCTGTGATTTGCAATAATATGGGATGTGGGAGGAAACTGGAACCTTCGGAAAATCCGTAAAAACTGCATTACAGTGTATCACTGCATAATTTTCATTAATTTCTTCCATTTTATATCCGTCACAAGAAAATGAGTTTTGTCATGGAGGTATTTTTATACCCCGTCCTCTACGTCAACTTGAGGTCTGCAGCAGGCTGGAGGGTGTAGAGATAAAACTAAAAGACCGTTGTTTGGAATAAAACTGTGAACCTCGTTATACGTTTCCTGTTGGCAGCAATGTTTCACCTCACTGAGCACGAGCCAATGAGATCGATCCGACTGGTGAACAACACACTAATATGGAGAGTGTGTATGTGCGTGTAGAAGACTTAAAAAAAAAAAAAAAAAAAAAAGATTTCTGCTGAGTGTCTGAACATGATATCGGGAACAAAACTGCCACAAATAAAACGAATGACTCAGCAGACATCAACCTGACAGCGACGACGAGAGCGGGCGAGGAGAAGGTGAGCGAGGATAAAAGGGTGAAGTGAACTGTGGCAGGAATTTCAACCGGCTGATCAAAAGGTCACGATCATCAGAGTGCGGATGACAGTCAGATCAAAAGTTTATCCGCTGCAGATGAGACAACTCGCACTGAAGCTTTCTGTGGCAAATTTGCTTCAAACTACATTAAATAATCCCTGCTGAAATAGGGAAGACAAAAATATAATTACACAGTGAAGATGGAGGCATAATAATCGATCATCTGAGAATGAGTTATATTTATTAATGATGAGATAAATATTACATTTTAAAACATAATTTATAGGCAATATATCACGATTCATATATTAGTGCAGTGCTTATGTCATTATTCCTTTATCAAGTACCACGTAGAATCCCTTCTTTAAGATTAATAACACATGATTAGCTTTAAAATGAAAATGAATGAAATGAAAAGGAGGTCAAGTCAGATTTAAAAAGGCTTAACATTTCTGACAGCTTATAAGTGTGAATCTTTGCCAACTAACACCCACCAAGTGACAAAAATGTTGGCAGATCTGAGTTTGAACAACACAGGCAGGTAACTGCATATTTATTAATTCATCAGGGGGGATGTTTGTTGCAAATGACACCTCAGTGATGAAGCGATGACTCGTCCTGACTTGCTATGACTCAGACGTTCATCATAATGGGTGACAGTAAGCGACTTCTGAGATCAGATAAACTGAGATTTACCAACGTTTTGTCAGGCAGACGCGACAGAGTCACCTTTGAAACGCGACCGCTGACTGACAGGAGAGAAACCTGCTGTCAGACATTACAGGTGACCTACAAAACTTAAGGATAGATTCACTTTTTTTTTTTTACCAATTAATTCTTAAAGCAACAACCAGGAGCCCAAATGAACATTAACTCATTTTTTTCTTGCTGTAATCATTCCTCCTGTTCATACTGGCCATTAGAAGATCCCTTTGTAATGTACTTACAATACAGACATGTATTTAGGTTTATTTGAAGCTAATATGAAGCTTCAGTCATCCAAAATAGTCAAATCTAGTCAATATCTTTCACAATTAGTCTTTTCAGTGCCAAATTCTTTCTTTTTGTTCGGATCTCTCCGCTGCAGCTGAACAGGAAAACACTGTCCATCGAGACACATAGAGCGAATTTTTCACTAAAAAAGGACTGTAACTGTAGAAGATCCACTTTATCTGACTAACGCGGATGGCTGAAGCTTCGTATCATCTTCAAATAAACTTTTAAATACATTTCTGCACAAAATGAGGACTGTAGATTTTGTCCCCCATCACTTACATTGTAAGTGCATTATGAAGGGATCTTCTAATGGTCAGTATGAACAGGAGGAATCATTACAGTGAGCAAAACCTGTTTCAATCTTCATTTGGGCTCCTGACTGTTGTTTTAAGACAGATTTGAAAAATTGTGAACCTGTCCTTTAAAGGGCAGATTCAAAGTTCTTTCAATTAATAAAAAATAACAGCATGCCTGTTGCTGATTGGTCGCTGTAATCATTCCTCTTGCTTATCTGACAGAAAAGAGCCCCCTCTCTAATGTGATTTCGATGTAAAAGATGGGGGACAATATCATCAATAATGCCCTTACTTTAAGAAAAAAATACATTTTATTGTTCAACTGAGGTGAATATGAGCTATATGAGCTAAAATCAAGTGGAGATTCTTAGTAAAATTACAGCTGCAGTGGAGGAACAAAATACCAACGGGGGAAATTTGTATCATTTGGAAGATTCTCACTTGATCAGACTCCAACAGTTGTAGACTGTTTTTTTTTTTGTATTTTTGTACACAATGTGGACTCTGGATTTTGTCCTCCAATTGCAGTGACTAATAGTACTTTTATTGTTCATAACGGCATGCAAGTATTGTTGAATGTGAGCCTTCCCTCTATTTCTTCACCCTGCACAGTCTTGTCACAGTAAAGTTCAGGTGTAAACAAATACCACATGACTCAAGTATTTTAAGTATTTTTTGACCTTTAAGAATCACTGAATAAACAGCAATCAGCAATGTGAGCAATAAAAAGTGAAGAGGCACTTGTGGGTTTTGTCCTAAGAAGATGCACCAAAAGGAAGAAACGTTTCCTCACTGTTTAGCTCCACCTGCTGGAAATATTTCCCCACTGTATATTTCCCCACTGTGGCCACGTCTTCCTTCTGGTTTATTCACTAAATGAAATGATGTTTAGCCTTTTTATTCAGACTGAGAATTAGTCTGTATTTCAGTAACTTTTAGTGTGTAGTCAGACCCAAAAAATAGGTATTTAATGATGTCTTAATATGACCTTTGACGCTTCATTTATCACATTCATATAAAAGCAACAAATTTGTGCCCTTGAACATTAATGAGTGCTGTAATGCCAATCTCTAAGAATTTGAATGTGAATGTTTTCTTCAGGGTGTTTTGCGTGACCTTTGAACTCTCTACTGTTGCGCCTCTTCCTTCTTGAGGATCCAGACTTCGTTCCTGCGGTTGGTCAGTTTAAAGGGGCTGTCATAGCCGGCTGTGTAGAATGGCTGGTCCACATATGGGACGCCGTCCCTCTGTAGGCTCTGCAGAAGTTTCTGGAGCTCCTCGTGCTTCATCTTCTCATTGGAGAAACCCCCGTATGTCCTGGAAGAAGGAATAAGAGATAAGAGGGACATGTGTAAGGCTCTGAGGTCTCTTTTTTCAAACTGTATTTTCTTACAAATTACCAGCTAGAATTTACTCTATTCAAATTAGTCCCTCAGTTGTGCCTCACCTGACATAAGCCGTGAACTCCTTCCTGTGCTCCACAAACACCTCCGGGTCGCTCGGCTCCGGTGGATTTTCCTGATGCTCCTCCGGGATGTAGAAGGAAACGGTGAACTGAGATTCACATGCGGGGCCGGCTCCAGGGTCCACACGACACGTCACAGGGGCTGTCATCTCAACTTTGACTTCTGAAGAAGCGGAAGCATGAAAAATGATCAGTTTGACATGTGATCAGCGTTTGTAGGACGCACAGATATTGAATTAACCGAATTAACACTCAGTCGCCAGCTGGTAGATCAAAACTGTGGTGTGTAATAACACCTGAACAGATGGTGGACATATAATCACAATGTGTGGGCAGATGTGGAGGATTAAACACCATGTTTAAAGGCCACACTCTCCTTATGCTGCAGAGTTCAGTAGTCAACAGCACAGACAATATGTATTCTCATAAATAACGCTTGTGTAAACTGCTGAGTGAGACAAAAGGCACCGGCGCTGTTACAAACTGCTGAGCGAGAACAAAAGTGCAGTTTTTCTTTTGCATTTATTCATCAACTCCCTTGTCTTCGGACCTAAAGTTAGCCATAACTCCACTCTGGAACATTTGAACATTATTTACTTCCCTCATCGTGTTTCATGAAGTTTAATCTCATCTTGTCAAGGTTTACTGTTTGCTTATAGCAACAAGAAAACCACCACAACATCCTAAAGCCTCAAAAACACCTCAATCTGACACAACGCATATTATAAGCTACACAAAAGTTGATTCCCACCCAGCAGTTTTTCATTTTTGAAACTCACTGTTATGATTGTTGCCTTGAATGTAATTGAAGAGTCTGCGGAAGCCAGTGTTCGTGGCTGCGTCCCACTGCATCGCACTCAGAGAGGTGCTCACCCATTTAGTGGCGTGGTAGGTGCGGATCTCATAGTCTGGTCCCTGCAAAACACACACAGAGACACACTCAGGCTGCAACTATTGACAATTAATTGTTAAATGTAGTCTATAAAATGTCAGAAAACTGTGGGACCTGATGAGGAATTTCAGCTGCATTGCAACTGGAAACATTTTTACTTTGTTTTTATTGCTGTTACAAAAAAGATGATTCTACAGTATTTAGAGTACAGCTGAAACAATTAGATGATTAATTGATTAGTAAATCACATGAAAAATTAATAGTTTGGATCTTTTTTGATCGCAGCATCTTTGTCTCATATTAATAGTAAATGTCTTATCTTTTGGTGTTGCACTGTTGGTTAGAAAAAACAAGTGATTATCTTTTATCTTGGGCTTTAGGAAATTAATCACAATTCTCACTATTGTCTGACATTTAATGGACTGAAAGATAGAAATGTAGAAAATAATCAGCAGATTAATTGATAATTATTAGTTGCAGTCCTACTCTACACAATTTGATAGTTCTTAGCACATATTTTTACACTATACTATTTACATGGGTGACAAACTTGGATAGCCATAACCCCAAGTGGTGACATTGTAATATAAAAATATTTAAAAAGTAAATATCATAATAATATTATATTAATAGTGTTATACATTTTGAGAGGATCAGCCTTCACAATATCGCCACGTGATGTGCAAATTTGCTGTTTGAGCCAACAGTTCAAAACCTAAAGAGGGTCGATGGATTTAGTTTGACTGTCACATTTGAGAAGGAATCATTGGAAGTTTGGCATTTTCCTTGATAAATGACTCAATGAATAAATGATCGATCAATTTTTTCAGAGTCAATTAAGGTTTTGTTGATCACCTAATTGATTAGTTGCCTAGTTCCACAACATTTGAGAAAAATGTTACCAAATTCCCAAAGCCAAAAATGACTTCTTCAAATATTTGTTTTGTCAAACCCAAAGTCCAAAACCGAACATTTACAATCACATAAAACAGAGAACAGCAGCAAATCCTCACATTCTCACAGTTGTTGAATCATTATCAACTAGTTCCTTTCAGCACTAGTTAACACACAGCAGTCAAACCCATGTTGACCCATGTTGTTGTGTTTGTCCCATGGCAGTGTGACAAACACAACAATTCACATCTGTCCAAAGGTCTGATACTCTTTTTTTTTTTTTTTTACAAGGTAATCTGGGAAACATTTACCTTTTTCTCCTGTTCTGTGAATTTGGGACTCTGCAGTCCAGTTGAGAAGAGAGCTTGTCCCACAGCTTTCAGCATGACAGCTGTGGAGCTGCTCAACACTGATCTGTTCAAGTTAATTATTGTAGTTTCCAACCGCTGGAATTAATCAGAAGTAGAGTTAAACAGGATAAAACTGAACAGGTGTGTAACTGTTGAGTCAGGTCATGTATCCAAACAACTAACAACTCTGAAAAAACATCAATTTGATTATATACATCATTCAAAGACGTGACGTCATTCTCTACCGTCTAATTTAACGCTTTTATTTTTTTTAAATTGACAAGTTGTAAAATGATTGAATGAAGATAAACAGATATTATACCTGAACGCGTGCAGTTGCTTCTTATCAGGGTGTGGAGCGCGTTTGTTTTCATAACGTCCACTTCCTGTTACATAAACCCCGAGCTCTGATTGGCTGGGAGACCCCGGACTTCAAAATAAGAGTCCTTATCTTTAACGTAAATAAAAAGACAGAAAAGTTCAAACTTTGGCATCCTTTTAATTTTAGTGTTGGTGTGTTTGAGCTCAACTACACTCCTAACACAGCATGTGTGCAGGAAATTCAACAAAGTCAAATGATGCCACAAAAACAAAAAAGTACACTAATGTCTGATTACATTAAAGATTGTTTTAAAGATAAAATATTGAAAACATAAAGTATCTGCTGAAGGTTTAAAAGATTCAGTTACAACCAACCTGGTATTAGACATAAAGATGACTGATTTAAATAAACATTAAAAGACTGAGATATTTATTTTGAAAATCAGTTTATTGGCATTTCCAATTCTAACGTGTACAAATCACATACTGAATAATTTTACACAATAAGTCCCTACACTCCCAGATCTTCTAGATGTAATATAATTTAGAAAAATTATAAATTACACACAGCTACATCTAAAACAAACAGAGGAGAAAGAAATAATAAAAAAAACAGCAAAAGACAGTAAATACCACACTGTTGAATCAATCAGGAATACAAATAAACAAACAGCATCGACATTGTTCATAGAAACCTCTCATCCTACAATAATACAAGTTGGGCCATTCCAGACTCAAGTCAAGAGACATCCCAGTTTGTTACATTAGTTAGATTATCAAAGTAATCAACTTATCCTTATTAACCCTTAAAATGAATTTTATCCTCTCCAACTAAAGATGAAACATGACATCCCTGATCCATCTGACATTAGACAGAGGTTTTGAGATCCCTCATTTTAAGAGTATTAGACATCTGGCCAATAAGGTAGTAAAAGCCACCACATTATACATGTTTGATGATGGCCAGTCACATTCTACAGGTCTCACACCAATTATAGCAATGATGTGCACCCTTGAGACTATCTGTGGTTAAAAGAGTGTCTACTGATGTCCCTGAGATACTCAGGATATCTCAGGGACATGATGATAACTCTTGTGTACAAAATGCTAAATGGTAGAAATGAGAAAATGGTAGATTAAAGTTGTCAGCCAATTGATTGCATGATGCAAATACCCCATTGAGGTGTAAATCTTTAATATCTTGAAGTCTGTTCCCATGGCATGCTCAAAAAGATAGATCCAGCTTGGCTGGGTTAAAGAGGTGGTTTGGCATAATAGGTGCCATTAAGGAGGCTAATTGGAGACCAAATGGTTTCCTAAATTGAGACCATATTCTGATTGTGAGCTATAACTGAATTGTTATATGATGTTCCAGTTGCCAGTGATAGTGGGGAAGGAGCAAAAAGGAAGATCACGTGATTCTGTCTTCACCCATTCAGGTGTAAGTTCAAATTAACTGACTTGGACATTCATGACAACCCTCCCAGGTGTTACTAGGCCAGTAATAGAGATCAGTTATAGCAATCCCTCCCCCAATGCTTTGGGTCTTCATTAGAAGGGCTTATGTATCCGAGGCTGGCTGCCACCCCAGATAAAGTTAGAAAAAGAGCTAAACTGCTTTTTGGGAATGTTCTGAAAAAGATGGGAATCTAGGGACAACAGTCATTTGTCCAGTGCTCCATAACTTATTTGCATTTGTCAATCACACTGAGATATTTAAAGGCACCTTGATCTAAATGTAAAGAAAAAGCCTCCTGCACCAAAAATTTAAACACAGGACTGGAATCTATTACCACCAACATCACTAAACCAGACTGGACCATATATATGTATACATCCATAGTAGTATTTTATGTAGTGGTCCTTTAATTTGAGAACAAATGAGCGTTATCATCCAGGATGGATGATAAACTGAGCAGAGCAGGTAGTTGTATCACGACCCCTGACTTCCAGGGGCCACAAAAGCCCCAGATTCACTGTGTGCCAGTTGCTTTATATTGCTAATTTGTTTGGTAATTTGCACATCATCAATTGGGTATTGCTGTGTAATCCTTTGACTGTGTCTTGTGGAGGGGCTGTGTCTAAATCTACTAAATAAATACCTTTATTATTATTTTGATGTATCATCATCATCATCATCATCAATTAAATTTCACTGGACAGTTGAGAGTAATTTCTGGGAAGCACATTTCCCATTTATTATTATTTACATCAGAGATTGATAGACAACTTTACAAGAAAAAATAACTAATTTGCAGTATTTAAGAAACACACAGTCCAGGCAATATGAGGCACAATAACAAAGAGGTGTCGGGGTAGAAACAACCTAAAACTTAACAGGACACCTTCAGAAATCTTTAACTGACACACTCACTCGATGACAGATCAGGTATGAAGAGGAAAAAGCTGCTACATCTGTAACTGATATGTGGAAATGATGTTAAGGATAAGCTACAAGATGATAAATGTGTATTTGTTGTTGTTGTTTTTGGGAGGGTCCAGCTACAGATTTGCAGGAGCAGCAACAAGGAGCTTGTTGTTGTGAGAGACCAGGTAAATAGATCCTTGTTACAACAGCGATGACAGGAGGAGCAGTCGTGCTTAAAGCAGGCGTAGACTGAGGCGAACAGGACTGTGTTGACAGATATAGATGCATAGTTTAGCATTTTGTAGCTTTATCTAGCTTCATTCAGTTTGCAGATGCTTCTCTCTTGTCATCGCTAATGTGACATATATATACACACACACACACACCCACACACACACAAGCATGGCATGTATGGAAACAGTAAAATTCGATCAACAGGGACATGCAATTCAATGTAGAGACAATGGCAGCAGCTTTTGTCTCCATATTGTCCTGTGAGACGACTTCTTTTCATTACAATTCATGGAGCCAAGGGCAGTGGAAAAGGCAGAAAGACAAAGTGGTTTGTCAAGTGTCTGTTGCTTATAAGGAGACCAGCTATCGCTGCTAGAAACAGCTCCAGTTACAACCTGGTTATCTTTACTCTTTAGAAACATAGTATGGAGGGTTTAGAGGGCTTTGAAATGGTTATAAAGCAGTTTATTAGCTGATATTCACTGGACAATAAAAGCAGGGATTAAAAAAAACTAAGTTTCAGCTTTTCATAACAAGCTGAAGTCTTTTTTTATAATCCCTCAAATATCAAATAATGAACTGCATTATAACGATTTCTAAGGCTGTGTGTCCTCCATAAATTAGTGCATTCTGTGTACAGGTCGAAGCCGTAGCAGAGCTCCGAGCCTTTCATGGTTGGTAATTCTGGTGGATGAAGGACAGCACATCATCTTTGGACAGTTTCTCAGGGTCCATCCGTGTCTGAGAATCATGAACGATGACTCCTTCCACCCAGGCCCAGAATAGACGCTCTGAGTGGCAGACGCTGAGGACGAAGACAAAGAAAGGATACGACTCATTCATGAGATCATCAAGGTTACCATCATTTTCTAATGTACAAAAAAACAAAATCCCCATTATAGAACTGACAATTTCAGATACAAAATTCAATTGGATGGTTAAGAAATTCACAGAGAGGATGGTACATACTGGAAGGGGGACGCAGAGTTTGGTGGCATTTCATAGGTGGACTCCTTGGTTGTCTTATTATAGAAGAACTTCATCTTGGAGTTTTTACTGTACGCCATCGTCCAGGGCTCTAAGGGATGCATTTAAAGTTGATTAAAAGTTGCAACAGCAAAGCAAAATTAATTTACCATTTTCTGACACTAAGCTACAGCGCACACACACACACACACACACACAAACCATTGACAGTCTTAATGATGTAGAGGCCTGTCGGAAGGAAGTGTCGGTCATCTCTGCCGGTGTAGGACAGACGCGGGACTCCTCCTGAACTCTTTGTTACCTTCATCTCTAGTCTGGATGAGCGAAAGACGAAAAAAAAATCAAACAGGAGAAAATCTTGAACGTTTAGAAAATCCCTTCATGTAATAGTTCATGTTGACTATTAATCATCTCGTCATACCTGACAAAGATTTTCTCCATTTCCTCCAACCTGTAGACCTCCTTCACTCTGTTTGGGAAAAGACGGATGTTACATTAAAATACCATGACGATCGTTTTTAACAAGAGTTCCTTCACATTTTTGCTTGGATTTCTATTATTCTTTATCACAGATGCTATACCAGTATTTGTCAGCGTCTAGAGTACTGTCAAGAACATGTAGGATTTACGTAATCAGAAAATGCATTAATTGGATTAAGACAAAATCTACCTGCAGCCAAGCTTCATGCTCAAATTCCACAACATTTCGAAACAACAATTTTCTCATGGACCAGTCAAAAGTTTGGACACACTTTCTAATTCAAGTGGATTTGAAAGTGTGTCCAAACTTTTAACTGGTATTGTAGCTCATTTTACTCCTCATACTGTCCAATCCAGTGCTCCTGGTGAGAATAAGACCCCTGCACATAAATGACATTCGACTTGGTCAGATGAATTCACAGTAATACCTGATGGGATTCATGTCTGGTCTGCTGGGTTTGGCCACTGCCTTCACAAACTTCTCAGCCATCTGGATCCTGGACACACAATGGGCCCCATTTACTTAACTATAGTAAATAAATATAACACTTCCACTGCCTGAACTTACATGTGACATGTGTGATATTAGCAGTTTGGTGAGTATGACGATGGAAAGGTTTGGTGCAGGATTAGAGGTAACATTGTCCTACCGTTGGTTGAAGTGCTGATCTCTTACGTCTGTGCCATTTAGTATTAATGCATCCATGACGTGAACTGCGTTGATTCTACGCTGAGCTTTGCCCTGCGGACCAAACATATAAAACCACAGATATAAGTGGCAAATACGAGGTCTGTTCAGGTGTATTGTAACAAAATGCAAGTTATTTTTAGCTCTAATTTTTAAAATCATGAAAAAAAGGATGTCTAGAACTTTAAAGACGGCCAAATCATGATACAACAAAAGTTCAACAAAGTTCTTGATGATCACATCTTATGACTAATAATGAGATTATCATTGAAGCAATAACAGAAACAGAGCCAGTGATAAAGAGTTTGAAATACTGGCTCCCATATTTCTTCTATTTTAGCTCTTCAAATTCTCCACTCCCTCCTCTCACCTCGCCCTTCAGCTCTTGGACGATCTCCACGCTTAGAAGTGTATCTCTTGGCAGCTCTAGCTTGAAGCTCTCCAGTTTCCTCCAGCGCACAGGCATTTTCCCATCCCATGTGTATATCTGGGACTTCTATATAAGTCAGTGGATAATGGGGAGAACAGATATGACGATGAAATCGGTGTCAATAGCAGGTTAAAGTGCACAGAAACAGTAAAGCCTCTCTGGCAGTCAGGTTAGCCTCTTTTAGAGTAAACAGAACTCCCCGTCAGCTCTGGATTTTTATCTTTTCCAGAAGACATAAAAATGGTTTTGTACATAAAATATCCAAAATATCAGGAAAACCTTGAAAAAGACAAACTGTTTCTTATGGATGCAAAAAGAAGTTGATTGTGGGAGTAATGTGGCAAGACAAAAGACAAGTTCAAGACCTACATTTTGGTGCTCTGTGTTTTTTTCCACTCACCCCCAGCGCAAGAAGGAAGATCTGCTCTCCACCTCCCACAATGCACCTGTGGTCCAGGATGTGACGCAACTTATCGATTGTGCTTGAGTTGAGAGGTGTGAGCTTACACTGGAACGACTCCACATCTGAATTCTGAGGTGCAACACATGTAAGGCGAAACAGAAAAAGACAGACATAGACAAATGTAACATTTAAAACCAACCTACTAATAACAGCGTCTCCCATTACGAGAATTTATTTGGACAGTCCGCCTTAACACTCACAACAAATGTGCTTCTTTTATTTATTATTTACTTGTTTTAAAATCTGATTTTTTCCAACCACCACAATTAAATTCTCAACATCTAGGAAATACTGTTTAAACTTTAACACACAAGTGCACAAAGATGCTTTACTTTCATGATTAATTAATTAAGTGGGGAAAAAACTGACAGCACACATGTATCAGCGGGAGTTTCTTTAATCTCAGATTTATTAACTGACCTTAACCAGTTCGTAGAATTTTGACTTTGGGTCTGAGGAAGCAGGAGTGACTCTGGCTTTGTCTGGGACCTGGAAATAGACATATAATATATTTAGCAGTGGAACTACATAAACTATTTATATCATTATTATGTTTTCAATTATTTAACTGCATTACTTCTGTATCCCACACTCACCCCCCAGAGCTTGAGACACTCCTTCCTTATGTTGGCTTGTCGCGGCTCTGAAAGGGTCCTAAAGACACCAAGAGAGTCACACAGTCAGTTATATACATAAAGACAATCCCTGTACACTGGGGAATAGTGAAATAGTGGTTAATAGTGTGCAAGACAGGTTACTCACGGATCTACGACAAAAGCATGGATCTTAGCCAAAGCCTTGATCTGGACCGCACAGAGGCTGCAGTGAGAGTTAATGTAATCACCGTCAGTCACTGTTTTAAATGCGATAATCAAGGACTTTTTCTTTTTTAGTATAGTGTGTCTTTACCTCTCATTGG
Source organism: Thunnus albacares (assembly GCF_914725855.1). Lineage (NCBI taxonomy): Eukaryota > Metazoa > Chordata > Actinopteri > Scombriformes > Scombridae > Thunnus > Thunnus albacares. The sequence continues at coordinate 13,451,553 of NC_058121.1, read as the reverse complement.
AGTTAACCATATACTGGTAGAAGTCGGTGTCTTCCTTGATGATGCTCATTGGGACCACTTCTGTAATGTCTCTGTCTGTGTTCCTCAGCTGGTTGAGTTTCAGGTTGATTCTGAACATATATTCCCTGACAGCGTCTGAACCGGGCTTTAAACCACGGCACACTATGTACCTGTGTGAGAAAACATTTAAAGCTTCACTTATGCAAGAATGCTATGTAATAATTCACTTTTCTTAGTCTAAATCATAAATTGGATTGTTAACAGGAAAGAGTGTCCAGCTTCATCTGATTGAGATGCAGCAGAGTCACTTTTTCTGCTCAAATATCACATCATAAATTCAGTTTTATGATGTTTTTCTGGAGGGAAAAACGTGAAAAAAAATCTGAAGTAATGTCCAACATGGGATCTGATGATGTGTTGGAAACCGAGAGTCAAATGTGCCTCCATGTCATATCATGTGGTGATGTGTCTTACTGAGTTTTCCACTACTGTGTGTTGCTGCCACTTTGTTTCTCAATCAGCACTAAAATATTAAATTTAAAACCAATTACCACTGTAGGTGTGTTCATGATCTATCATCTGTTTTGTCAGCCTTGCTTTGTTTTTAATTGGCTGAATATTTTGGCAGATATTCATGCTTGAAAATGTATTTGGGGCTGATCAGCCACAAAAAAGCTGTTAATGTTAGAGAAGTAGGCAGATTACTGCATTATGCAGCTTGTAAGTATTATAGTCTAGTGAATCCAACAGAAGAGTGCAGCAATAATGTGACAACATTCAATAACAATTTAATAATGACCAACTTGCACTGAATAAATTACAAAATCCACACAGATTTTTTTACATATTCATATTCATTCTCACCTCTCAGAGTTGGCTGGCCTGCTGGTGACAGGTTTGAAGAGAGAGATCCTGTCGAAGCAGAGGTAGAGCAGGTAGACCAAACCCACACTGAAGGGGGTGAAGAGGTCAAAAGTCTTACAGACGAAATGGCCACCTGGAGAAGTCAAAGAGACACTATGATTTAGCCTAAACCTAAATATACAGTACATGCCTGCAAAAACTGATGAAAATATTGAATAATTCATTAGTTTGATAGAAACAGCAGGAGCTGGAGTTTCATATATTTCACAGGTATGCAGACTTCATGCACACACATACCTGTCCTGAGTGTAGAGAGGGCCGTGAGGAACTGACAGAGCAGCAGCTGTTTGCTCAGGATCTCCTGGATGTTCTCTTGTCCTTCCACAGAGAAACCCTGACAGTCACAGAAACAGCTGTCAAACCGAAAGTCTCCCAGAAAGCTAAAAAAATCACTTCAACCTGTCACTTCATTTCCTGTTTAATATGGAAATTTAGGATTTTTGCATGTTTTGAGGACGAGCAGTGAATACAAATATACTAAATGTGTGTGCCTAGTAGTCTCACCCCATCTGCCATGAGTAAGTGCAGCCCTCTTCTCTCTGTACTCTCCAGAATAAAGTTTCGGAAAGCGGTCACATTTTCTGGCCTAGTGATGTCACCGTCCCCATCCACCCCTCCCTCACCTGGGACACACAGAGGTTAAAATTTCACTCAATCATTCATCATCTGAAACATAACTTTTTTTTTTCTCCCTCGAGTGTGAGTTTTTGTGAACATACCATAGTATGGCTCAAACAGCTCACTCGGCGCTGCAAAGAAATCCTCCAGTTTGAAGTCACAAGGTCCTTTCAGTGTCATGCCAAAGCCCTTGGCATGCCAGCGTCTTTTCCACAGTATGTACTCTGAAAAGCCTCCAGGCCCTGCACACACGTCACCGAAGTACAGAAGCTCGCCCTCGCGGTCCTTCGTCAGAGATTTCTACATAATGAGAGACGGAGGAGACGTCGCCATCTGTTTATATGGGTCTGTGTGTCCTGGTCCAACGCAAGTTCAAAGCGGCAGTTTGCTTTGACCAACTCACCCCTTGTGAATCCCTTGGGTTGGTGAACATATTGTCGAAACAGTGGTCGATGTTGGCCATTTTCATAGCTGCTCTAAATACAGTGAACACATGATAGAAGTTGTCATTGTCATGGAAACGCTGGCAAGCAACAGACTAACTACATACCTTGTAACTGAAGAAGAAAACCTGTTACTTCACTCTCTATTTCATATTTATTAATAGTAATGTGATATCGTTTTACTTTCACAGAATTAATATCATGTAGAAATGACATCTAACAATAATCCACTTCACTGTAACTCAAATTTTTTCAATATGTGCAGATTACGTAAAATGAAAACCCACAATAATAAATTAGTAATTGTGTAAAGACTGACCTGTTGAGGAAGATTCCTCCTCTGATCGTCTCGTATGGGTTGGAACGTGTCCGTGCTCTCCTCATCTCCTCGCCCTCCAGGTTATCAAATACTGTCTGACCATCGACAGACAAAGTGGTTACACAATTCAGCAATTTAGGTCTATCCAGTGTAGAAGGTACTTAACAGAGCTTTGCACACAGTGAAGTGCTTCGTTACTACCACTCACCTTGCACCTCAGAACAGTGTGCAGAAGGTCTTCAGTGCAAAACTCTGTCTCATCCTCAATCTTAAGTTTTCTCTGTAACAAGTCAAAAACAAGTATATACCATGTGTACGACGTGCAGGGGTGAACAATAAACACAGGATTTATCTATGTATCTAACTCTGTATTTACCGGTCCCAGTGTCATCCAGTCCCTCAGCTCATCTGCGTCTGGCATCTCTGTGGTGCATTCTGGGAACCACTCGACCTTCTCTATAGAACTGGGCTGTACGGATAAACAGTGAAAGAGACAGAAGAGAGGCAGACGAAGGGAGAGAACAATGGAGATGAGAAATACAAATCATATAAAAACGTTATCATGATGGATACAGCAGAAAATAGTTCTAAGGAGTAATGAACATAATTTAAATTTCAATTATTGACACATAATTCAGAAGAAATGGTCGTTATTATACGCTGCATACCTCTGGTTCATCTCGCCAGTCGACATTGAGCTCCCCCTGGAAGCCCTGCAGTGTGAGGCCAAGACCCCTTCTCCCTCTCTGCGTCGAGGCCTCCACTATTTCCTTGCGTCCCTGGCCAAACTTCCCCAGACCCTCACCCTCACGGAAACCCATCTTGGCCTGAAAGTTTAAGAGGTAACAGAGAATAGAAGAGTTAAAAAAGGAAAAGCGAGACATTATGTATTTCATTTGAACACTTTTCAAAAGAAACCTGTCTACGATAAAAGTGTCGGCAATAAAAACTGAGACAGTCAAGTGTTAAAGACCTTGTGTTCGTGAGGGTTTTGGATACATTACCATGAGCTTCTGTGACACACTGTTGTACATTGAGAACTTGGAGGTGTCTGAGGAGGCGTCTGTGTCTTGAGCATCAAAGGATATGGAGGGCATGGAGAATCCTGGTCTGTGATCTTCCTGGTCACTGAGGGAGTCATTTTGGCTCGAGTCTGGATGGGACAAAACCAACAGACACAAATTGGTACCATTGATGTAGAAACAGGAACAGGAAAGAGATGGCACCATCTCGTGCTGGGTTGCAGCCTGTTGCAGTAGCTCCCATTGAGTCTTTTGATTTTTCATCACTTTATCTTCCTGTACGTGTGTGTGTTTTTTCAACTATTTTGTTTCAGTGACTGAGCAGCAATGGCTATTTTTTGTTTTGCAATTTTTCGCATGGTTGTACTGTTACTTTCTACACTATTTGTAACGGCGAGTCATGCAGAGAGAAGAGAAGGCATTGTTTACTAATGCAGCCAGCTGATCCATTGAGTAAGCCAGTGCTATTGCTTAGAGAGAGGCCTGAAATCCCAGAGGAGCTGCAGAGGCGACGCTGGGGTTGCAGAGCTGGAACTTAGCGGAGAGAGAAGAAGAGGAAATATAAACCTTCCGTTCCAGCAATCATCATGGGGAATGCAATAAGATGGATGAGCTCAGCACGCTGATCAAGACCCAGAAGGAATACCTTGAGTACAGAATTTTGTGTTTCACGGAGACATGGCTGCACTCGCACTTCCTGGACCACACTGCAGCTGTATCTGGCTTCAGGACTCTTAAGGTGGACAGAGATGTTATACGGAGCGGTAACAGGAAGGGAGGAAGGATTGCACTCTATGTGAGTGAAAGGTGGTGCAAACCCGGACATGTTAATGTGAAGGAACATTTCTGTGTTATGTTGTTATTACATTTTAATAAATTCTTTAAATTTGACCATATGGCCATAGTGTGGTACTTTTTTTTTCTAAAAGGCAGTTATATCACATTTGATATCATGTAGCCTTTCAAGAAGAATTAGAAAATTTAAATGACAGTTATCAGGGCATAATCCAAAAAGAAAAAGGAGCCAAAATTGAAAGTCAAATCGAATCGTGGATTTGGAGAATCATGACACTTCTACTCTTTTGTGTACGGAGTGATGTTGCACTCCTCTACCTCATCTGTGTTACTATCTTCAGTTAACTTGACTTGCTAACCTTTAAGAGGACAGTCCTTGGCCCAGTGAAATGTGGTCTGACAAACAGTGCACTTTGATCTGCGACTGTACCTGTCCAGTGGGGGTTTGTGCCAAGCAATGGAGTCTTCTGTTGATCCTTTTGTGGCCATAACTTGCCCCTCTGTTGTCTCTGTTCCATTATATATGCAGTTTCTTGGTTAGTTCCCATGCTGAAAGCAGACGTTTTTCCTCCAAAGATCCCCTTCAATGCTGATTTCATTAATGAAAAAGTCAGATCTGTACATGCTGTGAGAGCTAACTGTTGATCTTTCGTATCCAAGCATCCAGCATCCAGCAATTTGAAAGCTAAAACAGCATCGGGAAGATTATTCTTGTACTTCTGCATCCCAGAGTATCATTCAAAATCGACTATATAGTCCGTCATGGATACACTTCAGTCTTTCCTAATCCGGTTGAAGCTTGAGTAAACCTCATAGGCTCAGCCTTTTTCTTTCTTGAGAAACAAACTGTCATGTTTCACAAGTAAAGTGTTCATGTTCTCTTTATTCAAATCACCTACTGATATTTCCATCACCATTATGATTATTATTATTATTATACAGTTATTTGTCCAACTGGATATATTGCAACCAATACAAAAATATTAGTACCTGCAACTTAACAAAATCCTCGCCTGACCCTCTGCAGTTTGCATACCAACCTCATCTTGAAGTGGATGATGCCATCATCCACTTGCTGCAGCAAGCTCACTTGCATTTGGATGGAACATGTTGCACTATGAGAATCACATTCATTGATTTCTCCAGTGCATTCAACACCATCCAGCCATTGCTACTGAGGGAGTAGCTGCAAGCGATGAGGGTAGACACGTCCACCATCTCCTAGATTACCAATTACCAGACGACAGGGCAGTGCTCTGTCTGAAATTGTGGAGAGTAGTACAGGAGCTCCACAGGGAATTGTGCTGTCTCCCTTCGTTTTCCCTCAGACTTCCAATACAACTCCAGGTTATGCTATTTGAAGAAGTTCTCTGATGACTCTGCAGTGGTTGGGTGAGTAAGTGATGGGCAGGAGGAGGAGTGCAGAGCACTGGTGGATGAATTTGTGGAGTGGTTCGGAAGAAATCGTCTGCTTCTGATCTTGGCCAAGACATGGGAGATAGTGATCGATTTCAGAAAGAAGAGGACAGCTACACAGCTCCTGTATATTCTGGGAGAGGATGTCGACGGGGTGGAGGATTACAAATACCTGGGCGTCCACATCGACAACAGACTGAACTGGAAGACCAACATCGGGGCTGTATATAAGAAGGTGATGAGCAGACTCTATTTCCTGAGGAAGCTGAGATCCTTCAACATGTGCAGGGAGATGTTGGAAATCTTCCAGCAGTCTGTTGTGTCCAGTGCACTGTACTTCGCTCTAGTCTGCTGAGGGAGCAGCACTGGAGCCGGCAACACCAACAGACTTAATAAAGTAATTAAGAAGGCCAGCTCCATAATTAGCTGCAAACCACACACCTTTGAAGTTGTAATGGAGAGGAGGACACTAAACAAACTGTTATCCATTATGGATAACACTTTCTCTAACACACTGGTTCAACTTTGCTGTAACAAGGACCAATACAGGAAATCTTTCCTGCCCAAAGCAATAACTCTCTACAACACCTCACCTCTGCCCAACAGACAACTCTCAGCTTTACAGTTTCTGTCTCAACCAAACTCCAAACTCTTCTGCTTCTTCAATAACTTTGCTCATGGTGAATTTGCACAACTTTACACACTTTGCTCACTTGTCTAATGTATATAGTATGTTATCCTGTGTTTATATTTTATTATATGTATAGTGTATTCTAGTATGTTATTTACATTGGGTTTATGTTGTATACTTGTTGTGTTTATTTCTGTATAGATATACATTTCTCTCTTCTAGTATTGATATGTATATTTACTGTCCCATGCAATGCCTGAATAACCTGCTGCTGCAATAGAAGAATTTCCCAATCGATCAATCCATCCATCTAAACCTCAAAACATAAATTATGGCACAAAATAGGCTGACCTAAGACAATCTTGCAAGACATTGTTTAGCGTGGGAAAATAAATTAAATAAAAACATTATCTACCTTGTCTGGATAATCTTGACTCTTCATCTGAACTGCTGTCATCACGGCGCTTCTTGGCCCCCAGCAGGGCTGCCGACGATGCGTCGTTTCTTCTCTTCATTATGGCTGGAACAGAGCAGAGAGGACAGTAAGAATAAAATACTCTGTCAGATGGATCAGGTGCAACAGCTCAGATAAAACCCACAACTGTGACAGGAAATAACCAACCATGGGTTAAGGTCATTTTAAATAGTAATTTTTAAACGTGATATTGAACAAAGCAGCAAGGTCAACAAAACAACAAATGCAGACTATTCCACACAGCAGGTATGACAATGATGAAGATGTAGCCAAAAGCACTGCAGCATACTAACTGCTGAAGCTTAAACAATTAGTCAATTAACTGATTAGTGGAGTGATCAAAAATCAAATTTTACTAGAAAGAGAGAACTCTGCATACAGTAAACTGCATCACATTACACTGTACTGGTTATTTATACAGTAAAAATACCAAAACATTTGCTGCAGCCTCACAAATGTGAAGATTTGCTTATTTTTTAAATGTCATTATGAAATTAATACTGTTGTTTTTCTTTATCTGTACAATAGAGCAAGTAAGCAGTTTAAAGAAATCACTGTAGGCTGTTGAATTCTGACTTGACAAATCGCTTCACATTTTACATTATGAATGATTAATTATCTTTTAAAAATTGTTAATGATAACTAATAATGAACAAATGTTCTCAGCTTTAAATGTGGCCCAGGGGAAAATTACCAACACACACACATCTAAATGGAGGAAGTATACTCGAAGTGTACACACCATGTGTATGAAAACAGGAAAAACAAGAAAGACACTACAACAGTGCCATCAATATTACTCAGCTGTGATCTCAAAAATGTTCTTGAAGGTGGAAATAGTGCAAACATACTTTATTCTTTGCTGTTTCATAAGGGATTCAAGTTTGAAGAATTGCAGTAATTCACAACATTAACAAAATATGTATGCTTAGGTGTTAGGTGACAGTAGTGATTTCTGTAGCAGGAAAACACAACACAGCCATCAAAAATGACTTATTATCACTTGGTTATCTTGGACATTGAGCCTCAGTTTGTGCCTCTCATGTTTGAACATTATGTTCATGAGAAGTGCAGACTGGAGCTACTCGATATATGACATGGCTGAACTTTCACAACCCTCGATCCTCCACGTAACCACAACTTGACGATTATAAAGTTACAATCTCAAAACCTGAGAAAACCTGGTCTTAATATGAACCTTTACCTCTTGGTTATGTTGTAGTTAGCAGCAGTCAGACATTAAAATGAGGCAAAGTCGGTCCATACCACTCTCCAAAGATATATTTCTGCAGGATAACTCGGCTAAAGTAAACAGTTTAGTGTCAAGTGGGTGTTTTCTGTGAAACGAAACTGCGCAGCTATCAGCTACCAGCTTTAGCTGTTAGCTTAGCCAGCTAGTTTTTTTTACCAGCTCAGAAGGAAAACTTCACTCCTCTGTGGTGAGACAGCATCGAAAGGACGTTAAATCCATGTGAGCTTCAATATTTCCCAGTTAATATTTTTGATTTCATGGAAACTTTGGCGGTAAATACGCAGTTTTTTGAAGTTTACATTAGCCCGCGTTGTAATTTACAGCGTCCAGGGGTCCTTCTGTATTGGACGGCACGTATTAATGATGCTCGTGACGTAAGAACTGTCTACAGAAGTGCCTGTGTGTTTTTTGTTTTTTTTATAAACAAATAATTTCAATTTATTTCACTTGTTTATTTCATTTATTTATTCTATTTATTTATTTATTTATTTTTAACCATTTTTTTATGTATTTTAAAAGCATCTAGGCACGTGCATTGCAAACTAGCTTTAAATGCTGTAGGCTAGTATGGAGCATAAATTCATGCATTCATTCAAATAAAATAAAATAAGGTAAAATAAAATAAGATAAAATAAAATAAAATAAAATAAAATAATGAAATAAAATCCATGCTTGGATTATTTTATAATTGTAACTTAAATTATAATGTATAAAAATATATATATAATCTCGATATAAATAATCTCTCTCTCTCTCTCTCTCTCTCTCTCTCTCTCTCTATATATATATATATATATATATATATATATATATATATATATATAAATCCAGGTGAGTATAGTATTAAAAAATCTGTTAAACAATCCTTGATAAGTACCACACTAAAGTAATTATGATAACTTCATACTATTGTCAACGCAGACACTTGAAGTCTTTGTTTTTAATGGAACAATCAAGGGGCTTGTATTTTCTTGTGCCCAAGAATAACATTAGCTTAGATTAATTTGGATAAGACTTGAATTTCATTGTCTTTTGTACAATTAAGTGATTAGATTTTCTTTTAATCATTCTTGCACTTCTGTAAGATTGGGCTAATCAGCTCATGGCGTGTGAGTTAAGGGATCCTGAGCTGTCCATTAAAACAATTACTGGTCTATTTCCAATGGTGCTTGGTACAATGGTTTGTGAAATTATTTGTCTATGCTTACTGTGAGAAATTGAAGCACTCAGGAACATGTCAGCATAACCCTCTAGACTGTCTGCACCTTGAGTGAAAGTTATTTTTCCTCTACAGGCTTAATGTATAATCTTCATGGTGTATTTTCAATGTGTGAGTGCTGAACAAGTCAGTGACTGTAGGTTTATTAGGTTTCCAGGAAATGTTGTTCTTTTCGTGATGCGGCTTTAGTCAAACCTGTCAGTGCATCGCATGCCTTCATTGATGAGTCTGTGAAATCCTTCTTAGAAGAAACAGTGTCAGTTCCCCGTTTCCGTGACACCCAAGAGATAACCCAAGGAAGCAGCCAAGCTCTGCTTCCTGACAATAATTCATACAATACCCTGCAATACAAAAACAAACAACTTTATTAATCCCACAATTATTAGACAAATTTCCAATTATTGTATTGCACTTTTACAATCTGCATTAGAGGGCAGGATTGGTTTGAACAGGATGCTGGAGAGGCTATGTGTTTTCAATTAGAACACAAACTCTTACAGCTTGTGTTCACAGAGTGTGTTTCTGGCTTCACCCTTTCATAAAGTACATTTGACTTACTTGCAGTACTTGCAGATATTGTACACAGTAGTTATGCTACGGTGTAGTAGTTATATCATGTGTTATTTGTATTGCACTAAACTTTAGCCTATGTTGTATGTGAGCTGGTTGCATGCATTTTTAAACAAGATGAATGTCTCAATGGGAGTCTTCTGGTTAGACAAACAATAAATCAAGTAGTGCAGAGTTTTAAAAAAAAATACAAACACAAGATCAGGTTAATTGAATGCACATACATAAAAATGTGTGTGTTAATGTGTTTCTGTGTCCAGCCATGTCAGAGGGACTTCTCTGGGAGGTTTTCCTGCCTTTCAACCGGTCCATGCTGGGAGAGACTTCAGCACACTCATGAACCTGAACAGGTAAAGGTATAGAAAACGGATGGATGAACCATAACTGATATAAGATATGAGAATGTATATTTTTGCTTTTCTTATGCCTATAGACACCTGTGCCAGAACCCTCTGTACCATTGATACAATGCAGTTTGCCTTTTTAATTGTCCCTAATTGTCAGCCTGACTCTCTGTGACCTCGACAGACGTCATTACACTGTTTCTTTGTCATCCGTTGATGGGGTTATGTGTTTATTTCCCACATAATTGGTGGCCAGTGAACTTAGAACATCTCTCACAGGTATATTAATCCACCACAACTCCAGTGGCTCTGCTAATCCTCGGCTGACACAAATGGCACCTACACACGAACACAGGCCAACACCACGTGACCAGCTTATGCAATGAAGCCACGGCTTTATATACTTCCTATAGGGACTGGACTGTCTCTAGGGAGATCATCAAAGTGCAGGTGTGTGTCTGAGTATCTGAGTGAGGGAGTGACAAGTTTGTGTGTGTGTGTGTGTGTCTTTGGACACAGGAGAGATCTGCTGCTGCTGCTACATTCATTCTAGTGGAGGAGACCGAGGCCAGAGAGACACGGAGGGCGAGAAAGCAAAGGGACTCACGGCGATAAAGTTGCCTAGCAGAAAGTCTTGAGGGCTGGTTGCAGAGGAGGTTTTTGTGGTCTCAGCTGTGAAGCACTGGAGAAAACAACAATGTTTTTTCGCATCCCTCGACTGACCCCTGGATATATTAGATACCTCCAGGTGCGTAAGATGCTTTAGGGTGATTTTCTTCTTTAGATAGATTAATGATTAGTTTTAGACATCAAGGGACATCTGCAGTGGTGCAACAGTGGAGCAAATTCCATTAGAGCCTCTAATAACAAACAACTGTTGAGATCTACAGCCCATGCCCTTTTTCCCCCTGTTTATACTGCTTCAGCGAACAGTTGGTGTTTTATTACTGTAAAACAGAACCTCAAGGGGTAGATTTTACATATTATGCCTTTGGATGTGTTAAATGTATGAGTTAAACCTTCTTATGCATACCCAAAGAAAATGTCAACTTAAGCAGATATTAGATTTGCCTTGAATTGTATCATTTTTCTGCTCTGAAAGCTCATTGCGAACCAATGCCATTGACTCAGCACTGGGCACAAAGTGCCCATTTGTGTGTGTTTGTGTCATGTCAGGATTTAGAATAGAGGATTACAGCAGCCTGTTTTTGAATGGATTTGAATCAGAGATGCCTTAGCTCCCCAGGGTCAGGTAAATGCCCTCTAATTGGATCTCCAGAGGAATAGCACGAGATCCATGTTCCCAGTCATCCTGGTGGGTATTTCAGAAGCCTGCAGCTGCATTTAGACACCTATGGCTTGTGTTTGTTATTTAAAAATGGGCAGCGTCAATCCTCATTATTTGTGTCTCAGCTCATCAGTGTTCACGTTAGATAATACTTACTGGTACATATAATAGGTCAGGATCTATGTCATTTGTATAAACAAAACTCAAATGGTAAAACCTTTTGTGCGCTTTTATGAGTCACAAATGAACATTTTGTTGTTTTCTGTGAACTGTCAACGTTTCATGAGCTGCGAAAAACAGCCCTGTTTACAGCTTTGTGGCAATGCATTTTTCAGATAATCCATTGGGTTTTTTTTTTTATTTAGCCTTAGAAGTATGAGAGGTTTGTCAGTACAATTATTCCTTTGGTTTATCTGAAAAATTCAAAGTCACCAAATTTGGAGACACATGGGTTTCATTGTTCAGCAAGTAACAAACAATGACAGTGATTGTCTAAGAGAATAACTAAATATATATGGGACTTTAAGACATGTCTTGGACTGGCTCAAAATTTTGAGATGTCCATTCTCTACAAACCTGCAGAGGACTGACACAAGAAATAACTGTATGGGTTGGTGAATACATACTGAAACTTATGAAAATGGAGATTCTATTGCAGCTCTTCCCTTATGGTACGACCATCGCTGCAATGAGACAGGTGTGTGATTAGGATCACCTCTTTAAGGACTCTACCATGGCCAGAGCCAGGAGGAACATTGCTGACACACTGTCATGGTCATCATTGTCCCTGGTGATGATCGTGCCTGGTGGTGGTGATAGTGGTAGTTGTCGCAGCTACGTGGGTTGTGACCCCTGCTCTCTCTTTCAGACTCAGGCAGCCCAGACTGTGCTGCAGAGCCGGGAGGGTCCTGTGATGCAACGCATGGCCATCCTGATGGGTCTCATGGGCGTCGGCATGTCTGGCTACAGCTCCCGTCAACTCACCATGCACTACAAACCATCGAGTCACCTCTTTAGATGAGATGGACGGAGGATGTGGAGCACATGCACACACACACACACACACACACACACACACACATTGAACAACAACATCAAAAAACGAACAAAATTGAGAGAAGCAATGCTACCAGGTTCTTTGTTTCTGTTGTTTTTCTCTGTGCATCCCAATCATTAATCCCTTCTGTGTGGTTCAAGTTTAATCTCACCCTTGTTCTGGATTTCATTATGATTTTGTTGTGTTTGAGTTAAGATTGTTGCCTTAAGGCTCTGCTTGTGCAGTAAAAGTAGTCTCCCCATTTTAAAACCACCTCTCCTTTTAAGCACATCACAGGTTTTTTCCCTCCACTGGATTGAGTGTGACTGACAAGCAGAGAAACAGAAAGGCAGCTTTTGATGTTTCTGCTGAATTTGGTTGACATTGCACTTGAACCGTTGTCCCTCCCCACGATCCCGTGCCTTACCATGGGAGTATTCAGTCAGAGCTGACCTTCAAAATTTGATTCACAGGTTAAATCATAAGAACAAATTTATTAAAACATTAAACTAAAGTTATTTTTTAAGACCCAGCTGAGCTGAGGCTCAAGAAATCTCTTCCAAAATCCTCAATCTTTTAATCATTATTACTTTCCCTCTGGCATTTTGGCAATTTCCATGTTGTAACATAGAGCTCCCAGGTCCCTCCTCTTTGGGAGGACAGCCAGTGGCGTGACCTGTTTGTTCTTTTTGTATTTTATTTGGTAAGATTGCACAAGAGAGAAATGGAGAGAGACATCACATCAGAAGCATCTTCGAGTCAGTGAATCAAGACATTGTGTTTCCTGTTTTGATTCCTGATTCTGGACTTGAGAGTATGAGTTCTTGACCTCCTGATATCTCTTTCCAGTATAACAAAAGACTGAATTACTCTTAACCTGTTTGGCTGCACTACTGACAATGCACAGAGAAAATATTCAGACAGAAAGATAAAAAATGACGTTTGATATGTAAACACTGCTTCTTTGCACTTATTTTGTGTATATATCCTGTACATAATCGTGTACATATCACTTTGATGCTGAATGAGATTAGTAGCATATGTCATTGGGTGCTACCAGCCTGTGTTTTGAGCTGGACTGGGAGACATTTAGCTGGATTGACACTAAGCATTGCTGAGTTGTTGTCAGGCAGAGGAGCCAGGACAACCACCCTGGAGACCACCTGAACCAACATGTGAATCCACCCAGATCTCACCCAGTTGCACACCACTGTTGGACAAGATCGATGTAGATGCATGACCACTAAGGTCTCTTAACATAGATAGATTTTTCCCCCTGTATTTTTCTCTGTATCAATGCTTTGTAATGTAAAAAAAAAACTTTGACAGCGTATGAATGTATCACCGACAAGGAATGAAAATTAGCAGTTAAACTGTGACGGTGACTGTGTTATAATCTCCTAGCTCAAGCAAAGAGAGGTTTTGACCATAGTTTGAATGTATAAGAAAAGATTAGCATGTAAACAGGTCACAGTGCGAGTGCAGTGATACCGTGACCCCTGACACAGATCCTATTACGATATATGTCTTTTTTAGACCAGCTTATACTTACGTATGAGAGGTGTCACTAATCCTGAAATGGAGACACAGATGAGTTTGACAGAGTAAGAAGCGTGGTTATTTATGTCACTGAAACATGCAAGAAGGGGGTTCAGGTAGTATGACACTGACAATGGAAGGGTGATTTTGAATCATATACTTGCTGTGTAACCAGTTTTACTGTGATTTAATTGCAGGTAAATCTGATCTCACAAAAGACACGGGGTGCTTTCGCTGTATATATGCACTTAAGTTTATGAGTGTTATATATGTTGTGATTTTGCATTTTGTATAGTTAGTTAAATTCTGTTATGGTGTGATTCTTTAGGTTTGCCTTAGTGATCTGAAGCATTCTAAATGCATTACAAAGCACCTTTGAACCTTATGATTTAAATGTTCTGCAAGCATGATTAAATCAGTGGGAACTTCAGACAAGGTTTGGTTTGTGTCTTCTTTGATTTACTGAAAAAATACTGTGAGTGTGTTCCATGATAAAAAGAAGAAATACTCTCTTCATGCACTAGATGTCAGCATAGATTTTCTGCCATTTCTCACACTGCAGCAACAAGTCTCCATTGACAGGGTGTGCAAACGGGCAGGTTGTGCAGTGTGTGACCAATGAAAATGACCCTGCCGACCCCTACACAAGCAGTGGCATTTGGTCAGCAAACCAAATATTTTAAGGAATGAGTGGTATTTTTTTATTCCTATTCCAGCAAAACAATTTTAAGAGTCAACATTGCTTTCAGAAATGCACCAACATATGTTGCTTGAATCACTTGTAAACAGGTTTTGTAGACTGTTTTCTTGAAAGTACAGTTTTTCAAAATGACTGACTTAGCTCAGGTAAGATGATTTGTTTTGTGTTTGCTAGTTAGTTAGCTGCTAGAAAGTCATGGTCAAGGCTGAGACACAGAGATCTGACCCAGTTGTAGCTCTAAGCTGCTTTGGGAACAAGTCCAAATCTTTCCCAGTAGGAGCCAGTCGGGGTTACAGTTGTGCCACTGTGGATTTAATGGGAGCTTAGAGTTGAGCTTTATGGAGAAAATGTCTGGAAATAAACAGAGAGCCCCTAACACCTTACTGTAGAGTGATTAGCATGAGGTTTGACCAGTGGACGCTTGTAAACACACATATACAGCAGTGTGGTTGTCAGAATAACACACCTGTGCGTTTGGGTTGTTTTTAAATCAGGTTTCCTGAGGGAAGAGGGGAGTCAGGGTCAGACAGACACAACTTCTACTCTCCCTCACTCTCTCCAAGTTCACACACACACACACACACATACACACACACATACAGAGGTCCATTGTGTGTCTGTTTCAGTGCCTTCTCCTCAGGAGGCTCTTGTTACCGTCTCTTACAGCCAACAACAAAGAGCTGAATGTCTTTCCTACCAGAGAGATGGGTGAGAAGGAGCGAGGGACATATCCACAAGGTCTTTTACATATTTTTAAGCTCAATCCCACAAGTGTGTATGTGTGTGTGTATGCTTGTGCGTGTTCATGTAGCGTATGTGTCCCCGGAGGAGGTTTTAACATCACATCTCCTAATCTTACACCACCATACCTGTATCCAGTGAGAGCAGATACCAGGAGTAGCCTGATATTCTGTAGGTATGTATGATGTACAGCTGCACCTGTGTTCAGCTCTGCCTCGGGTGCATCAGTTTAGAAACATTATTCTATAAGTGAAAGAAAAAAATGGTAATAGTAAGGCCCCCAACTTTTTTAGGATCACATGACAGGCTGAGAGTGCAAATATATATTTAACAATGTGTCAAAACAACAAAGACAGGATGCATTTCAGCCTCTTACACTATCTTCTGTAGACAGTCTCACATTGTGTAAATTAAAGGAAATGACCATAGGTTTACTATGTGTATCTGGGTGATAAACCAGCTGCAGTTCATGCTGTTCTTAAAATGGAAAAGCAAATATTGTTCTCATGTGTCAATGAGTACTTCCATAATGGCACTAGCAGCCCATGTTCAAGCCACAATATTTACATCATTGTGCAAGACACTGAAGCCTGATAAGATCCATAGTGGCTCTTCTGTTCCCGATCCTGACTTATGACCTCAAGCTGATAGAGATCTTCTCTCGGGGGGGGGGGGGGGGTCATACAATACGTCATATCTAGGACTGCCACTATAAGTTATTTTCATTATTGTTTAATCTACCGATTATATACTTGAATAATGTTTTTGTCTATAAAAATAATGAAAAATGCCCTTTATAATTTTTTAGAGCATGAGGTGATGTCTTTAAATGTCTTGCTTAGTCGGATCATCAGTCCAGAACCCAAAGATATTAAGTTTACTGTCATCAATGACACATAAAAGGTTCAAATTCTCACATTTGAAGAGCTACAACCAGCAAATGTTTGGCATTTTTCCTGAAAAAATGTATATATGTTATTTGATTATCAAACTTGACGATTAATTTTCTATCGTTTGACTAATTGATTGATCGACTAATCGTTGCAGCTCTAATTATATCAAGTCACTTTTGAGAGCTGTACATTTTTTAGCAAAATGTGTGCTGATTTCTGAGTGTATAATAAAATCCATAAAATAAATAAATGGATAAAATCGATATAAAGCTGAATACTGATGGGAATTACAGAAATACAGAGTAATCTTACAGTTGTAATTTAAATTTGCCCTGAATCCCTTTTGCTCATAAGGTAATCTATGAGAAAGATTTTTGAAAAAAATATTATTACTTTTAAAAATAAAGACAGGATGTTCACTTCAGATCATCACAAGTGTGTAAGAATTAGTTGGAAGGGTGTATTCATATTGAACTGGTTACAGTCAGGATGTGTGACCAGTGAACACATGTAACAAAGTAGATGATACTCTTCAAAAAGCACCTGTTGTTACTCTTGTAAAGACATGGATATTAAACATTTATTTTTCATTAAACCATGTCACTTTATCTTAGATATGTATCCACTTTGTGCGTCTACTTTTTGTTAATTTATGGTTATTGTTTTGTCCGGAGCTCTTGGAAAATGTATTTTTAATCTTCTTTACTGCTTCATTTATTTCGCAAAGACAAGAGGAAATATAGACAAGGCAACATTTCTCTTGTATTCACACAAACACACTCGTGCAAACCTGCTCTGACATGATAAAGCACAAGTCCTTTTTTTAGCCTGCTGGATTTGTTTGTTAGGTTTGTGCGGTTGCTTGCGTGTGTGTGTCTGTCCTCAGTGACGCAGCACATTCTCGCTCCCTTTAAATGGCTCCTCTTAAACAGCGGAAGAGCTTAGCCTTGCTTTAAACATGTTCTCTACCTTGAACTCATTAAAACACGACTCGTGTACAGGGGCTAATTTTTTTTTTCAGCCCCTTCCATGCTAACACGAGTCTATGCTGTCATGCACACACACCAAACAAACACATATTAGCAGAAACATGCATATAACATTAAATACTGACCAATAATATTAGCTGCTGCTTGTAGGCTATTAGCTATGAATTGTGTCCTGGGCTAATTTAAAGATTGACAGGTGATGTAGCAGCTGTGTCGATGCATGATGTTACCTGGCAGCCTGTTACTAACCACTAAGAAGGAGGTGTGTATGCCAAGACACATCCGTTCTATTTTAGGTCTATGGTGCAGAATTAATGAGGTGTGACTGAAATTTACCTTGTCGTAAATAGACACTCTTATGGGACTGTTATAGGTAGCCAATTGCAAGTCTTGCATATAATCCTTTTGTAAAATGTCCTTTTGCAAGTATAAAACTGAGCTCTTTACAATTACAGAATAGTTTTTCTAGACGAAATGTATAAAAGATATGAAGCACGTAGCACAAGTTATATTTACAAGTCCAACTGTGAAAGGACACGTATTTTCCTCTTGTTCTTGCGTGCTAAAGCAAATGACTTAGCACTTCAAATTCACAGGTGTCCAACACTCAAACTACCTGCTCTACAGCTTCTAGACCCCCCAACATGATTCTCGAATGTTTTACTTCTCCGCCACCGCTTCTGTCTCTGACCTTTGACATTATTCTGGCAACGACTTTTAGTCTCGCAGTCTGCTCTCCTCTGTCCACCTCTATGACAGGGAGCAGCGGTTAATGAGCCTATCATAGATAATTGTCTCTCAAAAACAGACAGGGCCGTTGTTAGGAGGGAAACAGAGAAGGGAGAGAAAAAAAAGGACTAAAATCAAACCATTTTGTTGAATGTGACACTTTGAGCAGGATCAAGTGTTTAGTGTTCATAATAGTGATTCTTTGGCTTGTTTTTGTAGACTTTGGTGACTCAACCTCTAATATGTCCTTGAATTGTGCATACTGCAAATTTTTAAAGGTTTAAAGTCAAACTATAATTGCAGTAATATGTCTCTTGTTGAAACAAGCTTTCTCCCACTTATGATTTACCTCATGATTTAGATGTTTTAGTTTCATTTCCTCATCTTTGATCAAATTGTATACTTAGTGGATTTATAACTACCGAAATTCAAAATTCTATGCAGATATATGTTCTGAAAAGTCTTAAATGAGCAAATATACCCAGAATTTAGATGGTAATTTCAATAATATGATGCAACTTCAAGTCATGGTTCAGATACCAACTGTTCATTAAAGCTGCACTGAGCAGAGAGTCTCTAAGGAACATCTTTGACAGTTGGCCTCTGAACATAATTAAAACTTTAATCTCTGTCCTTGGCTAACAAGTTGTGATGTGGTCCCATGGGTTTGTGCGGGAGAACCCGGTGACCTGTGAATCCCATCAGATAGTTGTTGAGTCATGGTTAATCTTAGCTGGCTCTTCTCATGGTTGTGTCACTATGACATGCCTAAATGCTGTCTGAAGAAAACACCTGATTTTCCATCTACAAGTCTTAACATTTGTGATTGAAAATCTTGATGAAATTAATGTACAAATCATAATGTACACAATTATGTGACCCTGGGGCCTGTTTCACAAAAGTGATGTGTGACCACTATTTGCATGTAGATTACAAATGATTGTCATTCTTGAATCACAGTCAAAATAGTTCTACAGGGCTTATACACTCATGCATTGTTTTGATTAGTGAAATGTGTCAAATATTACAGAAGAAAAAATGATCTTAGGTTTCAAATTGCAGCTTGCATGTTGCAAATTTTGTGCAATGGGCCCCAGATTCAAAACGAGAAAATTACAAAATGGATAATTTTTGTCTTCACTTCACACATAACAGCTGTCAACAATCATAAAACAAGAAAATGTGCATGTCTTACTTTTAAATGCTGTTATACTGTTAAAAAAAAACCCAATACGATCCACAGTCATTTTAAAACAGCACCTCAATTTCTGCCACGTACACGTCTGTCCTAACAGCATGGTGAAGCAGAATTAAGCAATTAAGAACTTAAGCACATTGGGCAGGTCCGACGGTATCCTAGACATCATTCAGGCCTACATTTGCAGTTCAGACTGTACAGTACATCTGTGATCGTCTAAGACATGCAGGTCGGATAATCCCAGCTGTGCCCCACCATGACACTTCGACCTTGTCAGACGTGACCTGCTGTGTCAATGATCACAACAGGTGACGTAATGGTCACTTCTATGCTCCTCAGCAGTTACACACGCAGTACATGCTGACACACATTTAGTGACATGCTGTTGTTCAAGGGCCTGGATTAACCCAGTAGAGGGTCCCAAGGCAAAAATAAGACATGGACCCCTGCTGATCAGTGATCAATAGTTAGTTTGCAGTAACTTACACAAACAATTTTATTCAGTAAAATGCTCCATAAAAAGACAAGATATGCTATAAACTATTATATTAAAACTATGCCATAAAACTAAATTTTAATGTGGGGCCCCTCTACAAAATGGGATAAATCAGGTGTCACCTGAAGGCACCTTTCATTTCAGTATATATTTTAATTCTATGGTGGATACAGTATTGAAAAAGTTTTAAAGTATTTAAATTACCACAAACCAATGCGAATGTCTGGGTCATTTGACTCTGTGGGTCAGGGGCTCCAGGGCTTTGCCTGGTTGGTAATCCAATTGTTGTTAAGGCATACTAAGAACTACATTTCCATTTTACTTAATTTAGTCTGCAAAATTTAAAACTTGATCATTTTTAAATAAGAAAGGTATGCAAGAGTAATGACAGCAATAATATGAAATAGTAAAATAGTACTAACGTAATTATTTTTGCAAGTATTTAGTCCTAAACCAAAAATTTTGACCTGATGATGGTCCTGGAGGAGAAGTCAGAGGATCACCAAACCGTTACAATTCAGCCTGAGGGCAACATGAATGAGTGTACCGAATTTCATGGCAATCAATCGGATAGTTGTCAAGATATTTCACTCAATGCCAAAAAAGTGAACCGTAATGCTGGTACTAGAGGAAAAGTCAGGAGGATTAGCAGAGTCAGTAGGATTAATCCTCTTGGAACCATGAACAAAATTTTATGGCAATTCATTCAATAGTTGCTGAGATATTTCGATCTGGACCAAAATGGTCCATCTGACAGATCCAGATTGCCATCCAAAGAGCTATTAACATGGCTAAAAAGACAATGGTATATGCTAACTATATCTACAATACATGGTACAGTATCTAGGGAATAATTAATCATCCTCATACAGTATGACAAAGAACGTGTTAGTGTCAGTGTGTCCTCCCACATCTATGGAGATAAAAACTGGTCATTAGGGCAAAGACAATTAAGAGGATTGATTAGGGACGTGCATGTCAGCCGCCAGGGCCAGCTACACTGTAAATAACCACTCAAGAGATACTGAGGGAATGTATGTCCCAGGATTGATCTCAAGTGAACAGTTGACTCAGTGATGACCTTCAGTGTCAAAGGTCACTGACCTGCCTATTGACATGTGACGGACAAGTCCTAACAGCCAGTCATGGTTTGTGTCAGCTGGCACTAATGAAGAGCTGACACCAAACCATATAAAAAGAGTAATTAATTAAGAGCAAACTGAGCAAGGACAGTGTAGATTACACACACATACACACGCATCTTGAAACTGATTATTTTGGGATATAAAGTATGTATCGGTTTTAGAGCAAATCACTGTTTTCTATATTAGTTGGGATTGCTGCAGTATTGCTGCTGACTGGAGCTGCTGTAAAAGAATTATTACATTGTTGGATTTTGATTACACGCTGAGTGCAACATTGTGTAAGACCTCGTGTGACTAAAAACCACACGGTGTAAAAACATTTACTTTTCTGGACAGACTTCAGAAAAGATCAAAAGTTCTGAAAACAGAGACTGTTTGTTTCATCTGATGGTATTATTTTTCTCTTCAAGTTATTAAAACAATCCGCATTCCCACCTGACTTACTGTATAATGTGGACATTATAAACCTTTGAATCAGGTGAGTGGTCTTAACCAGAGCTAAACTGCAGCTATTTTAAGAGGTCAGCCCACCAGCATAATGTGTCATTTGTTTCCCCTGGCGTCAGAGGTCTTTGAGAGAGAGAGAGTATGAGAGAGAGAGAGAGAGTTTAGTTTACTTGAGTTGAGTAGAATACATCATCACAAACCCTAAAAATCTCAAAAGTTAGATGTGTAAATTCATATTTATTTAGCCCTTTTAGCTGATTAATACACATTTTAGATCCATTTGTTTTCATGTCAAGGACTCAAGAACTGACCAAAGAATAAATTTTGTCCCCGGAAGCTGAGAAGATTTAGTTGGTTTGAGACCTTTTATAAAAAACAACTAATATTTGTACTTCCACACACTGATTAATATATAAATATATATATATCAGGCCTTAGAATTCCTCTTAATCTTTCTAAGACCCCATGTGTAGATTATACTGTATATTTATATATGTTCAGGCAACATAAATGAATAAAACATCATATACATCACACCTAGACAGTATATATGGTTGTAATAAGTCCATTCTTCTACTTTAAACTTCTTCTCCTCTACATTTTAGGGGGAAATATTGTACTATATGAAAGCAATAGTTACATTGCAGGTTAAGATTTTACATATTAAACCTGATCAGTTGTTAAAGATGAACATGCCCATTGGTATATAAAGTATGTATGTTCATACATTAGTAATAATTATCCAATAATATGTAATTTTATAATGATAGATTCCATTCCACTGCATTTTCAAGTATTTTTTTTTTATTTTAGATACTTTACATACAGTACATTTTGCTGATAGTACTTCTATAAATTACTTGTAATGGATATCTAAGTAAAGGTCACTTCTTACACTACTGAATTGGTCTAAATATACAGTTTAATATATTTCAAACACAAAACAGACTCATGTATTTGTATATTTTGAGTGTCTGGGAACTGAAGAGGTTAAATGTTTCCAAATATCCGTTTCCGTGTTTTTACAGTCTCCTGTTCATTAAGAATGTGAAAATTATTTCTGCATGAATGCGTAGCTCTATGCTTGCATTGGCCAAAGATGAGAGGTGCGACCCCTCCTCCTCCTCCTCCTCCCTCTGCCATGGCAACTTCAAGGAACCGGGGTAGGGGGGATATGGGAGGAGTTTGAGGTCCAGGTGGTCGAGCCTGCGTAAAAACGCACCAAACGTGCGCCAAAGAGTTACGAAACGAATAGTAAGCGTCATTAAAAAAAAAAAAAGCTCGAACCTTCCAGCTCCTGGCATCTCTATGAATGAATAAACTGTTTGGGAGAAAACCTCCTCTCGCTGCTGCAGAAATCACCAAAACAGCAGAACGCGGTGCGCCGGTGCGTCGCTGCGATCTCTCCACTAAACAGACCAAACTGCTCGGGAAGAAACTTGAGATTTTTTGGGGGGTGAAGTTGACAACTTTTTTCAAAAGACCAAGACGGCTTGTTTGAACGACAAGTGGAGTTATGTTTAAGAAAAGCAAGAGTAAAGTGCTGGTGGATTATGCGTCAGAAGAAGACGACATGTCCTGGCACTATCATCACTCCTACAAGGTAATGAGACGGATGGAAAGGAAACTCAAACAACGCTATTTAGTGCAAACAATGACAGTAATGTTTGGTGTTTAAACTGGCATAATAATAATGAATAATTCTGCTAAAATGCATTATTACACTTGTTGAGCTTCCCTTGTTACAGATTTTTTTTCCCTAGAAACAAGTGTATGAGAAGGAGGCTGTACAAGAGGCTTAACAACAAAGTTGAGCCAAAAACCATTGTATGAGAGCTTTTCTTTTTAAGACTTCTGTCTACTAAATCAACTTAAACGATTTGTTTAGATGGATATTTTTACAGTGGATCAACACGTAAATTATTATAATAAACTGAATAAATAATAAATCAATAAACACTGAAAACATTAGAATTAGAAATGATCATAAATTGGGCTCAAATCCAGTTCTGTACTACTACTCTACACTTGTTCTTGTAATTTTTATGACAATTTGCTACTGAAGTGGCCCAGACCAAACAGATCTCATGCAGTTTACTTCACATTGTAATGAAGCAGAGGGAGGAAGAAGAGGAGGACAAGTGCTGTGCTCGCACTCAGGTGTCATGTCAGATGAGGAGGAGATTGACAGAAATTGCTGAAGGTTCAAGAAAGAACAATAACAATCTAAGCAAACCTAAGACATTTAGGTGGAAACTGTAAAAACATATAAATAACATGATTAAAGCACAGTAAGAACTATTTTAATCTCAAAATTGTCAACTTTGAATCACTCATTATAATAGAGTTTGTGACAGACAGACAGCACTTATTTGTGAAGAAGGAACAGATTGTATCTTTGATGTGTGTATGTGGTTCTTTTCAGTGACTCATTTGAATCAATCTTTTGTCAAATGAAACAATAGACTCTCATTGACTCCTATCTACAGACTCAGTCAGGTGAGCAACAGTGTGTGAGGTCTGAAAGCCTCCATATCAGCACTTGCAAGCAGCTGGGCTCTGTCAAGGTGTTGGGGGTCATTAGGGGAGAATCCATGATAACACACACACACACACACTGAAGTCAAAAGGCATGCGGCAGTCCTGGCTGCGTAAAAAAATAGCAAACTGACATGCAAGTATAATTTCCTATGTGGCCTGGATCAGGTTATTGGTAGGATTCAAATGGAGTTTCAGGTGCTGATGCTCCACTAGTCAGATCCTAAAATTCTAGTTAAAGGAGACATAATGTGGAGAAGTTTCTTACCCCAGTATTTTGGATAGACATAGCAACTAAAAGTCAGTATCAAGGAGAGTAACAGTATCTTTACGCTACTGAGAGTCAAAATAATTTGCTATCAGCTACTTTGTTTTTGGTGTTTTATCAATTCACCATATATATAATATAAACACCTAAAACTGTGCAATGAATTGAGGTTTATAGAGAAAGAGTTTTGTTGCTTTTTGGTTTTACTTCCCTGAACCTTAAAAGTTTCAAGTGTGTTTTGTAAATCAATAAATTGAAGATAGGTATAGGTATATAGGTATAGGTATACTAATGTAGCAATTTGTTAATTAAGTAGATTTTGTAAAACTACAGATTAGCATGTCAGATAGTTTATAAAAAGTAAAAATAAGTGACAAAGAGGTTAAACAGAGAGGATAGTGCTGTTTAATCAGTTCAGAGATTTAAAAAAGTAAATTGTTTACTGTATTTTGAATGTGTGATAAACTCTTTGTGAATCCAGTGCTACCACACAGCACTGGATTATAAATGTGTCATTTTGTGGGTAATTGAGAAGATCAAACAACACCATTTCCCAGCATTTTTCATCTGTTGTTGTGATAATGTCGAGATCTGTGACCCTTGGATGGGTTTATTGCCTATTCCTAACTCCCAGCCTGGGAACCGATGCATGTGGCCTTTACCGCTGAAGAGCTGGTCTGAGTTCAGTTTGTGACTCTGTTCCCAGTGGTACCCAGGACTACTCGGGCTCTAAGAACTGATCTGAGATCAGAGCAGTGGATTCTGCTCCAGATTCCTGGGAAAGTCATCAGGGAGGTCTCCCCATGTTGCCATGGCAATAAAGTACATCCAGGGGTCAGGGGTTGTATCATAAAATGTCGTAAACACAGTGAAGAGGCAGCAGTGATACAGGATGAAACCAGGATAAATGTTATGAAAACACAGTCTGGACATGCAGTCCATTTCCCCTTATTCAATCCGAAGCAGCTACACTGTCTGATGTACTTCATGAGAGAGAGTTAACTAATCACAATAAACTCTTTTTAAACTGTATCAGATCTCCAAAGATCACCAACCACGTTGGCCTGAATTGAAGAAATATTTACTCAACTAAAGCTACCGGGGAAATTTAAAGGAACAGTGTGTAAGATTTAGTTAGTGGCATCTAAATGAGGAACCTTAATGCAATTAACACAATGGCCCTGCGATACAAACTAAGACTTGTTAAGCTTACTGTATAACATTTTGTGGAGATGAGTCAGACAGCTATTGATTCAACACTACGCTCTATTATACTGTAATAAATTCTTAGGTTTTAACTTTTATTTATCTAAGCAAGTTTCACTGGATCTCCCAAAAAAAAACATTCACACCTGGAAGCCCAGAACAACCACAGTCTGATCTGTTGGCTACTGTGCCACTCCAATATAGCTGTCAGGGATTCACAGCATTGCTCAAGGGCACCTCAAGACCTGCTCTTTCACTTTCCCCATGCGCATTTATGTTGGTGGTTCGAGGATCCATCCGACAACTTTCTTACCACGAGCTGCTTGTCCATCTTCTAGGCCATAACTGCTGCTTTGTCCGACTCTTGTAGTAACGCTGTAGGCACATAATCAAGTTGTCTTTGTCTTTTGCGTGTTGTACTCACTGTTGTCTCTTTTTCTGCTTTATGGCAGAACAGATGGATTTACATGTCATGCCTATAAAGTGAATTGAAACTTTTCCCTTAGAGAGAGACACAGGCAGAGAGCAGCAGGCAGACAGGTGGAGACACACAAGTAGAAAGGGATAATCCATCCACAGACACACAGAGGAAAAGAAGGAGAGAAAAGGGGGGAGGAGAGAGAATACAGGATTTGAAGTCAATATCGTCCTCCCTCTGCAGCACTCTAGGGTGACTACAGGCCCTGTGCCGCAGCTTTGCTTTCTTACCCACGATTGAAGTTCAACAGGCTGAAAGAGGCAGCTGTGAGTTTGCGGGACATGTGTGTCGTGTGCCTGTTTGTCTATGGCTTAAAGCGATAGCACACCTGAATACATCAATAACACCACTGTAATTCCGCTGTTTTTGAAACTGGATCATGAGAGTACAGATCAGGTTGGAGCAGAAACTTCAGACGGCCTCACATATAAATCATTAGCGGCAACGAGGAAAAGACAGATAAAGCTGAGGTCTTTGTTGAAGTGAAGAGGGTAAAGTTTCGTCTCAAAAAGTTAAAACCAAATCATCACAGGACTTCATGCCAAAATAAAAAGGGTTTGTGTGAAGCCTCTTTACATTTAAAGAAATAGTTCAAAATTTTGATAAATACACTTCAATCCCACCCTCATATTTGTGTGTTAAATAGTCAAGCGATGGTTAGCTTAGCTTATCTTAGCTTAGTTTAGTCCGCTCATTGCCAACTTAATGACTTTCTCGCTAAGTGACAGCCTGCATAAAATAGTTTTTTAATATCAGATGTAGATTTAGATGGATATTGAGGATATAGCTGCTTGAAAAAATGATAGAATAGCTATATCATTAGCAAAAAGCAAGAGGCTTTACTTCAATTTTTCGAAATTTTGTATATGTAATTACGTTATGATGTCACAGATATGCAAATTACTGTGTGACATCATCTAGCGACATCTAGTGACTTTGGCTTTAGCTACTTCCCTCTGAAAATACACAGCCAAAGGGTCTATCAAGTCACTGTTCCCAGCCAAGAAATACTCACAGCACATAAACCCCTGTCAAGCCACAGCTTCTCGTTTTCACAACAACAAATGAGATGTAAGGTGTTATATTAGGGGGCTTTAGAGATGCTGATAGGTGAATTTTCTTACCTTTTGACAGAACATTCACGTCATACTGTTCAAACCATAATTATGAGCGGCTGAGTGGGGAATAGTGGTCACATCAGACTCCGATTTGGGGGTAACCATCTTGGAAAAATGTCTTAACACTCCCAAGTCAGAATAACAGGAAGTCTTCCCATTCTTGCCATTCTGCTTACATTGTGTAAATAAGGAGCAACAATAGCAAGAGCCCTGTTTACAGTCTTTACACAAAGCTAAGCTACCTGGCTGCTGGCTTCATATTTATGTTGAACTATTCCTTTAAATATATTAAGGGTTACTGCTTATGCTGCTGCCTTGACCAGGACTCCCTGGAAGAGGAGACCCTGTATCTCAATGGGACCTTCCTGGCTAAATAAAGGATAAATGAAAGTAAAAAAAAGTGTAGTACTGTAGGCAGAAACACTTTCTGAGCCACTGGCTTTGGAGTATTGTTGATGTGTGAGGGCTTTTTGAAACTTCTGTTGGTTCTTTAGTATTGAAATTCACTGGGCGTCTTTATTGCCTAGTAATCTGGCTTTTCTAAAGACAACACTGTGCTAAAATTTACACACACACACACACACACACACACACATAGAAAGAGAAAGAGACAGAAAGTGAAAAAAAGAACAGCCCCCTGAGGTGCGAAAGCAGACCTCTTGCTTTCTGTTGTGAGGAGCATTTTCCGAAACACCACTCTCTCTCTCCCCCCTCGCCTGCGCTCACTCTCTCCCTCTGTTCCATGTTGTTAATGCTTTTATGCTCTAACAGTAGTCAGCAATCAGTATGTGTGAGTGTTTGTCAGTGTGCGTCTTTGATCCGCTCAGGTGGCAGAGGCCCAGCAGACTTTGCTCAGACATGTCCAACCACCATTTCTCTCTCTCTCTCTCTCTCTCTCCCTCTCTCATGTAGTTGTTAGATGTTAGAGGTTCTTACAGCTTTGATCATTTTACAGGATTTCTGGCTCCACTTCAGTAATCTCAGGCTCAGCTGCATGTCTGATGACTTCTCTCTGCCCTCTTCTCATGATTTATTTTTTCAGGGCAAGTGCAAGTCAAGTCTAAGTCTTCAAAGGCAAATTACAAGTCTGTGACCACAGTAAATATCAGTCAAAACATATTTCTGTGGTTAAAAGCATTCTGAATGAATAGCTTATCATTGTTATGGCATCATTGTGGACATTAAAGGTCTGTTTAAACTAAGACTCAAGAATATGGTTCTTCAGGATTGGCATGATGAGGTTAAATCCTGTGTAATAACAGTGTGATTAAGTTGTTAAAGACTGATTTTTTTGAAAACTAATCTGTCTAAATTTAGGTGTAGTAGTCATAATCACAGTTCAAGTCAGAGATATTTACAGGACTTTGTCCCAAGAAGGTATGCTTTATATTTGACACAAGATCAAGGTGACAAGTATCATTATAGTATTATTATATGCTAGTTTGTCTTGGTTTTGACAATGAGAGACACACATTAGATAAATGATACTATTGGATTAATCCAAGCACTGTTAAATTAAAAAAAAAAACATTCAACATGAAGAATATCAATGTCACTAAAAAATAATGGCTTTACTTATAAGTAACAAATGAATATCTACCAGAGTGTGCTTGTTTGCTCTTTTTTATATTTGGCTATTTATTTACATACTTGTAAATTTACATACTTGTAAAATAAATGTATTTGTTGATGACCTAGGAACACGTTTTGCTGCGCACTTTATTTCTGTTTCCATAGTCTTTTTTCATGTGCAACTGCCTCCATACACCTCTCCGACGGGTTATTGTGGGAAAAAAGCTTTTTTTTTCATTTATTTGTTTATATATTTATCATTGTCATCATTGTCGTATTATTAGACGTACAACAGTTATCAACAGTTCCTCAACATAAAATAAGAAAGACAATAACACAAATATTATACAAAGGATATACTGAAAATGGAAAAATAAAGCTTGAAGCACAATGGATCCAAAATAGCTCTGCCTTATATACCCAAATGTTGTCATGTGCACTGTTAAAGCAATAGGTCATGTTTTTTTTCTCTCTCTCTTTTGTTTAAATGTACCCTCTGAGCTTCCTCCTCTTCTTCCTCAGTCCTCCATCCATCCCTCCATCTCACCCTCCAAACACAGTATGTTTATGTTACAGCTCTACAAAAAGGCTGCCCTCTCTCTTTTACAGGAAGGTCTGCACCCACTCCACACACACACACACACACACACACACACACACACACACACACACACACACACACACACACACACACAGCATCCCTGCTGCAAACTGTGGATGGTGTGTGTGTGTGTTTGTGTTGGGGGGGTTGCTATTTGTGTTAACTCACCGCTGGTTTCTGTGTGTGTGTGTGTGTCTTAGGACAAAGACATAGAAGGAGAGGAAGAGGAGGAGGAAGCCGTCACAGCAGTGTCCAAGGTAAACAGCACAACTTCACAACTATTTGGATGTAACACAGACACAGACATACTATCTGCTTCCCAACTTATACGCAGTTTACACAGCTTTACCTCTGACAGTTATCCTGTCAAGAAAGGCTCCGCACTCGCCCAACTTGCATTTATCTTGTCACACATTTGACTGTACACACGTGCAGATGTTCATAATATCAGACTTATGTCATCACACTCATGGTTGTGTAACCCTAAGAGAGTCAATCTTATGTCACTAACAGCGCTCATATCCTTTAATTGACCTCAGCATCCCCAATTTACACATACACACACACACACACACACACACACACGCACACAGAGAATTCTGGTCTCCCTGGGAGGAACTACCCATTCGGGAGCTCCCCCGAGAACTACATACCTTCAAGGGCTTTTTTTTCTGTTTCCATTCACACCGCCAATAAGAACGCTGAAGTGATGTAAGCCGGCCGGCGGTTGTTATAACAACGTTACTTCTGTGTGAAATACAACAACAACAACAAGATGGAGGAAGCTGTGATCAGAGCTGTGTGTTTGTTGTGTGTCATGGGTTTCATGATAATACCAGAGTTGGAGAGGAGACGAAAATATGTATACTGTATGTAAATATATAAAAATGGCAATTGCTGTATTAGCTCATGTTTTTGACCAGTCAACATACACTTGCGTCTGGACCACTTGATACTTATGTAACTCAAGGTTCATCTTGTGCTGGGAGACTACCTACCGTGAAGTAGGAGCTAAAAAAGTCCCTCAAAACGGCAGAACTATGACCGTTCCGAGTTCCTGCAGTGCAAACACAATAAAAAAGGGGGTAGTTCCTCCAACAGTTCTTAGAACTATGAAAAAATGCCTACTCTTGCAGGCTGTTTGTTCATGCCAGATGATCACAAGGTGCAGCTGAGGTAAAGCAGAGGACTGCTGAGGCTGCAGTGTTTATCTGTAAACATGCCAGCCTTCAGTCATCATTCCTGGTCTAATCTTTTACCTTATCACTGGGAAACTGTCTTGTTGTGTGGGTGTGTTCTTGTCCTTCCTTTTTTATCCCGTTTGGAACTGTGGAGTCATTTTGATTCGTCCTTCAGTGGATTTTCTCGTGTTAATGTTTGAGTTAGGATTACTGCAGTTTGAGGTTAAAGGGTTAAACAATTATTCTGGTTTATCTAAAATTGGGTCTTATATTTGTAGCTTTGGCCATCATTCCTATCAGTATTAATAATATACACCAAGTTGTTTGCTGAGATCTGGGGATACAACAACATGGCTAAAAGTCCAGCAGGACAAGAAAAATGAGCCGTCAAACAATCATACAGGTTTTAAACAAACCCCCAGGTTATCCAGAGGGGAAAAGGAAAGCGAATGATAAAAGTATTACAAAACCTGTC
The DNA here is from genome assembly GCF_914725855.1 of Thunnus albacares. NCBI lineage: Eukaryota > Metazoa > Chordata > Actinopteri > Scombriformes > Scombridae > Thunnus > Thunnus albacares. Next base: position 13,420,887 of record NC_058121.1, on the reverse strand, counting down.
TGTAGTAATCAATCATAGTTCAATTAATCATAGTTTACAAACTGATTTCCTGGTTCTGCTTTGACCTAGTGTACTTTCTCTGGTTGTATGTGCAGTTTTCCTGTGCAATGAGTTGTTATTACTGACATTTCAGGTTGGCCCACTTTAGCACCAAATAAAGTGGTTTAGATACAGTCATCTAGCTAAACTATAGGTTTGCTTACAACCTGTCAGATCATCTTACCTCTTGTGTTTCTTGCTGCGTCATGCATTGTTGTAGAGATGTCACTCTGTCTCCAGATCTCAGCAATTACTTTAAGTAGAATGTTATCAAAACTGATAGAAATGATGGCCAAAACTACAAAAATAGGGCCTGAGTTGTAATAAACCCTAAATTGTATGGTTTAAGTTATACAGTTGTTAAAGCACCCAACTGCTGCTCTGGAACAGGGTAGTTATAATGTGAGTATTAACTGAGTGGAGATTTAAGTATCACCATATTAAAATGGCTTGTACCACACAGAACAGTTCTTATATGAGAATATTTTAGTATTTACACCTAGTAACTGTCAGGTGTATTTGTTACGTAGCTAATTGAACCACATAACAAAGTTAATGTGAGCTTGCTAATACATTACCTGATTAGACTGAAGGGTAAAAGAGGCAGTGAAATGTTCTGACTTGACACTTGATTAAAATGCTGTTTAATAACGATGTAAACTGGAGAAACTTTGAATTGCATTTCACTAAAACAACATAAATACCTCAAATTCCAAAAACACCTGTAATATTGGACTGAATGACCAAATATATTCGGTTAGTTTAGTGTAATTGATTGTTTCTGGCTCATTCTAATGACTACACTAATACTAAAACACACATATTTCTCCATGTACACATATATGGGTAGAAAAAAAGTCAAATTAAGTTACTGTTTTGCTTTCTAAAACTGTATTTGACATTTATGTTGATGACTTCCTGTTAACATTGCTGATTGGTCTTGATAAGACAACACTACATTTCCTAGCAACCAATTTCCACATTATTAAAGTCTTTACTAACTAAAACATTTTTTATGTTTTTAATGGTGCATTTCACTTGTTTGAAAATAGCTAGTAATTACTAATAATGTAGGAAGGACACACACACACATAGTGATGGATTTATGTATGAATAGCTGGTGTGACCCAATCCTGAATTCCCAAATTTCTCCCCAGCTGATGATTAATGGTTTGAAACTCAACACAGATGAGTTCCAAAGCAAAATTCAGGGAGTATATCTTTAATGTTTGGTCATTTTTGTCCTTATTGGCAAAAGGTTTGCATTATCAAGTGTAAATTAGGGTAAGGGCCAAAGTGAGTCTAGTGGGGAACATCTCATAAATGCTAAAACGGTTTCATGATGTGGGTTTAAGTAAAGTGTCCTGTGTGTATGTAGGCAACTTTATCTGCAGCTGTGCACAGTCCTACAATGTGTGTGTGGATGAGATTATGTGCTGTGTCTTTGTTCATGAGAGATATATATGTATCTCCTGATCTATGTTGACAACAAGTCTTTACTCAAAGGTGTGGTCGTGTTTGAACTCTTCTGAATGTGTCAAGCTTGAGTGCAAACTTCACACACAAACACACAAACACACACATAGTGTATTGTCTTTGTACTCTGGCTGGCTGCCTACTGTATGTATATCTACTGTAGATGACTTAGTTCACAGGACATATTTCATGACCTGTCCTGTTTGTGAGTATAGGGGTGGCTGTGCTGGAGAAGGGAAGGAAATGCAGCATTCTTTCGAGGAGCTTGGCTATTTGGAAGGGAACAATCACTGTGGAAGAAAAACAAGGCTGAAAATAGCCACAGACTGCTCTGACACTGTGGAAGGCTACAATTCTTCCACCGTCGGTTGTTTTATGCTCATATTAGGACACACAAAGTAGACATGGAGTCCTTACCTTTCCCTTCAATGGACTAACAGAGGGACTGTTTATCCATTTCTCTCTAATGAAATTTCTTAAGCAAAACATTCATGATTCTGCGCTCAGAAAATTATGAATTTTATGCACAGCCCTAAAGGGACTCCTTACTTACTTTATATACCGTGCTACCATGGATGTCCATTCCATGACAACGGCCAATCAGGCACAGTGCCTGTCATTTTGTAAATAGTGGATTTGTCATTTTGAAGCAAAATTAAACATATTTGTGATCATCTGTTTAATGGAGAGTCTGCTGTATACAAAGTGGTGCTGAAAACAAGAAGTCAATTACTTGATTTTTTCATCAGCAGAACAGGAAATTAATTGCCAAATAATTTGGATTATCAATTAATCATTTGTAGGGCTGCACCCATGATTATTTTCATTATCGATTAATCTGTCAATCATTTTCTCCTTTAATTGTTTGGTCTATAAAATGTTGTAACTTGAATATTTTGGGGAATTTTTAAAAACATTTACAGATGAATCAATACTGAAAATAATTGTTAGTCGCAGCCCTTAAAAATAACATATATAGAGAGAAACAGGTAAGAGATGAAAGGCAACAAAAGCCTTGGATAAACCTGAACTCATGAACTCATGCAGAGCCATCAATACCTGAAGCTAAACAATGACTTGATTGCTGTCTTATTATGAAATTATTATATCTAATATGTGCAGTTCGTACAATATTTCCAAAATGCCTGTTTAATCTCTCGGTTTTAATCTCTGAGGTATGGATGGAAAAATTTGGTCCAATAAGAGCTCTATTGTTCTGCCAGGCATGGAGCTGTAAGTAAAGCTGTGGCGCTCCCCTCACACAGCGAGCTCAGTGAGCTGCTTGGTTTACCTACTTCTTGGCCAGAGAGATTACTGGGCACTGAGCTGCTTTGGATCTAGAGGGCCGGAGGTTAATGCTGAAGAGAATAGTGAGTAGGCAGGCCTCTGTATGTGCACACATGCATGCATACACATATAAAGCTGGAATTTAGATACATGCACACACACACACACATATTCTCAATCTCTTTTGGCATTTCTAGTTTCTTTTCAACAAAACTACAGCAAATCTGATCTGATCAATGGTTTACACTTGACGGCACACAGGAAACAAGAAGCAGAGCGAGGAGAGATGTAGAAAGAGAGTCAAAGTGGATACATGGTGTTGAGATGATTGATATATCATTTTCCAAATATTTCTGATGATAATAAACTTCAAGAAACTGGCAGGCAAACTCAGGCATGTTAGTGATGAGAGGTGAAGAGCAGAACATTTGATTTTTCACTTATCAGCAGCAGTGCCTGCCCCTGTAGACACCAAAGTTAGGCTAAGTACAAATCCATCACATGTCACATAGTTTTGAATATGGGAAGAGCTCATGTGTGGGATCATGAGTATTCTCATGTGTGCGTTAGATAATAGAGAGCTTGTGAAGCCTATATACCCGTAGGACAAACTGTTCTGTAAAAGTTCATGTTATCTAAACTGACATTCTGAAGCTTGATCTCAGACCTAGTGACAGATCTTATTGTATGTGTTCCTGTTTGGTTTGAGAGACGACTGCTTTCATGTCCAGCTAGTTGTTTGCTTGTTGTAGCTGCTGTCACATCCTCTGGTCTCGCAACACAGAGAATGAAACAGGAGAGATTAAACGTATCATGCACACAGCACAGCTCCTTCATAGATAAAATATAGAAACAAAAGAAGCACACTAAAGGGGTCGCAAGGGTCAAATGAGAATTGAGAATGTTTTGATAACGTTAAAGCAAAGGCAGGCACAGATGCAAGTAGGAGTAAACGTTATGACCTTGACAGTTGACATTGGGAATTCTTCCCAGGCACGGAGAGAAACAGAGCCAAAAGTTTGTTCCATTATCGCTGAGGAGGGCGGTATCTGCGCTCGGGGGAAAGCTGTGAGGGCAGGGAGGAATTCTGATGTGATGTGGGAGTCTGGGGGGGGGGGTTTCAGAGGGAGTGGAGGGTCTTCCACTGGAATGTGGCGCACATTGCTGCCAAGTCAGTGCCACTCAAGCTCTTTCTCTCTCTCTCTGTCTCTAACACTGAACTGGAATTTATAATGTTTTTGATCAGCAGCAATAAGAAAGTTGCCCTGTCTAGTTGGTTATAGTGTTATGATCTTAATGGAACAGTTTGACAATTTGGGAAACATGCCCACTGTTTTTTTTTTTTTGTGGAGAGATAAATAGGAAGATTGATGCCACATGTCTGCATGCTAAATATGAAGCTACCACCTGCAGCTTGTTAGCACAAAGACACAACTTTAAACAGGGTGAAACAGCTAGCCTAGCTCTGTCTGTAACAAAATCTACCTACCAGCAGTAACTTCAGCTGAGAAATAGTCCAAAACCACAACATATAATTTTATGCTTCAGTTTTCCCACAGATACTGTTTTAAAACCATTTCATTTTTTTTGATGACAGCACACAATGAAAGCTGTTGTCCTCCCAGGTCAAAATTGACCCAAGGACAACAGGAGGGTGAAACAAACAAATTATAAGAAGCTAGTGAGCTTTAGAGGTGCTTGTAGACTGATTTTGTTAGCATTGGGCAGAGCCAAACTAGCTGTTTCCCCCTGCTGCCAGTCCTGATGCTAAGCTAAGCTAACCAGTTAATGGCGAGTTTAATATTAACCATACAAACATGAGTGTTACTTTTATGAGAGTATTATGAATATTCCCATCTAACTCTAGGGAAGAAAGTGTATTTCTGAAATGTCATACAAATTCCTTAAAATATGATTGGTGTTGCAGAAAAAGCTCTTTTTCTACCTTTGTGATTCCTTTTTAAAAGGTCGTGTATATATGGATGATAGATGAATATTCAGTTTGGGAATTCAGAGCCAGTGAAGCCCATAACAGAATTTCAAAAATGCACGTCCATCAATCTGTACAAGCTGTTTCTCTAAATTTCCATAAAGTTGACTTTGTGAAATCACTCTCTTCAGGGAGAATAAATCACTTACAAACAGGCATCAGAGATAACAAGCTAACATGCAACAGATGAGGTTATTCATTTCAGCTCCACAATACAAAAGCCAATGCTCTTGTCTGCTGGTTTCTGTCAGGAGGCCAAGGTGAAGAAGATCATGTCCAAGAAAGAGAGGCGGGAGAAGAAGATGTTCTCCTCCAAAGACGATGAGCACTTCTTATTGACCGGAGTCAAGCTGGCTGACCGCAGAGGGTGAGGTTACACACATGATAACTCAGCCGTAGCACCACAGTCTAACTTTATCATTACAAAACCTCCTACCATTTAATCAGAGGTGGAAAGTAACTATTTACTCAAGTACTGTACTTAAATACAATTTTGAGGTATTTGCACTTTACTTGAGCATTTCAATTTTGTTACTAATCCACTACATTGTAGAGTAAAATGTTTTTCTTTACTTTTAGTCAGTGCATTGACTTGTTAGCTATATAATATACAGTACATTACTTCACTGTTTTTACATGCTAAACGTGAGGAAGATGATATTATGCAATGGTATACATTAAACTTCCTTTAACTATATAGTAGTAGTAGTAGTTCATATTGGTTAAGCTGCACCATAAACTAACTATTAGCCTGCTCATCAGTATTTTTACTTGACAAACATTTTTAAGGCAGGATTTTAATTACTCAAATGCAGTATTCTCACACTGAGGTATGGCTACATTTACTTAAATAAAAGATCTAACTACACATCTGTCTGCTTGCTTTTAGAAGCCAATCAATAAAAAATTTAGATATTGGGCTAAATATTAAATATCGGCCACCATTTAGGTGATGTCCTCTACTAATGAAGCCAATAAGTGCATCTCAAATAGTTCCCTGAACAGGTCACCCAGCTAACTCACTCAATGGAAGTTAATCCTTTTGTGTTTCAGTGTGAAATTACAGTAAGATCACTTATTTTAACATCTCAGTTTGCAAACTTGGCCTGAAAATAGTGTAAGTGAAAGGTTTTGATTACTTTTTAACAGCACTAGCTCCAGTATTACTGTATGCAACTTTGTGCTGAAGTATTAATGTGTCACTACAGCTTGCAAATCAGTGGAACCCTAACCTGCACAGACTCTTCCTTGTTTACATCATGTTAACGAAGATATACTCAGTGGCCATTACTGGTCAAGTGTGTGCTGCAAATATTTACAAACTTGACAAAAAATAATGGAGTCACGTCCAGCTACTTGTATTTGTTTATATGTAAGGCAGAGGTTTGCCAGCAGTTATTAACTTTCAGACCCCTTGAGGAAGTGGAACATGTATGAAGAGGAAAACCTAAATTAATCACCTCTCTTGTCACAAACAACCGGGAATTCCCATATAATGGCTCACTGTATGGAGAAAGTTCCACTCTGCAGTGTTAAGATGTCTGATACACACCCGTTCCCCACCCAGCCAATGGTCTATTTATAGTTAAGATGTGAGTGGTCAAGTTAGACTCCAGTAACATTTGTGTGAAATTTTGTGCAACTGTAGCTTTCACGTTTGTACCTCTAATCTTCTTTCTGCGTTTCTCTAAAGGTCTCACAAGAAAATCAAGGATGATGAGAAGGAGAAAGAAAAGAAGGACAAGCCAGAGAAGGGCCTCTGTTTTTGGGAAAGTGTTACCATGACAATGAGGCAAATCTCACCCACCAAAAAACTGGAGAAGATGGAGGGCTGGGAGCCGCCTCACCTCAACAACTTAAATGAGACTATGACTGACGAAGCTCCAGAGGACAAGAGCCAGAAAGGGGACTCACCGGTGTCTTTCCCCGACTCTTTAGGCCTCCCGTTGGAATTGGCCTCCTGGGCGGGCCGGGGTCTGGAAGAGGACTCCTCCCGCTATGCTAACCTGTCGGATTCCACGGCTGCCGTCAGGTGGACAGCCCGTGCCAAAGTCAAGCTGGCTGGCATCAGTAGGATGAGCAGAGGGATCGTGTCAGAGAGCGCATGGGAGGGGTTTAAATAGTACTCATTTTTACCTTTGATACATCCTTCCTCACCTGTATACCACCAATAAAGAGGATGAAGACCTGAACCAAATATCTACTTGTCTCCGTAGTCTAGATCTGGACAAAACCAGTGTTAATGTTAACTGGTATTGAGATGCTGTAGTGTAGCCCTGAACGTAACACAAGAAGTTTGTCCGTATTATTTTAGCTTGAAGACAAGATATGTCAGTTTTTTCCTTGGGCTTTTTAGTCAGGACTGCCAGTTTGGTAAAGCAGGGTTGCCAGTTTGACTCACTGACATAAACTATAAATTACAAGAAATGAAAGCCTTACACTACTGTACCAACTGTGATATCCACTGGTCTGGCATTTAGATGTTTTATATTGCCAAGAAATTTGTGAAATGTATTTGTGGCTGTTGATATATGCAAACCTGCTACTGAAGACTTTATCATGCAAAAAATGGGTTTCACTTCATTTATGTCTATGCAGTTACAGCATCTGAGCAAAGAATGTGAGTCTGAAACCTTAACTTAAACATCGATAATGGGCTTAAAACTCTTGCAAAATACTTCTAGGATCTGGAATACTGGTGTGTATACAGTGTGTGTTTGTGTGTGTGTGTGTCTGAGAGAGAGAGAGAGGAGGTGAGTTTGTGGGTGGACATGCACACACATTTGTTATAGTGAATCTCTGTTAGCATCGCAAAAGAGATTTGAAAAGGTGTCTGAAGTACTGCTGTTGTACTGGGAGTAACTGTGGGGTAAAAAAAACATCATGAACATTTGTGTGGTTACAAAAATCAAGGCAACCCTCTCAGCATCATTGATTGATGCATATTTTAATCTTATGCTGAATGATATTTATAATTTTGCCGATGAAAAGATAAAAGCCAAACTCTGTGTATACTGAAACCGTTTCTCTAGAAAAGCGGTGACACCGTGCACCTGTTAAGTGCCTTGTATTGATAGAATGACATCATGTATTTGCTGTAAATTTGAACTAGAAAGAACCACAAACCTGCAGTGCTTATTACAATGTCTATGCTGGTGCATGTGGGTCAATCCAGTATGCACCTCTGCTACACCAGCCACTAATACAAATGGTGTTAGTACACCAGCAGGAGCAAGTGTTTGATTCAACTTGATTTATGAAGAGCTGGTCAGTTCAGCTGTGTTTGCATATCTGTATATTGTATAGGATTGAGACAATGAAGACTAATTTCATTTCTACAATTATTTTCTTTTAGGTGAATAAGAAAATTGTTAAACATTAATTCCACTGGTCTTAGCTTCTCTCTTCTTGTCTTTGTTTTTATCTGTTTGCTGAATTTGTTTGATATTGATTTCTGCTTCATCGCAGCCAGGAGTGTACTCAGGTACAGGTCCGCTGCCAAGGATGCCTGTATCCTGTATTTATTCTCTAAAAGGCTGGGCCACATTTTCCCAAACAGAATAAAGATTTACTCTGACAGCTTGGCTCTACTTTTTTCAACACGTTGCAGTCTGGAGTAAATACACGTCTTGATTTACTGGACTTTGCTTTCAACACACAGATGGTTTTCAGTGATACAGTGGCCAAAACAGAAACAGGCCACTACAGTCCTTCATCAGAAGGCATTTAGATAAAAAAAATGATTGTTTTTGTCCTGTAAAACAACACTTTGCTACTTTGCTTTTCTAAATCTTTTTCCACAATTTCCACATCTTTACAAGAATGTGATGTTTCATAACTTGTTAATCTATCTTCTGAACACATTTTTATAAAAGTCAGCTTCTGCCTTGCAGGACACCTCCCACTGAAATGCAGCATAATAGGAAACATATGAATCAGGAAATTTGCTTGTGTATTTAGTAGCAAAGAATTATCTTCAGTTTTTTAGATGGATAGATACTTAATCACTGTGATGACTGTAAAATCCAAATCTAAGGACTGCAAACTATTATAATGCAAAGTCTAAAAAAGGAAGGACAATAATTTCCCTGTATGACCTAGTATAAAAAAAACAAAACAGAAACAAGTTTTTTGGAAATATTTAATTATTGTATAGCTAGTTCTTGTTCCATAAAAGTCATGATAGTACCATCAAAAGTGGTGGAATGTTAAAGAAATATTACAAAAGTTGGAGAAAGGATACAAACCCCCCCCCCACTCTCCCCTTTTACATTTCCTGTTTGTCGCTTGACAGTTCTGACAAAAGTAGATTGTAAAAACTTGTACGCCTAATGTAGATTTACATTATTTTCTTTTAGTGTCAGTGCCTTCAATGTACATAGAGCACAGCAAGTATTCACAAAGGACAACATACAGATTGTAAACAGAGACTCAAACATGACATGCATTCAGTTATTGCAGAAAAACACCACAGTAACAAAACAGACCAAAAAGTAGAACAGTTTTAACCCATTAAATAAACAATAAACACATGACTCAGTTTATTCTGACGAACTGTAAACTGTAAAGTCATCTTTTGCCATTTTCTTTATAAAACCAAACACATTTTTGTTCTATCATCACTTACCTAGCATAAACACGCTACAACCCCTTTTACATATAAATTCATGTAACATTTACATATTATTTTTTTCTTATAGAAAAAATAAGACAAACATTTGTGCAGAAGGAGGAAAAACATAAAAGTTCCTTTTATATTTGACCTATCACCAACATTCTCAAAATCAAGAAACATACATTGACTCTTTCCTATGTCTTATGGAAACATTTGTGCGTAAGGAAAAGAAGACATAAAAAAAGTCTTTTTTTTTCAGTTGAAGCCCTTTGTATTTCGGTAAAAGACATCAAGGTCTCGTACACACTCTTGGTTTTGGGAGTGAGGGCAAACTTCTCTTGAGGGTTTAGAATTTGAAGAGGTCGATAAAGTGCTGCGGAGAGATGGGCATGAGGCAGCTGTCTGGATCGTTGGCTGTGCACGGGTGGCCGCAGTCCTGGAAGACAGTCAACAAGCAAATCATTACCATGAAATCACCATGTTCACATGACACATAAAGTAGTACAGAGAAACCTGGTTGCATCAGCTGTTAGTAAGTTCAAACTCTGCTAATAATGTAAGCGCACATACACCTACTAACTGTTGTGTAGCTAACTGACCCAACTGATAGCTGATTAAAGAGTATTAGCAGCCATTTGGAATATCATCGACATATGTTATTATGACAATAAGTGTCAATAATTGAGTTAACCGGCATCATCACAGATTTTAAATGAACTATAAATGCCTAGAATGTTTAAGAAACTGGGAAGATTTTCACAATAACACAATATACCTGAAATTATGAAAACGTTATGACAGTAACATTAAACTGAATGACCAAATAAGGTTGCATAGTGGATATTTCCTTCTGGCTCTTTATTTCATGAATACTACTAATTCTGAAACACACACATATCTCCATGTATACAAATAAATATAAAACAAAGTAACTTCACAAAGGATTGGCAGTTAAGTCTATTGCATGGTCCTTTTAAATTGTTATTTTTGTAAATTGTTACTAACAGCTTGTGATTACTTTGGATTAGACAGGGCTACAGATGTTTCATGGCGACCATTTACATATACTGAGGTCTTTACTTGCTCTAAGTTTTAATGGTACAACCAGATTTAGTAAATCACTAGTTTGAAACTAGTTAGTAGTTATATTCTTTGAGGGATTTACAAATAGCTGGTGCAACCTGATCCTGGAGGTTAGTAGACATATAAACATTTGTCTAAATATGAATGTTAGACAAAAAATGACAGCTGACCGTTTTCTTTCAGACACATGAAATTAAGACATTCAGAGGATATTATGATCCAGCAAAAACAAGATGATCCAAGAATGCGGTTAGAGGCTTTAGAAAGTCAGCGGAAAGTGTGGCACTGTTTACTAAACACTCCTGGAGCAAAACATGATGTCATCGAGTGAAATGGAGAACCGAACAAGACAAAGCTCAATGCAAAGCACAAGGTAAAATCGGATCACTGGGGGGAACATGACAGAAGCTGGGAAATGACAACAACAGAAAGGCATGATGGGACAGAGGGTACCTTGAATAACAACGCCAGGTGGCGATCCTTAAAGAATCAGGGAGAAGAGGAACCAGCGGGAGAGGAAGGAGGAAACGGAGATGAGCAAGGAAAGGGAGAGGGCAGAGGTTAAAACAGTACAGGGACCAAGCCAAGGACTATAACAGGTTTTGTGGGTGGTAAATAATCAAAAGGGAGAAAAAAAGCGATTGCTGCAACTTTAATCCAAGCACTGTTAGTTTGTGTATATACAAATATTCCCCAGATGTTACTAACTCACACTTAACTTACATGTCTTACATGCAGTTAAAGATCAGATCTCATGAGTCAGTGAGGGCAAACAAGTCATTTTTTTGACCTCTAACTGCTATATGTACATGTATGAGCACATGCGTTCACAGAATCCATTGTATTGGCCGAAAGCAGCACTAATGTGTGCTTATATGCGTGACCTGTTTATTTCTTTTTGAATAATCAGAGCACTGTTCTGAAAACAGCATTTTTTTTTTTTACGCTGGTCTCAAGTTTTAACAGTAACTGTAATAAGTCAAAGGAGAAAGACTTTTTTTCAGAGAGCCAAACATTTACAATATAAAGATAGGATTTCAGTAATTATTTCAAACATTTCTTGCTTGAAGCCTGCCAGAGAGAGCTATCAGTGTGAGAGAGGCTGTGTAACTGGATCAAAGTGTCTCTGAAGCTTTGTCTGAGTGTACAAAATGATAATGGATGTTTTGTCTCTTTGGCCCAGAAAATACAACGTATTCAATGTGTGTGTTCTGGTACTGACTTGAAGTACATACAGTGTAAAAGATATCAGTGATTTACACACACATCTGTTCCAGCTTCTACTGAGCTGTACAGTGATCAAAAAGTGATAAAAGCAAAAGCTAAACCCATCCTGTTAACCTTCTTTTAACATTGACCTCTAATATATTAGCTGCACAAGCGCCAATGTATGTAGGGAATGTATGAACAGTTTAACCCAAAGTTAAGTACTGTGATGAGGTGTTTTCTACATGACATAAATGTGGTTGTAGGTTTGTTTCACCTTCTTGTTTACCTTCCAGAAGAGGATGCTACAGTGTTTGCAGAAGTGCAAGGTGTCGCCGTACTGCTCCTTCATTGGGTAATGCTTCTGTAGGGTGAAGTACATTAGCTTCCAGTCCACGTTGTCACTCTTGGTTAAGACCAAATTCCTACAGAACTGCATTTACATAAAGACACAAGCGCACAAACACACACACACACACACACGAATGGAAAGAAACACACAGTTTGAAGCCATTTATCAACCCTTTAAAACACAGGGGACAGGAATGTAATTATAACTGGAACAAAATGTAATTAGATATAATTGAGGACAATTTCTCATTAACACTAAACCCGCGTGGGTGTTTATGCGATAAGTGTGAGTTGAGTGTGTTTGTTTGTGTGTGTGTGTTTGAGAGAGAGAGCGAGAGAGATATCACTATGAATGGTGAGTAAACTGTGACAATCCTGCCCTCTAGTGGTCAACAGGTGAACTGTTTTTGGTAATAATGCTTAACCAAAAGCTACTATTTTCAAGTATATTCCCTTTTAAATTCCAGAGAAAATCTGTGTCTCATGATTGCATATGTTGTTCTCTTACCTGTTTGTCTGCAAAGTGAAAGTGGCACAGATTCTTCCACAACGTCCTGTTCTCACTGAGGATGTGCAGCGTAGGTGAGGCCTGTCCCAGGTTAATGATGTCATGGGCATCGGATAGGTTGTAGAGGATCTTATTATGCATGAGCAGTGGCAAGTCGCTGAATGACTTGCCATTGCACATTTGCTGAGGAGATAATCATCGATGAGAACTTTAATATTCTTACATCACAAAAGAGCTTTTCCACTGAGGTTGAAGTGTTATGATTCATTTACTGTTTAGCATTGAATGTGCAATTCAACCATATTTCACAATTCTCACTCATTAAACTAAACTTGCAAGTGGATGCAGCGTGACAAGTGAGCGATACATACACATACATCAGTAAACTCTCTACCTTGGGGATCTGCAGGTTGTTGAGCTGCTGCTGCCATTTGAGAATGGTCTCCAGTCGGCATAACCAGATGTTGACGTTGCCCACAAGGACACACTTGCCAACATGAATCGTCAGACTGTGGAGTGTTGAGCTCAGGTCCTCCAGCAGCTCCTTGACAAGGCGCGGATTGTACTGGTCCTCTACGACTAGTGTCCAAATAAAAAAACAAAAAAAAATATATGACAAACATTAGCAGCCAAAACCTGACCAAGCAAACAAAAATACCCTGTAATATCTGGTGGTTACAATAATCATAATGTAATAAAATCTTTCCTTTTCCAAGATGCCACTAAAATTAATGGGTAAGTCTGGCAATTTTCTATATTTTTCTTGTTGTCAACAAATCTCATGTGCAGAGCCAAACCAACAATAAATTGATCTACTTACAAGTATTTTGTGTGTATCCAAAGCCTGGTTTATTGTATTCATCTGCACATAGACCCCTGTTGTTGTCCATAAACTATTAAAAACATGTCAGTGAGACACACTTTTACACTGGGTGATATGTTCTTTCATCACAAAGAGTTTGGATGGGTAGTTTGTTTAGAAACGGCTCCAAAGACTAACAACAGCGATGACATTTTCAGTCTCCGGAGAGTAGTTCTGTGTAAGGCAGGCGCCACTGCCCACGCGCAGGAACACTGTTCTGTTTATAGTGTTTCACAAGGTTTTTGTGGTACATATCACAACCTTCCGACTTAGAAAATTTATGTGTTCCGTTATTAGTCTTTGGAGCCATTTCTAAACAAACTAATGCGCCCAAACTCTTTGTGGAGAAGGAACATGTCACCCAGTACAGCGGTTTGGCTCATTAACTTGTTTTTAACAGTTTTTGGACAACAACGCAGGTCTACAGCAGAGAAGAATATGATACATGAGACTTTGGATACACACACAATACTTGTTAGCAGGATCAATTCATTGTTGGTTTGGCTCTGCACATGAGATTTGTTGACAGTGAGAAAAATCTGGAAAATCACCAGCCATAAGTTTCTTCATAAGAGAACCTAAAAATATCTATAACTGCATGGAAGAAAAAGGAAAATATGAAGATTAATGGGTATTTGGAAAAAAGATATTTTATGTTCATTGCTGAAAATAACCAATATTTGTCTGACGCACATATAGGCAGCCTCAGTTTGCAAAAAAATTATCTAAATATCATTGAAAAGACTGATGAAAAATACTTTAAAACCACAGTTTCAAATGAACACTGCTGACTTAAGTGTATTATTTATCTTACCCTATAAGTATCACAATATACTGCACATGTGGCAGACTGAACTTCAGTCTCGATCTGTAGTCTGCTCCACCAGGAACCACAACCCCATAATGATGGAGCACACTGGTCCTACAGGTTTTGTGGTTAGGCACTCAGTACAGTGAGACTGCCATGACTAAACAGTAACATCTTCTGACTTTTCAGAGTCTTACCATTTGGAAAAGACATTCTGTAAAATATAAAGGTCCTACTAACAAAGTTGGACATAAGAAAGAGTACTTAGAAAGGGTCTGCCTGCACAGTATGTCCACAGAACAAGCAATCATGCCCATCCCAGGTCCACTTACCCTTTCGTACAATCTTCTCCAGTATGTTGAAATAGTTTTTCTGGGCTGCTCCACTCAAAGACGTCAGCTGAGACCTGGCTATTAGCTGGAAAAGCTGTGGGTGAGGGACAGAGTTAAGACAGTAAGAGGCACATAAGTGGTACAACAATTTCCAAAGTATTAATCTTGAATATGTGTGATCGTCATTGCTCACCTTTGCCACATAGTTGAATCTTCTCAAGTCCTGAATGGCACTGGAAAAGTCTAGACGGTTGAGCGCTTCACCGAGTGTGCAGTATCCATGTCGCTGTACACAAAAAAACCACACAAACACACATACAGTTCAATAAAGAATAATTTTATTAAAATATACACTGCTGTTTCAATCAACCGCAAGTAAAATCTGTATGTGAAAATCCTAGAAACTGATCAAGCACTCACTTCTTTTGTGCTGCCTTTCTGCACGTAGATCCATTTATCCCTGAAAACAACTAAAGACAAAAAAACACAGTTGGTTGGAGTGAATGTACATAATGTGTAGTGGGTGGACAAAAAATGATGAGCACCTGTGCAATCTAATGCAGTTTAATACAAAACCCTCACAGCAAATGTAAAGTTTGTATAGATTATAGGTGTTTGTTCAATTTTATTACAGCAGTGTATTAGATGGGTTACCTTTTAAGTCTAAAGTCTGTGATGTTGTTGTGCTGGATTGCATTGTATTTGTACACTGTCTTTACTTTAGAGGGGGCTGAAACATTTGCATACATTTGACTTCAAACATTTCTGCCAGTTTCAACAAACACTGAACATCATGACCTTCCAAAATACAGAATTTGTCATGGGGCTGATGTATTGGATTACATGAAATTGCACAGCTGTTTTTATTTATTTTATTTATTGTGTCCACCCTCTCTATGTGCTATGGCTGTTCAAATTCCATATAATAATTAGACTTTAAAAGGATGAGCTTAGAGCATATCTATACTTATCCACTTCTTCAAACTGCTGCAATTGTTTTAGATTAAAATGCATGAAGCACAGCTACAAAGTTCAGCTTTTTAGACAAAGAGAAATGTGGACTGCATTTTAGGAAGCTGACTAGTCATGCAAAATGTTAATGACAGGGTGCACTGCCAAGACTGATGGCAGCTAGCTCTGCTTTTCTGTACCTGCCCACTATGAATCAATACACTGAAAATATGAAAATGATTACATACAAAGACAATATTATAGCCAATTACAAATTATGTTTCTTTTTTGTCACATGCAACATGTATCCTACATTAAACAAAAAACTCTTAGAATGTGTAAATTTGCTGGGATGAGAAGACTCAGTGGAAACTGTATGCAGAGACCTATTTATGGGAGAGGGACAGAGCAAACCACCTGAAATGTCAAATTTGTTTCTCATGTGTAACATGCCAGGTTTAAACTGAGCTGGCCTCAGGTCCTGTTGACAAAAAGGTGTGGCATCAGGACCTGAGGCCAGCTGTACAACGATCAGCTTAAATTGTCGGTTGCTGTCCCGCATACCAGGCTGACACATGCATACAAGGTCCTGTTATCTACAGTCAGTGTTACACAGGAGACACTGTTGATTATCCACCATTTATGTCTTAATAGTGTTTTATAGGAAGAGGTGGCATGCAGTAGTTAGTAGGTGTATACAAAGACACAGGCAATGTCCCAATATAAACATACTCCATTACAAGTAACAGTCCTGCATTACATATTGCCAGTGGTGTTTTAATGTTATAGCTGGTAGCTGTGGAGCTGATTTGAACGATTTCATATAATATTGGGTAGTTTTATCTGTAACAGTGGGTCATATTTTGTGGGTAATAGCTTAACCTGCAAGACAACTAGTAACTAGCTGTCAAATATATGTAGTGGAGTAGAAGATTAACAACATAAAGTGGAAATACTCAAGCACCTAAAAATTGTACTTACAGTAAGAACAGAACTTAAGTAAATATACTCATTCAAGTCTGTGCTATGTGGAGATACAGAGCACTCAAATCCATTTTGAAAGCCACATATGCTACACAGCACTGCACAAAATCCTGAAAAGGTTGCCCTCCCTGAAACACACGTCTAAGTATTACAAATAGATCCCAAAACATATCATTCAAAAAGAGATATAATCACAGAGGAATATTTCAAATGTAATACTCACGTTTAGCTGTAATATAGGGTACTGTGTATTTCTGTATGACAATCTCTCTCGATAAAGTAACAAATTAATAAAGAGTCTCAATAAATCTCAATGCAAACAAAGCTTTCAATAGGTGGTAGACACTTCACTGCAATTATGACTTGTGCCTACCGGTACTTCTGCTTGGCTTTTTTTGTACAAAGGGTCTTTCATTTTCATACCACAAACTCTTCACAAAGCCAAAATAATGATTATGTGTTGCTGCAACTCACACTGAGATTTGGTGTTGTTGTTGTAGAAGTCCTTTTTCCTCTTTGTGGTGGTGAGCTCACAAACATCTCCAACAAACAGATTTTCTTTGTTGTCACAGCAGAGCCTGTTTAGACAGAGTGAGCATGGGAGGAATTTGTTAATAATACTGCACACGAGTGTGACCAATGTACCTAAAATACACTGTATTTACAAACCACTGCAAAGAGTCCTGGAGCAAGCCTTTGTAGGGCATGATGGTTCCTACGCAGGTGACAGTACTGCCGTATTTGGTGTGGGACAAAATGTTTGAGTAACAATTTATAATCCATTCTAAATAGCACAGTTAGCCAATGAAAAGAAACTAAACAGGGAGTAAATGCCCATTGATTATTCTGATAAAAAAGCTAGCTGCTGCATTTTGGCATTAATTGCAAAAATGTGCAGACTGAGACATTGAAGTAAAGGCAATCAAAATAGTCAAGATGTGAAATTATAATGATTCACAGCGTCTGTTATGATGTAGGAGACACTGCAGATGGAAGACATATATCAAAGTCTGAGAGACAGAATTATAGATGTGACTCAGACAGTTTTTTTTTTTCTCAGAAAACAGGCAAAACATAATGAAATCCTGATCTGATCTCTGTTATTTCTGGCAGTCATTCTGGGCGTCATTGGATATATAAGTGGCCTTGTTATTACTGATAAGATAGTTCTCAACATTTTGGCAGCTGACCTGGACTTGACATCAAGTTGAATTGGGGGGCTTGAAATGGCTCAGCTCCAATAGAACACATGTAACATGTAAGATCATGTTAATGAACTGTGTACTGATTATAAATAGGTCTGTGTTGTGCATGCTTTATAAATCAAGACCATAAGCCCTTGTTACAGGGAGAACTACTCTACTCTTTGTATCCAGTCCTAAAGCTGCCAATTAAGGGAACATCTGGAAGGACTTTGTATGTATGAGTTGAAGTTAATACTTCTACATATCACATAATATTAACATTTTCTCCCAAATGTGTCAAATCAGTTGCTTTGATCAGTTACTATGTACAGTATACAATCACCTTTGTTTGTAGTTTGCATCTGTTTGTTCTCTTTCTACCTGAGGTTACATCCATGGAGACAACAAGCTGCAGTCCCTTGTAATTTGCTCCTACTGTGCCTTTTTTAATATAAATGATTTGAAAAAATATAGCTTTTTTCTCACCACAGTGAGAAAAATGCTATATTTTTTTCTGCAAATAAAACAGAATTAGATCAAATAAAATAAAGCCAAACGTGTGATCTGCACCAAGATGTATTCCTCTGTAAATAGACACTCTCTAATGACCTTTAACTGACAGATCAAAGGCCTGGACTGGACTGCTGTTTGATTCTCCATGCATTACTAATACATTGGCTGAAGCTGAGCACCTGACTGGAAACAATACCAACTAGGGGGAGCATGATATATCAGTCAGCTGATCATACTGGATGATAATACCTTAAAAATATGTTATTAGTGTTTGGGATGATATCAGAATCATGCCAAATGCATCACATTAATTTAATAGATAGACAATTCATTGTTAATTACATCTGTGTAAAGGTTTGCTTGCATTTATACATTTATTTTGTTTTCTAGCTGACTCACTTACTTAGCTGGATGTAGTGCTGGAGCTAAGTGCAACCCATTTGAGAATATAACGTTTTACGCAGTCAGATTACCTGCACATACTTTAATCAAAGAAGATTTTATTTTGTTGCTTGGAATAGCCTCTTCTACGCACAGGGTACAGAGCTACCGAGAGCTGAAACAATTAGTCTGTTAATCGTTTGGTCAATCAACAGAAAATGACCAATCACCATTTTGGTAGTCAGTTAATCTTTTTGGTAATTTTTCAAGCAAAAATAGCAAACATCTGCTGGTTTCTGCTCCTCAAATAAGGGGATTTGCGGCTTTTCTTTTTATATACTGTAGTAAACTGAATATCTTTGAGTTTTGTGTTCTTGAGTTCTGTTTTCTGACTCAGTTAATCAAGAAAATAATCAAAAAGTTAATTCATAATGAAATAATTGTTAGTTGTGGCCTAAGAGCTTTCCTATCCCTGTTTGCACAGGTACCCTGAACAACCAAAAGACATCACCAGTGCAGCAACAAAGACATGATCCCTCAACACACACTACAAGTTCTGTTTGATGGAATGCAGCCGAGCAAGAGACACATCTGGAAACTGAACCTCGGATTTCACAGTGGTTCCTTGACTTTTTACATCAACCGTGTGACCAAGGTTTCTTCTTAAAAAGAATGTGATAGGATCACAGTACAATCAACTTGACCACACTAATCTCTGATTCTTAAATAAATGAATACTCTGCATTTATGACAGATTTATATGCCTTACTGCTTTAGAGACTGACTGATAAGATGGTTTACATGGTTTGGCCCCAGAGAACATGCAACAGGGTATTTACTCTTATAAAAAATACAAAGGCTAACTTATGTTCATATGCTTCCAGAAGCTGGAATATTCACCTTAACAAAATGATCAGTCACAATGCGGGTGAACACACATGCTTTTGGATTAAGAAACTTATTTACTTTTTCTCTATCGTAAGCAAAGGCATAGCTTTGCTTGTCTGCCTGCGAAGTCAACTAATCGGGGTGAATGAGCTCTACAGTAATCCCTCGTCTCTATCCATTTATCCAATTGCACAGGCGTACACACAAACCCACATGCAAGCACTGTAATCTGTCACAGTGAATTACAAGCGAGGAATGCAATAGCCCGGCGTTTCGCACAGGTTGCATGCAGAGCAACGGCCTCGACAGACCCAATAAGAGACATCACACAGCAGCAGGGACGTTCAGAAGGATTTGTGGATATTTAAACTATATCCTGAAATACATGAGCGACAGTAAGAGGAAGAGGGCCATGTAGGAAGTTATATGAACAAGGAAGATTTAGCTGTTGCACTTACTCTTACATTTTGCATTCAAATAGCATTTATTATCTGCTAGAGGATGACATAGTGTTAGATAAATCATCCCTCAGAGAAAAGGAGGAAGTGAGGTTCAAATACTTGGCTGACACTTAACTTTCGAGCAGCTATCTGGCACTTGAGTGTTTGCAGATAATAGGAGACAAAGGTTTGTTGGTGCTAGGAGATACATGATCGAAACAACTTCTGTGACACTGTGTACCACGCTAGTTACCATCATAATGCTCCTCTTGCAGCCTGCCTGTGTTGGGTCTGCCAAATGTACCTCCGTTGTATGAGGTCATTTGCCTTTCTGAGCGAGGTTGCACTTGGAGAGCGGCCAATTTGAAGAGATGATGTCACTGGTCATTGTCTGATGCCGTGTCTTTGCCTTTTAGTGAGAAGACTGCTGACAAGCTGATGTGGCACTGTGAGGTTCTATTGGTTGATCGATTGAAAAGGCAGCATTGTGACCTGACGGAGACATCACCAACTAGCGCTGAGATTCCCACTACCACTTACTTTATATCTGTACCAAGCAGCTAAGAAATACAGTGAAGAAATGTGATGTCATGTACAGTATGGACTAATAAATCCATATTAAACCTTCAGTGCACCATTTAGGCATTTTCTGTAAAAACAACATATGCAAACACCCTCCACAAAACACACAATATATGAAGTAGGAGTGTGAGACAAATAGACTGAAAAGGATGTCTCTCCTGTCTTGTCTCTCCCTTTTATGTGAGACTGATTGCCAGTTGGGATGCACCAAAACAGCCCATGTTTCCTGCAGATAACAAGGCAAGCTAGACTGCCCACAGGGGTGCATGTAATACAGACAAGGAAAAAACTAAAATAGCAAAGCATGTTTTTAGTTCAGCTGCCCTTAACAAACAGCCAACAAAGAAAATACTTTTGGGACTGACAGTATTATAAAAGCACACAACAGGCATTGTTTGAACTTAAGGTTATTCTTGTGTACTCGTATGAACCAGTATGTTGACATTCATCACACAACTTCAATCAAAAGCCTCTAAGACACAATTCACATGTTGCACCATTTACAAACATCCCAAAGGTATTCCAAGAGATGTATAGAAGAAAGTTCAATGCTGACTTTCTGTGCCAGCACTATATACAGTACCAGTCGAAAGTTTAGACACACTTTCTCTTTGAAATGAATGGGAAAGTGTGTCTAAACTTTTGACTGGTGCTGTAGAATTTCAATCAACTTTCAATTGTGCCCTGACAGAGTTGTGAAGATTCATAGATGCCTATGTATGGGATAGAGGAACAACTGAGGCGAGCATTGTGTTCATTGTGTCTCCTGATGCCTTATTAATCCTACAACATAACTTAATATATCATCATAATGACAGGGAACTTACAGAGAGATAATCAATCACTTCATGTGCCAATCAATAAGTCACATTGCAAAAAAAACAGGAAATCTATAGTTTTCAATGATGACATAAGCTTTTGCTGTTTAACTCAATGTTATTGTGTTACAGCAGGTTACATGTTACAACCAAGTTGCATGACATGTTTTAAAGGTGTGTTCATAAATATCTTGAGTGTGTGTGTTGCTTTGAAAGTCAAATCAGTTCACACACAAAAACACCTGATCTCAATGATCTACATGAGGTAAAAACACAAACATGTTACATGTCAGCTCATAACATCTTCCTCTTCCTCTTTAACATCCACCTCAATTATACTTTTAGTATTTATCTTCGGTTTAACAGGATGTATACGCTGACAAGTTGGTCTCATGTAAAATTACCCTCTTGTGTCTCAACACAACTCTATATTCAACTCTGACTGTTGCCATGACACCCCCTTGTTAACAAGAGGCTGTAATTGTGGGATGCAAATCACCTCCTTATCAAAGACTATGCTTTGGCCCTGATAAGAGTTGACTGAATGATTTTCTTGCTCACAGTGAGTAGCCATGGCCTTATCAGTACAGTCTGGTCAAGAAGTTTACCAGTGTTATCATCTACTGATGGCCCTGCCGCTGCCTCCTTTTCCCACTGGTCTACTAAGCATTTTCACAACAGGTTGCCATTTCAATTTCAACTCTATTATTATCCTGGAGGAAAGTTGCAGCAAGGCATTATTAACACGTACTATATCTCATAGAAATGCATTGGTCACAGTAAACAACAACAATCCATGGTCAAAACATATCATCTCTCGCCATCACTAGTCAAAATGCTGCATGCCCCCTCTATTCCTCTTCATTTCTTGTCAAGCTCTCTACCGTCCTCTTTTTAATAAAGGAAAAAATTCTCCCAAAATGTAGCTGACAATGGTGTAAGGTATTTTGTGGAAGTGGGAAAGTCAAATCAACATCCAAGTAACCTTTGGCAGTCATTAGATTCCGCTTTTAAACAGAGTTGCAGGGCTAATCAGATGTAATCTACTCTTGGCTACACTGGTTTCATAAAATTGAATCCTGATGGGCTAAGAAAAGAAATATGCATCTACACTGTATTTTAAAGCATTTTAAATGCTGTTATTACAACTCAAATTTCTTGACCTACATAGGAGCACTACAATTTAACAAAAAAGTATGAAATAAAGCAACTTTTGATAGATTTACTGTTGAGCTCTAACTCCAACTAAGGGCTGGTTGATATGGCCAAAATCAATAATATGATGATAGTAATATATCGCTCTCTTCATAATACTGTTATATATACAAAATCACATATAAAATAATACATTTTAGAATTGATGTTTAATGGAGCAAACTGTGTTAACTTTTCACTGCAGTATTTTGTAAACAATACTGGAAGTAAACATTAATGCATGTGACAATTGTGTACTGAGGATCTAATACACTTTTAAAATGAGTATTTGGTCAATTAAGTGTTATCTAGACTGGTAAAAAACTGAATTCAATAAAGATATACAGTTTGATGAAGACAGTACTGATCTAACAACACTATTAAAAGGCAGATATAGGTGATAAAGGTTAACGTGATATGCTCTTACTCTTTCAGGTCTATCTCTCTGTTGTTGTCATCCAACTCATGTCCATAGAGGACAATCCTCTTCCAGCCATGTTCTGTCTTTGTCCAGCTCCATCCTGGCGACCTCCAGTCCTTTCCCAAGAAAGGCATTTTAGCTGGAGGTGGGACTGTGAGCAGAGATGGTCGCTGCCTCTCCAAACACCTGGAGGGTTCACAAGATGCTGTTAAAAGAGGATTTATCTTTGAGCTTTGGCTTGTATGGAAGTAAAGAAAGGCCATAATAATTTATATCATATAAGCAACTGTTTTAGGGTTAAAAAATTCTGAAAATTCTCATTTTCAATAGTCAAATAACTATACTCAAGTTGCTAAAATTTATTTTTTGATTTAAAAATTCAAGTTGAGTCAAAAAATCTAGACTGAGGATAATCAATCGATCAGACCTCTGTCCTATCGGATTAAGGTCTATCAGTCATTTCATCTATATGTGACTGGAACCCCGGGACACTTGTGACCCTGAAAGATAAAATAAACTGCACCAGTTGAAATTACCTTCTGGATATTTAAAGAGGAGGATTCAAACCAACCAAACAAACAAAAACAAACAAGAAAACCAATGCAATAGATTCAGTAAATATAAAGAAAAGTGGTTAAATTTCCGAAGTTGGTATTTAGTTGCTTAATCATCTGTTTAATTTTGGCCTTTCTTTGCTTCCATATATATTATAGATATATTGATTCATACCAACATCTGCAAAAACAGCTGCCAAATAACAAACAGTTAGTTATCTATGTTTTCGCTCTATTGATGGTTTAACATAGATGCACAATGGCACACAGAGCCAGATATTTTTCATAACACACCTGACAACGACTGTGGCGCATTTACCTTCAGCATTTGAAAAAATAACAAGAGACTTTAGCTTTAGCAAGAGCTGTCTGAGTCGTTTTAACGATAAAAAACAAGAATTAGACGAGCTGTCAGTCGGTTCAACACCTACAATCACGACTGTAAGAACTGGAAGAATCTCAACAACACTAGCATACAGCTGGGAATTTCTACAAACCTTGACAGGCAGTTGCGACTTCTTTGATGTGTCGTCCGTCTCTGCTTCTGTTTCTTGTCGCCCAGCCTGCAGTGCTGGAAATATTGACGGAAGTAAACACAGTGCGGACACTCGCATTCGTCTCCGCCCCTGCTGTTCTCTGATTGGACGATACGTCACTATTTTGCTTGTTGTTACCCAAAGCCGCGTCGTGGATTGGCTGACCGCAGCTGTCAATCACTGCCTTTTTTCATCCCTTCTGTTTTGTTGGGGCTTTCTGCTACACGTGACAGAGGACTGCGCACATGTACTTATGTTTTGATTTTGAGTTGGGGGATGGGGACAGCACAACTGGACAGCTGTGTGTCATTGAGGTACATTTCTATAACACATAGCGTTTTAAAATGCTTAATTAATACGTGATTTTAGCAACCAGAAGCTTCACGTTCAGACCTTATATGATTTATGGCATTTTATCTGGGTCATTGCTTTACTGTTGTGGATCCTTCCTGTTCTAATGTCATTAATATCATTGTAAATTTTATTGTGACACTTGGGTTTGCCATAATTCTGTCCAAATTTTGACATGTAGGCTAAATATATCTTCGATTTGTTGTATTTATCAGAGTAGTTGTAGTCTTTTGTCATTTCAAATATGTCCAAGTCAAGTCTCAGATCCTTTAGGGATCTCATAAGAACATTCCCACGTAGGATACACCAACATTTGATCATTTTTCTCTACAAGGCCTGCCTTTAAAAAAGAAAAAAAAAAACAACTGATCCTGGACGTATAGGAGTCAAAACTTCTGCTTTCAAGTGTCAAATTAAGTCAAGTCTGCAGGGATTCAAGGGCTGCAACATGTCATTATTTTCTTTATTGCTTTGTCTATAGTATGTCAGAAAACAAATGTGAAAAATGTATGCCTCTATAATGTCTTAGAGGCCAAAGTGACATCTTCAAAAGGTCTTGTTTTGCCTAAACAACAGTCCAAAACTCAAAGATATTTGTTTTACTAACATTAATGACACATAAAAGCTTAAAATCCTCACATTTGAGAGGCAACCAGACAATGTTTGGTGTTTTTCCTTTAAAAAATGACTAAAACACTTATTCAATTATCAGAATAGTTGAATTTTAATTTTCTGTTGATCAACTAATACCTTAATCAACTAATTGTTGCAGTTCCAGATTCAAGTCTTAAGTAGGAGCAGTCAAGACCAGGTGTCTCAAGTCCTATTTTTTGTGTAATGAGTCTTTAGTCTCAAGTCTACACATGCATGTTCATCAGTGACAGGAAGCACAAGGTCTGAATAGCTACTTCCATTACATTAAGCTTTGCTGGCAAAAGCACTAATGCAAAACCTGTTGCTTTGTCTCCCTCAAATTAACTAAAAATAACATATAAAGCATATGTCCAGACCGGTTAATATTGTTCCTCTGGGCATTGTTACATTTGATTACAGTGCAGTCAGAGGTTTGGCACAGTTTGACTGACCTATTAACATGGAGTTTCAAGTAGATTCAGTCTTGTTGTTAGGTACTGCCCCCTTTAGGCCCTATATGGTAAATTCAAAATTGTTTTTAATCACTAGAGTCTGTGTGTTATGTGTCTTTGTCCACAGATAACTACTCACAAACATATGTTTTCTGTACAATTTGCAAAAATAATCACATTAAAACATTTGAATACAACACAGATTCACTTTTCTCTCAATTGCCACCGATCAATTCAATGTTTTGTCCAAAATGAATAAATTTCAGTGGCAATTTAATAGTTTACTTGTAAAAAATACTAACTTTATTTCTGCTTTATAAAACAAGATTTACAGGGTACTTCAGTAGAAAACAATGTTAGACAGGCAGCAGCAAAAACAGTTATTAGTGGTGGTTTGGGTAATGGGTGGGGTCACATTGCTGTTGTGTTTAGAAGTGTGGTAATAGAGCATAATAAGAGCTTAATAACACCTTTAGAAAAGACACTTATAAGACCACAACAATGCAAGTAGTGTACACTTTCAGTCAGTTGACCCATATTGTGAACTTTATACATTTCTGTTGGATGAAGCAGAGGTTTTAATGCCACTGGAACTTATAATACTTCTTTCAATTTGTTATTTTTCCCCACCGAATCAATAACTGAACATCAAGCGATAACTTTAGGGTCTTGCCACAAACATGTGGAGAGGGCAGGACATGACTTGCCTTGATGTGAAACAGTCAGTCAGCCCTCTGGAGAAATGAAAGGTGTGTCTACAACACGAGTGCAGCTGAGTAATGTGTATGCACTCATGTACTGTATACATACAGTAAATATTATTAGATTCAGTGTTTGAGCCAACAATAGTCTGTCCTTTACTTTTTTTCCAACTCATGTTACGACCTCTGCGCTTTGATCAGGAGGCCATGACAAAGAAACCTGGCTAAAAGACAGAAAGAGAGGGAGAAAGTGGGGAAGAGACAAAGCAGACAAAGATTGGGATGGAAGTGGAGATACAGTTACAACGGGTCACTGGACTTAAGCCTATCAGATTATTTAGGTACATTCCTCTCACACAGGACTTGGGGAACAACTGATTCCTTAGCTGGGAAGTAACTACATCCCTCAAGCTGTTTAGTTTGGCTGCAGTTAAATTTAATGATTTTACTAGTTTTATCGCTGTCAATAAGAATTAATAACATGCAAGTAGCACAGCTCTCTTATTGACTTTTTTATATTTTAACTATGTGTGTGTGTTTGTTAGTGTGTGTGTGTGTGTGTGTGTGTGTGTATGTGTGTGTGTATGTGTGCAATGGAATGTACACCTTTCACCTGGAGAGAAATGGGGAATGCACTCGTTAGATTAGAAACCTCGAAAGAGACAGGTTACATAAATTGTGATTTAAGGGCACTTTCATGCTTGTGGTGGTCTAAAGGTGCTGCTGAGGAACATAACTTATGAACACTGATATTAGATGACCTGAAATATTTATGGCAAGAATCTCAATTCCCTAACACAACATGTAAGCCAATAACTAGACTTTTTTTGAGTAATAAGAGTATTCAGTATTCAGATGTAACAGAGTTTTAAAAAAATTAGAAATATGAGTGTTCTCATATGCAACTATGTGATAAAAGATGAAACTGCATATACTTAAACATTTCCAAGTTGACAAATGTTAGGAAAATAACAATGTTAGTGTGTCTGTGTGTTTTGTGGGGGCCTGCGGCGTTCTGCATATCTCAAACATGACAAAAACAAAGTCTGCTAGCTGTATGCAAGTTTGAACAGAACCATCGTCTTTTGCTGAGGAGTGTCAGCAGAAATTGGCACACAAATGCAGTACACACAAAGACTGAAGGAGAGTGATATAGGTGCACACACACATACATGAACACACAAACACACGCATACATACATACAGTAAAGAAGTCAATATTTTCCACAGCGTAAAGTCACAAATCACCTGTAGCTGCTTTGGATAAAATGGAATGGATAAAATGGATAAAATGTATCATCTAACAGTTTCAGGCAAGTATTTGGCACGCAGGGCTTGAAAAAATCATTTTTGAGAAAATCTCAATCAAGGTCTCTTAATTTTTTCCCTGTCTCTTTAGCATTTTTGCAGCTGTAAAGCCATTTGATAATCCGTGCATTGCGCTCAATAACTGACGTCCCCTGGCGTATCTTTCCATGTAAATCATCCTCCAGTAGCCCATCACTGTCACCACTGTTCCTGGAGAATCCATCGTCTGATGTAGAGACGCTGATGCTTCGGATGTTTATTGCAATTTCGTCTGAACGTGCAGAGAAGTTCTCCTTCCCCAAAGACTTGATTACCTCACCATCCAGCCCGCAGTACATGAAAAAAGCATCAAAATCTGCGAAATTTTTGGAGTACCTGGAACTGATGTCAGAGTGAGAGCGACTGATGCCTTTGCCGGATCTTTTAAACTCAGGAACCTTAAGGAGACTAACAGATTTATTCTCAACAGCAGCTGTCACATTTGTCCCAGAATCATTGTTTTTGGTGGTGTGTTGTTCTACTAATCCATCCTTCCTCCTCTCAGGGTGAGAAGTAACTACAATTGAGCTACATTCCTTTACAGATTCCTCAGGGGTGGTGATTTTTTCCTTGTTGCCTTCAGACTCACATTCCTTATCTGCTGCCTCAGGTAGAGTAATGTTTTTATTCATAGTGCTGCGCAGCAACTTACGTGTTTTATGGTGTTTCCGGACATTTGGAGACCCTCTCAATAATTCACACTTCTGCCTATAAAGTAGAAGGGAGTCTGGTCGTTTTTTGGAACTGGACCGGCGTACCTGCCCGGGTGAGCAGTTTTGTGCACCACATGTAGCCTCAGGTGAGTCACTCCTTGTGACAAGTTTGCCACCACGGTTTGAACTCCGGTTAGAAGACCCGGTGCTACTCACAGAAGCGGATCCAAGACTGATCACTGGCTCCTGAGTCGAGTTGACCACCTGCTGGCTCTTGACATATTTTGGTTTGCTTGCAGCGAGCCTCTCCACCGCACTCATGCGCCCTTTTGTCTCACTCTCCAGTTCCATTTGCTTTCGAAGGTATTCAGGACCCTTCACTAGGATTTTTGTGGTATCGCTGGTTGTCTCCATTGTGGCTTTAGCGTTGATTCAAATCAGTTATTCCTAAGCAGCAGGTATAGTAATCCTTTCCTGTTCTGTACCGTCTATCCAGTGTTGGAGGTAAAAGATTCCATTCAAGCCCGTTCTTTGCCTGAGCACGTATCACAACAGGAGAATTCACCTTGTCTGTTCGAACACACATCACATTACCCCACCCATCCTGTGTAAGACTAGCTTTGACCAAACACAAGCCTGTTCAAAGTACACCTGATACCATCACTAGTGAGAACAGTGAAAGCTGACACTGCCACACTTTTTTTCTTTTCTTTTCCTGGTGGAAATGTGGCCCTTGATCCTTGTTGCTCAATGCGAGACAAAATCTTACATGTCTGCCTCTAAGAAAACCTGGTTCTGTCTTTACTTAGTGCTCTCCGCTGTCTTTCATTGACTCTTTTACCAGAGAAACTGACTCATCAAACAGACTTGGCACTTAAAGCAATTCTAATATTTCGCAATAAATACTGACCGCAGCTTATTCATTGTTTAATTATGCGCAATGAGTATAATGTCCCAGACTGGAATTATTAAAAGCAGATCGATTGTAGTAACTATCTGTGAAAAC
The DNA here is from genome assembly GCF_914725855.1 of Thunnus albacares. Lineage (NCBI taxonomy): Eukaryota > Metazoa > Chordata > Actinopteri > Scombriformes > Scombridae > Thunnus > Thunnus albacares. Next base: position 13,391,741 of record NC_058121.1, on the reverse strand, counting down.
CGTTAAATTGGTATTATATTTTCCTGAAGACTCAGAGAGAAAATAAATATATTTTATGGCTTTTTATGTCAACATTTTGGTTTCATTCTTATTGGACGAGTCCATAGATTCTTTGAAAGTGTGCAAAGTCAGGATGGTCATTCATATTGTTTAAATCAATCCTCCTAGCCTATCAAAAAATGCTGACTGAATTTGGGGGTTTTACTGGATCCTAAAACATATATGCTTATATATGTATAAAACACCTCGGAGTGCTATTTTGACAATCGAATCAGCCAGCTTTGTCTTGTATGCATCCCCCGTTTTAATGTTTTACCCTTCTACCAATAACCTACCAATGTTAATTAGATCAAGGCACAAATAGTTTTAATACAAAAACCCTGATAGATTCCAACATTCCCACATGGTTGTTAAAATAATAACTGCACAAAGAATCAAAAGAAAGAAAACATTTCGGTTTTGTATAATATAATGTGTAGTTGGGCTCAACAGATACGGTATACTCACTCAGTTATGAATATCTTCACACTAAAATGTTGCACCTATGTGCTTTGCCAACAATGATAAGCCCTTTCCAACATGTGCTTCAATCTGCTGAAACCATAAAACAATGAATTCTACTTTAACAGTTCAGTACATCTCCAATCTACTATAAAGCTGGCACTGGTACTACTAGTACTACTAGTAAATGTCTTGGTGTCCTCTGGTACCAGACCATACTGGCTTCCTTTTACTGTATCTATACATACAAGTATCCAAAATAATAAGTAAATATACATATAAAACAATAAAATCACAGCTGATTTTGACAATATACACGTCGAATGATATTTGCCATATTGCCCACTCCTGGTGTGTGGTATCACATAGTGTTATTGTGAATGAAAGTAGGGCCAGCTGAACAAACTTATATGCAACATGTGTGTAATAAAAACAATTGTGATTAATCAAAGTCACTCAAAATAAAAGAACCCCTTGTGCCTCGTTCACCAAAACAAACACTTTGGCAACAGAAAAAGGGAGTTGCGGCAATAGAAAAAACTCTCTGCTCCACTTCAGCATGGCTATGCTCTAAACAGTATTTTCACACTCCACGCACTGTGCAAGTGTTGAGTGAATGAATGATTACATTTTGGCAGTTTTCCACAATTTTACCATGGGACTAACTTCAGGGGTAACTACTGACCTATAGGGGCAGTACTGCTCCTGAAACCAAACTGGACCAAAGTAACAAGTAACAGTCAAGTCAAGTCAATATCACAAATTACAAATTTACCTCAAGGGGTTTTACTATCTGCACAGCATACAACATCCTCAATCCTTAGACCCTTGATTCGAATAAGGAAAAACTCCCCCCCAAAAAACTTAACAGTGAATCAGCAGCTAGTTACATTGCCAATTCAAGAGCTTAGTGCTTCCTCTTAATGGGCTTAAAATTATATTTAGGCTTTATCTTCCACAGGACATGGATACAGTATGTGTGAGTGCTGTCTGTGCTTACATGTGTGAGAGAGAAAGAAGAAAGGCTTAAGCATAAATTTATGCAAACTGGTAAACATGTTTTCATAACTTTCAACTCAAACTAATCTCAAATGCAACACTGGCACAACAATATTCCAAGTGTGTTGAAACCTTGTTGGCTTATAATAGTTGCAAGATCAAGGTTTGAACACAATGGGTTGAAATTGGCAAAAAAAGAAATAGCGAATCCCATTGCAAAAATTAAGGAGTTAACAACTGACTCCCGCTCTTCTGCTTCCCTGTGCAATTGGAAACATTCAGTGAACCAAAATGTGAAACATCTGTGTCCAAACTGAACCTTAAAGATACCAGGTTTACTTTTTCAAAAGGCAGAGGGCAGCACCAGAATACACAGTGTGAAAGTCATTAGAATAAGTCTGGCATGCCTTTGGCTTAATTACTCTACAACTGATAAGACTGTACTAAAATCCTCAGTTCTATACTTTCCTTTAACAGCAAGTACTTCCTATTTAAAAAGACAACTTTTTTGCCTTTTGACCAAAAAGCCTTTTTATTGATTCCTCTCAAAATAATTTGAGCGGAGTCATATTACAGTGTTTGTACATAATTATCATACCACATCTGTTTTTCGTATTGATTGCATTTATTCAGCCATGCGATTTCTTTTGACTTGCTTCCCTAAAATCAGATTGAATATCTCACATGGGGATTTGGCGGTGTTTACTTGTACTTTATCCTTCCTTGACCCCCGCTTCTTGAATGAAAATCCTTGGATTGTGAAGTATTACACTAAAAACAGGTGTGCACGAGACATCACTATGATTGATGATTCCTCACAGGGATGATATGGTTAAAAAGGCATTAATCTTTAATTTCACTATTGGGATTAGGCATATGAGAAGGAAATGTGTGTTATTCATAAATACTAATAAACATGTTTTCAGTAGATAGCCCTTTCCAAAGATATTTTGCCATGTTGTCAGTACTGGTTTGTGAAATACTGCATATGTCATTGTAGTACCCTCAATGTTTATACTGGCCTCTAAAAAATGGCAATGGCCAACAAGCATATCATAATAATAACTTTCATGAATAAGTGTCTTTCTGTTGCTCTGTAATCACCAGTTTGTCTTGACCATGTTTAAAACCAAATGTTTCAAGAGTTGACAAATTTTAACACACACACATTTGTACTACTATACTTGTAAGGACCTTGAATGATACAATGCATTCTCTAGCTGCTAACCTTAAAGAAGCTTTAATCAATATTAATCAATATATTAACAATGGATCACATGTCTCCCTGTATATGAAGGTAGAGAGGGGTTGTCTGCAGTGACAAACCAACAGAGTATTATTAGACGACTCTAAAGTTCCTGTCAGCTCTATGGAGCTTAGCACCTTTCAGCTCATTGTTTTGATTTCCTGCCCACAACTTTGCTGTTTTGGTTCACTCTCACCACTCTCATCGGCATAGTTTCCATCCACAGCAGGCAGCCTTTTTTAGAAGGAAGAAGCTCTAAAAACCGACAGTACACTACTTGCCCAGCACCAATCGATAGACAGACAAAGTTAGCGACTAGCTAGTCAACATATTTAGCATGTAGCCGCTAAAGAGCCAGATGCTTCTGGTTGGTGGAGACATAAACAAAGCTAAAAGTGAATATTGGACTTACATTCACCAAGTGGCCAGAAACACCACTCCAAATTGATGATAATGTTGAATCTGTAAATAGGCAACTGTTTGCTTAAGTTTGCCACATCCAATTAAAACGTGATAATATTTCAGTGTGGTGTTTATAGCTTGTTTCCGCTTCCCCCAAGTGGCCAAAAAAAAAAATATTGCAGGTTTAACCCTGACTATCATAACTCTAACACCAATCCTTATCCTAACCGCAACATACATAAACCTTATTCTAATTTCAACCCTAAAATTAAGTCTTAACCCTCAAGCCCTCAGTCCTTCAGGGATGCCCTGGTGGTCTAGGGGTTTAAGGTGTTGACTATGAACTACAATGTCTCTGGTTTGAGTCAAGGACAGAAACCTTTGTTGCATGTCATTCCCCATTTTGTTCTCCATTCATTTCCTGTCATTTCTCAACTAACTCTCTAAAAAAAAGGTATAAAATTCCACAGAAATACTTCAAAAAACAGTCCTTTAAAGGTACATCCCAAAGGTTGGACTGGCCAAAATGTTGTCACTACCAACATCTGAAACTCAAATTGGTCCTCACAAAGATAGACACACACACACACACACACCCTCCTTTTCTGTCCTTTGACTCTGCGGTGCAAGAGGATGCATAACTTAAAAAAACTCCTGTGTCACATCTTGTAAGAAATGTAAGAGTTGAAACTAAGTGCAGCGGCAGTGTTTACAACCATTTAGTATGTTGTCTGACTGATTGGTTAAATCTGTTTCTGCTTAATTGGAAAAAGAGATAGGGAGCAGAGTCAGGGTGAGATGAAAGGGAGCGGTGTAAACATGAACACTGACACCATTAGTCACTCTTCCCCTGAGCCGTCTCTCCTTTATTTAATTCCCGACTTATGCTGCTAGTTGGAAAAATATATTCTACACTTTAATGTGACACTGCATCATCTACTAATTGTTTTTATTGAGTCATTCACAATAATTAACATCCATCCCTGAGACGTGAATGAAACTGGCTGACTCAATTAAAAATGACTTGCAAATTATCAGACATAATTGCTGCAGGCATCCTTTGCTTGCAATTATTGTTTGAGTGTTATGTAAAATAACTGATAATTAGTTATTATGCATGCAGCGCTAATTACTGTGAATAAGGTCACCTCCCACTCAGTTAGTGTCTATTTATCACAAGCTCATCTTACTGTATTACAGAAAACAACTTTGTTTGGAGAATTATTGCTGCAGTGTTTTGTCATGGTACATCAAAGATTTTAATTTCTCATTTCCTTTTATTTGATCATTTGTTCTAGGCCCGAGGACAGGGACAGGCTCCTCTGACATCTAACATGGAGAAGTGAAGGGAACCCATTTTATCCACAGACATGGGAAACATACTTTAAAAAGCACAGAAATGTAAAGCTGCTGTAATCAATATTTATCTAGTAACAACACTTAGTTCCCCTTTAGCTCTACAGAGTGTTTTCGTGTCTTTTAGCTTATTGTTTTGGTTTTATGGGCCCCAACTTTACTGTTTTGGTTCATTCTCTTTGCTCTCACCATCCTTGCTTCCATCTGCAGCAGACGGCTGTTTTTTGCAAAAAACCTATGGTTCACTACTTACCCAACACAAAACAGCAGAAAGACAAAGTTAGCGACTACCGGAAGTGTGTTTATGTTCCCTCAGTCTTATGTTCCCTCAAATCAGTATCTCCAACAATAAGGTAATGTTTTTGCCCCCGTCTGTTTGTTGTTTGTCTGTCTGATCCTATCCCTAACCCTAACCCTAACCAGTTAAAAGTTTCTTGTAGTAACTTTGAGCATGCCAGAGTGCTAGGGGAGGGTAACTTGCTAATTGGGTACAACACAGAGATCCAAGTAGAAAAGGCAAGAAAGCTACTCTGTGTAGGAAAAGTCAAAGACACTAAAACAGTGAAAGTTGGAGAGCTGAGACCTAATGGGACTAAAGAAAAGAGAAAGTCTATAATGCTGAGGCAGCTAAAATGGCTGAATGGGAGAAACTGACTGACAAGCAGGGGTGTGGGAAAGAGCAAACATTGACAAGTATTGTGAAAGAATTTGTAAAGAAGATGCTGGCAGAGAAAACTAAACCGGTGACGTTCACAGCAGGAGTTATAAATGTAACTGAAGATGTAAAATCTACAACAGAAAGAATCCAGATTATTGTCAAAGCAGCTGTTCATCATCTTGATATGAGAGGTGTAAGATGGGAGGAAGTCAGGGATGAGTTCAGTCTTCAGGCAAATTAAGAAACACAATGGTCGGTTAATAGTAATAACAATTTTATTGTTTCAGTGAAATGCAAGAGGTTTGATTGCTTATGGTCAGAATTTCAAACAGAATTTCATCTACAGTCGGAAGGAAAGACCAAACCTGTTGTGTATCCAGAAATTTTGCTTAAAACCAAGCTTAGAGTTCATAATAAATGGATATGTGGCAATCAGGTGGGACAGGAAAGACGGGGCAGGAGGGTGTTGTGTTTTCTTTTGTGGAGGTATTGGAATTGAGCTGGAGTGTGTGGTTTCTGAAGTGGGAGCAGAAAGGAAGAATGTGGTGGTTATAAATTTCTATAATCCATGCAGAAAATTAGAACTCAGCAGACTTGAGGAAATAGAAGAAATAAATAAAGGGAGCACTGTGTGATGTGGAAACTTAAATGCACATAATACGTTATGGGGGAGAAAACTGATTACAATTGCCAAGTAGCGGAACAGTTGCTGGATGAGGAAACATCTTGTTTGTATTAACAATGGCAGACAAACAAGGATAGATGTGAACACTGGCAAGGAATCTGGGCTAGATCTGATGTTAGTAACCAATACCTTAGTTCCATTGTGTAACTGGCATGTGAATCAGGAAGGGACCACTGGCAGAGACTATGGTCCAATATACAGTAAAAATAAATATAGCAATGTTACAGACCACAGAGAGCACAGGTGAAAATTTGATTTTTGGAAAAGCTAATTGGGGAAATTTCATGAGTGAATGTGATAAACATCTACATCAGATTAGTAACAGTATGAATACAGAAATGTTTGACTGTAAAATAATGCAGGGTATAATATCAGCTGCAAAAAGTTCTATTCCTAAAAGGCACAGACAGGACAAATGTGAAATCAGTACCATGCTGGGATGATAAGTGCAAACAAGCAGTAAAGAATAGAAACAAAGCATTCAAACTGGTCAAAAGATCCTATAATTTTCAGCATTTGGCTCAGGGCAAAAACCCAAGCAATGGTTAGGAAAACAATAAGACAGACAAAGAGGACATATTGGAGGAATTTCAGTAGATCAATTGGGAACACCACTCAGAGAGGGGAAGTCTGGGGAATAATAAAGAAAATGAGAGGAGATAGGAGAGAATGTAAATGAAGGCCAAAACCAATAAAGAAAAGGCTGAGCTAATGGTAAATACCTTTGTTGCAGTACACAGCTTTAATAATCTGACTGAGGAAGGAGAGCAAGGCAGCGAAAAAAACTAAAGCTGGAAATATGGTGACACTAGGTAGAAGGAATAGTAGTGGCAATGAACTAGGTAGAGAGTTGGAGAGGGCATTAGCCAAAACAAGAAAGAGTGCACTGGGAAAAGACGGAATATGTTATATAATGATTAAACATCTAAGTGAAGGTGAATTAAGTAAGTTTCTGATGTTATACAATAAAGTTTGGAAGGAGGGGTAAGTCTCTATGAGCTGGAAGGAAGCAATTATAATTCCAATCAGAGCCTGGGAAAGATCCTATAAGCCGGTAAACTCATTGCACTCACATAACGTCACATATATGTAAACTAATGGAACAGATGGTTAAGGGAAAAGAGGAACTTGGTGGCTGCATACCAAAGTGGATTTAGGAGAGGCAGGAGCATAAAGGACCCGGTTCTGTGTTTAGAGGATGAGGTCAGAAAAGCCCAGCTTAATAAGGAGAAAGTGGCTGCAATGTTTTTCATTGTTGAAAAGGCATATGATATGATATAGAGAGAAGGGTTGTTGATCAAGCTTCATTGAATGAGAATTGGGGGAAACATCTTCAATTGGATTATGGATTTCCTAAGTGGAAGGACTATTCAGGTTTAGATAGGGTCAGAGCGCTCAAAAAAACATGTTGTAGAAAATGGTACGCCCCAGGGGAGTGTTATAAATCCTATGTCATTTGCAGTTCTGATAAATGATATATTTGAAAGTATACCTTTAGGCATGGGAAGTTATCTGTTTAAAGATGACAGGGCTTTGTGGAAGAGGGGAGGGAATCTAGAGCATATAGGTAAGAAACTACGAGACGGGATAAATCAAGTGGAAAGATGGGGTTTTAAATTCTCTGTGAAAAAAAACTAAAGTTAAGTTCTTCACAAGTAAGAAAATCAGAGAAGCAGGAAATCTGAAGTTATATGGAAAAAAACATAGAAAGAGAAGAATGCTTTCATTTTTTGGGAGTACATTTTGACCCCAGACTAACATGGAGGGAACATATAAGAAGCATAGTGAAGAAAAGTAAGAAAGTCATTAATGTCATGAGGTGTCTTGCTGCGCTAGAATGGGAAGCTATTGCATCACTGAAACTATATACAGTATACAGCGCTAATCTGGGCAAGAACAAATCATGGTAGTGTGGTGTATGGCTCAGCAGCCAAGACTGTGCTGTCAGACCTGGATGTTTTTCAGACTCTTATTCATGCTCTGAGGATTTGCTTAGGGGCAGTGAAAACAGCACCAAGTCTGTGCTCTTCAAGTTGAGGCAGGGGAAATGCCACTGTGGCTCCGTAGGAAACATCTGATGGCCAACTACTGGATGAATCTAAGGGGACACCATGATAGTCATCCAACTAAGAGGGGGTCTTGGAGGCTTGCTGGGAAAGGGAAAAATACAAAAAACAAGTTTTGGATGGGTAGGTGAGGACATAGCAGAACAAATGCAAATAAAGAGAAATTGAATTTTGTCCAGCTGTGTTGTGGCCTGTGAGACCAGTCTGGATTGTTGCAAAATACTTGTGTTGACATGAAACTACTGAATATTAAGCACAGAAATAAAACAGCAGATAGTTCAGGAATATTACAGATGAAAGGACAGGAACTACAGTGTTAATATACAGCCTGTTACAGACGGGTCAAAGGATCAACTAACAGAGGCAAGGGGGGCAGCAGTAGTGATTCCCAGTTATCAGACTGGGGTCAGTAAGAGAACATCAGATTATTTGAGTGTGTATGCTGTTGAGCTAATTGCAGTACTGTTAGCATTAGAGTGGGCGGAAGAAGTGATGGCAAGCAAAATTGCTTGATTCCTGCAAAATTCCTGATTTAATGTGTGACTTGGTGTTACACATTAAATCAGGATCAGGCAGTTATCACCAAGATATATTATATGAGCTGTTATTTACTAATTTAGGGTTGGCCAGCCAGGGCAAAAACATAAAGTTCATGTGGGTAGCAGCACATTCAGGAATCCTGGCAAGTTAGCAAACGAGTTGGTCAGGGGAGAATATGTGGATATTAATATTAAACTTTCAAAATGAGAGGGGAAAAACTAGTTTGGAGGGAAATAATCAAACAATGGCAGCAGCATTGGGACAGTGCAATAAAGGGAAGAGACACTTAATGGAATACAAAATGAAGTAGGAGTGGTGAGGTAAGTAGTTTAATAATAGGTCACAGCCACCTGAATAGTACACTTTTTAATCATAGGAGAACACTAAACTGGCCATGGTAATCAGTGTCAGGAAAAGGAGAAAGTGGAGCATGTCCCGGTTTCATGCAGGAAGTATGAAGAGGAAAGTAGGGCAGTGCTTACAGGACTATAGAGGCTAGGATGAGTGGAGGTCAGGGTTAAGGTGTGCTTGAGTGTGGGGACATGGTGGAGGGGAAAAAAAACAAACTGATTTTTACATTTTTGAGAGTAACTGAACTAACAGATTTGGACAACAGTGGATGATAACATGCGAAGAAGAAGAAGAAGAAGAAGAAGAAGGAGAACTTAGAGCTGTCCACTTGCGATTGGATCACCCAAGATGCATGTTAATGCCAGGTGTGAACAGGGCTTATGAAACTCTTTATTAACATGTTCACATGTTAACATATCAACTTTGTAAGGGGATCATACAGTATGTCAGTGTTATATTTCCAGCTTGTTGTGCTGCCCCGGGTGGCCTGAAAATATATCAATTAATGCTGGTTGAAGGCATAAAAAAAATCTCCTCCCAGAAAGGTGCTACAGAATTCGGCAACAGGAGAAGGAGGAATGACTTTAAACTAGTACAATAATCAAGATGCTTTTATAAATTGACCTTAAAATTACGATACAAAGACGTAGATTCAGACTGGCTAGAAAAAAAAAAAACTTAAACTAAAATAAATAAATTAACACTGGGCTGCAGTAGTGTTTCCCTGCCCTCTCTGGTTTAAATTATCTGGTGGTGGTCAGGCCAACCTTGTAAGAAAGATGTCTTGTTTAAAGCGGATTTCTTTTTTGCAGTCTTGAGGTAGATCTTTAACAGATGCGAAAAAATAACCAACTTTTCTAATCAAGACAGAGCCAGTGACATTGATTTGAATGTAGTCAGACAGTCTTGCATAGTCAGTACCAGATAACCCTTTTCTACTAAAAACAAGTCTGAATTTATCTCAAAATCTAAACGAGATAATCCCACTTACACTTGGAGATTCATACTCATATTGAAGTAATTTAAATCTTTCACTGCAGAGAAAAATTGTGACACACAAGGGCTATAAACCAGTGACTTCACAAAATCAGCACCAAACTTTAAAAGTTATTGTCAAGCTAATAAGTGCCAGTAGATGAGGGAACAAATATGTTTCATGAGAGTCCTTTTTGTAATTCTTGCAAAATCTGTATCTTTATCCTACAGCTTGAATAATCAACTTAAAAAGAGCTTGTGCTGGGATCAACAATGATTCTCTTGGATCAGGTCCTATAGGCCTAAAAGCCAGCATTAAATTCATATTCGTCTTAGCTTATATATATGATATATAAATAAATAAATAACTTTACTGGACAACAATTTCCTTTATATTAAAGCCCTAATCATTGCCTTGCAGAAAAGGTGTTGATGTTGTTAACACTTTGCTGACCCTCATTCATAACTGCAAACGTGAGCACACCTAAACACATCCTACACTACAGCAGCTGCAGTTATTTCCCTGGGAACCAAAGGTCACCTGTTGTTCAGACTACAAAAAACAGGACAAAAATTCTGTACCATTTATGTAGAAAACACATGTATAACAGACACAGATTGCCTGATAGCTCTGTGAATATAAAGGTAGTAATGTCGAATGAAAATGTGCCTCTTAGCAGGTGGAATCATTTCTGTAGAACATCTGCAACATGTATCCCTTGAATACCTCATAATGTGGAGCAGATGAAAAGACAATTGTGGGATGTCAAAGAAGATAAAGACAAACATGGGAATGGTTTTGATTGACCATATGTCAAATCACCAAAGACATGGCCAAGAAAGGAAAGAGAAGGGTCAGCATGGTACAATGTGTTTAATCAAGACAATTATAGACTTTCACTGTGCAAACTCTTAAAAGTCTCAATTTGAAATCCCTAATTTGGAGTTCAAAATCACAATATACATTGTAAAAATACCTGTGTAATTACTTTTAACTTTAAAGTCAATTTGAAATTAGAATGACTTTGATGAGAAATCAGTATTGTTGTGTTTGTTTTGACTTGTGTGCTCATTTGGGCAAAATTTTGGTTTTATTTTTATAAATAAAACCAAATAATGCAATTGTGCTAACCACATGAAAGGTTTGGAGAATGTGAACTTGGTAATGAAAGTAAGTGATGACTCAAAAGCTGGAATTTATTGTTTTTCTCAGTTAATTTAGAACACTTTCCATGTTTAACACTCAGAACAGTCAAGACGGCCATTAAAATAATTAAAACCCTCATTTGAAAAACAGATTAGCTTTTTTTTCAAATTTGATTTATATTCAGATAGACGTTGAATTTCACATTCAAAGTTCAAATTCAGTATCTGACATATAGTACATGTTGGATACATAATAGTACCAGGAAAATTGCTGAACATTTCACCATCTTCTCACCCGCAATCTTTATTTCTTTAACACTCCAGCAGACCAATTTCTTTGTTTGGCCTGAGTACATGTGGGCAGATTTAACAATGTAATGCCACATGATCTAGTACAAAAACCCAAAAGTGTTTCAAGGAACACATCTGAAGAAAAACATGGTTGGCTGGAGGGAGCCAAGTGGAAAAAAGAACTACCCAGTAATTTCTCTCACACCTCTCTACCATGCCTATCGGTTATGTCTGGCCTAGCTGGTGGGCTCAGTTATCGCTTGTAGTCCAGCAAGTAGAATTACTCATCCAACACCTTTATGTTTTACTGGTTTGAACCGAGGAAAACGTAAACTCCTCATTTCTATTCACGTGTATGGACACAGTTTTATTTTCCACATCTCCTGCATCTCTCTTTTAAATGTGAGACAGTTTGCCTTCTTCCTCACATAGATTATGTTGAGACAAAACAATCTTTGACTTTGCTCCAAGGTGAACCGTAGGCTTAAACCTCTGCTAATCAATCAGTGGATATAATTTAAAAAAACAACCTCTTAAAAGGAAACAGACAGACACAAACAGTAAGTTAACCAGTGATTTACTGATTAAATCTTTTTTTCTTCTTTTCACAATCAGTTCATCCACTCCAGACTGACTATCATCTCTTCATTGGTTCTGATAATGAAGAGTCCCCAACACTTCCTCTGCAGAGTCACAAAATACACCTGGGACAGAGAGTTAATTGGTTAGAAGAAGCAGACAGTACACTTGTTACATGATGATTATTTCTCCCATGTGTCTCTCTAGAACTGTTCAGTGTTGGATTTTTTTTGATTCACTGATGAAAACACACTTGGTTGTTTTTTTTTTTCCAGGGCATTTATTTCTTTGGCATCTACTTCTCTGGTGTTTCTCTTTAGTCTTGCTGCCAGTGCTGCATGCATTTGTTTAAGGATTTAGGACCGGAGTTAAGGACATGCCGTTTTATTTATGCAGTCGCCAGCCAGGATTTGTTCTTGATCTTTATAGTTCTTACAAAACTCTTTCCATTTTGCCTTTTACAAGGACACTGTCTGTGATTGACCTCCAGATTTGCAGAGCATCTCTTGGATGTTCTGGTTGAATTTCCCCCTGATGGACATTGCCTCAAGAGTGATAACACTAAAGCTATATGTCCCTTCTTTTCAGATTTATTTTTATTTTTATCACTTCCACTTTGTTATAATACCACTGACAGTTCACTGTGAAATATTTAGGAGCAAGGAAATCTCCCGACTGGACTTGTTGCACAGGTGGCATCCCATCACAGTACCCCGCTGGAATTCACTGAGCTCCTGAGAGCGACCCATTCTTTCAGAAATGTTTGTAGAAACAGTCTGCATGCCTTGGTGCTTGATTTTATACACCTGTGGCCATGGAAGTGATTGGAACACCTGATTTCAATTATTTGGATGGGTGAGTGAATACTTTTGGCAATATAGTGTATAAGGTAAGACAATGGACAACTGAAAGTAAAAAAAAAAAAATCACATCTACGTACTGTTGCATGTAAGAAGTGTTGGTTTGGGCTCACTTTCTTCAACTTCCAGTATCTGGGTAATTCTGCCAAATCGGCGACCTTTCCGTCCCCAGGACATTACATATATAAATATGCATGAAAAGTATCTGTATAATACATTATATTCTAAAGAAAAGTGTCCTGCACATTGTCCTAATTGTAATTTGAAGATACATCATGCAAAACCTTAATAAAAACTACCTAGAACACTGAAAAAATAGGATTTTAGCCCATTCCCACTCTCTAACACCACACTTGACCATGAAATATAATGATTAGAATCCTTCAGAAATCTTATTTTTTTTACATTACTGTGTGACTCTATTTCCCATATTGGCATAAAATACATTTTCTCAAAATAAATTCATAATATGTTAGTTAAAATACACATTTTAGTTGTGTCCTCAGGTTTTCACTCAGTCCTGTTACCCGGACACATTCTCCCTTATAAAAATGGGGACACTCCACAAGTCATGTGATCCATAGGAAGCAGCATTATTTGAGTTTCCTGAAGGCCATGGGAAGCCCAAAAGTAACTTCTCTCACTCTATTTTCTGTATTTTTGATTATATTGTAAGTATGACTGAGAATGTCAATCTCAACATTCAGTCCTGTTACTTAAATTATTTCTCAGTGTTATTATGTTTTGTTTTTTTTAAAGATAGTTTTGGTAAACCACTTGAAGGTGTTAAGGGTCCTCAGGCTATTAGCATTGATGCCATGTGGCTACATTTCATGTTTTTGCTAATGCTATGCTAAAAACTCAGTCCTGTTACTTATATGAAGTATTTGTCATTTAGAAACCTTGTAAAAAATAAATAAAATGACCTGAGATTGACCATTACACATTTTGAATAGTTAAATGTCTGTGTTATTAGATACAGTGCTGAAAAAAGATAAAGAATGAAGTTTAATTTTGAAAAGTCACAAGATGCAAATGGCACCAATTCGGCAGAATGACTCATCTACTGCGCGGATAAGTGTGACATTATTTTAACCACGTAACAGCTTCCATTTTGCCATTTAGGCTTTGTGGCATAACATATAGTTTAAAGGACATGTCGCAGTTACTTCCAGTTTTTGCACTGTGCCGTCATAGATGCTGATGTTGAAGTCAAAACTCCAACAATTGTACTATAAAGAAAAACTTGTGACCAACATGTGATGATGATTGATGTCTCAATCAAGATGTTGTTTGTTGGAGTTTTGACCTCTTCAGACTATTCCCCTTCTCTGTGCACCTTGGAAGTAGGTGAAGTTGTACCAGAAATCCCTACTCTGCTTCTAAAGATGCTGATGTAGTCAGCTTTAGGGCAGTGCACATTAATGGAGCGTGAGACAGTGTTAACAACAGCTACGTGAGGGCAGTACTCACTATAGCAGTGTAGCAATGTCCACCTACTGACAGTACTGACTCTGTGGGTCTGCTACATCCAAATCCACGTCCTACAAGTATGACTAAGCTTTTTTTTTTTTAGTCAGATATTTTTTTTCCCCAAATGTGCGGGAAAAACTCACAGTACAGAAAGAATGTCTAATCTGCTGTTATAATCGCTGCTCTGTCTTGGTCCAGGATTTTCTCATGACCTGCATATTTCATACAATGACTCAGCAAGGAATTGCTTAGTCTATAAATAGGGAGCACTGTGTCTTATTAAAGGGGTCCATGGAGCAATCAGGTGACCTCAAGTTCAGATGTGCAAGTGTTGTACTCTGACATCATAAATCACCTCTGAAGTGTGGATTTCATTAAAAGAGTTAATATACACTTGTTAATGGCTTAATTCTAGACAGGCTGTGTCTGTAATTGAGATCAAGGGGGGATTGGGGAACTTATTTTATAAAGTGATAAATAAAGGGTTATTTTTTTTCTCTCTGTAAGCATAACATTTATCATTAGCACTTCAAAGTTGGAGTTGACTAATCTAGCAATAAAATAATAGTTAATGTTATGGGCTAGTGAGTCAGATTCACATATGTTTCAAATCATCATAAATTTGTACTTTCCTGTCTGGCACAGACATAAATGTATTATTTATTGTGTATCAGCAGGTTTGAACAAGTCATTGCAACCAGAACAAACCAAATCCTAGCTGTAAAGGCTCATGCACACCTTCAGTTTCTTATAGATAGGTACGTAGGAGGAAATGTTCATAGGCAAGAGAAGAGAGAACTCCCGCACACTGTCCTTGTACTTGCAATAAACTTTATAAGATAAGATACAACATTTCAGTCCTTGGACCTTCATCAGGTAAAAGTGAAGAACAAAGAACATTCCAGGCAGATATAGCCAAAACCTCCTCAGGTGAACCCAATCAGGGACCATAAGCTGTCAGGCAATCAGTCCCACAGTCTGTATGTATTCAGCCTATTAGAAGGCCCCTCCCACCACCAAAGATGGACATTTTACAATCTATAATGCAACAACATATCAATTTATATACAAACATTGAATAATATAATTAAATTTAAAAGCAATTTACCCCAAATCATCTCTTCCATAATGACAACAACAACAACAACAACAACAACAATAATAATAATAATCATCATAATAATAATATAGGCTAATGGTAAATCTCAGGGTAACTATCATAATTTCACTGTTTAGGCTACCCTATAATTATATCTCTAAATAGGAAGTAGGTTACCACAACACAAAATTTAAATAGTCACATTCAATCTGTGGCGGTACTGATTCTCCCTGAACACAGCTGATTGGCAAGAAACCTAAGAATCAGCTCCCAGCCACATAAAAAAAAAAATTCACTTGGAGAAACCTCACAAGGTTCTGCACAATGGGAAATGTCCCCCTAACAAATGCCTCTTCCACAATAATAAAAAAAATGCCTCTTTAATATGTATAATAAATAAACAAAATATAAAGCTTGCAGGTGTTAGGCTACTGTGAGACAAGCACAACCTCTTGCACAAATAGCACTATGATTGACCCAATGCAGGTCACTTGGTCGAAAGGTTTATTTTTAGTATTCCCTCAAAGGTCCCCTCAGATCAGAAAGGCAAAAGACCAGAAAGAAGACTCAAAAGGGCCTGAACAGACCAGAGTTTATGTCTGACAATCTCTACAAATGAGGTCTACATCCAGTTGAGGAAAGAACAGAGCGACCAGGGTATGCAGTTTCTCTCCTCTCTTAAACCCCCAAAAAAGGGCATCGTCACACCCTGATTGGCCAAGAGGAGGCCAGAACAGTGGCCCGCAACAGGGCATCTGGGGCATTGTTTAATTTACCCCTACAAAACTCAATGGTAAAAGAAAATTCCTGCAGACACAGGCCCCAGCGTATAAGCCTCGAGCTGGCTTTAGTGGTGTTAAAGACCCTCAATAATGAAGAGTGGTCAGTGACATCCATAAAAGGTTTCCCTTCCAGATAGTGTCTCCACTTCTCTAAACTCCACACCACAGCCAGACACTCACGCTCTGTGATGGAGTAATTTTGCTCTGCCCTGGTCAGAGAGCAGCTGCCATATGCGACAATCTCTTCTCTGTAGGAAGAGTTTGATCTCTGTGCCAAAATAGCCCCTAGACCAGTGGAACTTGCATCAGTGTAGACAACAAACATGTTACATGTATCAGGGTGACCAAGGACAGGAGAGGTCAGATGGTCTTTGAGACACTGAAATGCCTTCTGACACTCATCTGTCCACTGGAACCTGGCTCCTTTCCCTTTCAGTGCATTAAGAGGCTCTGCAATCATTGAAAAGTTAGGGACGTAATGATGGCACCATCCAGCGATGCCATGAAACCTTTGGACTTCCTTAATGTTTCTTGGCACAGGGTAGTCGCAAAGTGCTTCCGTCTTTGCCTCCTTGCTCATGACCCAGGACTTTAAGCTCGGGGCAACAGAAGCGGCATTTCTTCATCCGCTGGATGTTGTAAAGGTGAGTCTGGACATCTTTGGAATAGATTATAATGTCATCCAAGTACCCCATACAGCAGTCTCCCAGGCAGCTCCTGAGCACCTGAGTCATGAGCCTTTGGAAGGTGGCTAGAGCTCCCTTCAAGATGAAAGGCATAACCCGAAAATGGAACAACCCAAAACATGTGACAAAAGCAGTGAGAGGCTGGCTCTCTGGGTCCATTTCCACTTGCCAATAAGCACTGTTGAGATCTAAGGTGGTGAACATGGATGAACCTGCCAGAGATTCGAGTATCTCAGAAATGGTCAGTAACGGAAAAGCATCTCCCTCGCTATGTTTGTTAATATGACGGAAGTCAACACAAAATCCGGGTGGAGCCCCATGATCTTTTTTAGGTACCAATACTATCGGGGATGCCCATGGTGAATGGGATGGCACAATGATGCCCTGTTGGAGCATCTCCTCGATCTGCTCCTTAACAATCCTCTTTTGCAGGGGCAATCGATAGGGGTGCTGAGTAACCACCACGTCATCTTTTAATTTGATTTTATGTCTCAGCATCGAGGTGTGGCCTAAAGTGGTGGTGCAGACCCAGGGATTGCTGAGCAAGAGTTGATGCAATCTCTCAGCCTCCCTTCCCTTCTCTTCCGCTGCGTAAGTCATTACTTTCTGGTAAACAAGCTAAGTCACACAGATCATCATTGAAGGCAGACACGAGTGGTAACTTAAGTGGCAAGGAGGTGTACCGAAAAACACTGCTCCCACTCCGAACACCCCAACTTTGATCTAGGCACAGGACAGGCTGGAAGGGGAAAACCCTGGCCCTGTCATCACCAACAAAAGAGTACACCTGAGCCTGGACATTAACCAGGAGACCACTCAAGCTCATGAAGTCTCAACCAAGAACTAATGGATACACAAGCACATCCGCATCCAGTATGGCAGTAGGTATGGACCAACTGTAATCATGCATGCTGAGCTCCAGCACTTTACATCCAATAGGATTTGCTTGCTGGCCATTGGCAAGAGACATTGAATCACCCGGCCATGATACAAGGGACTCATTGGGGCCTTTGATCTTATTCCACAGACTCACATGCAGCAAAGTGTAGGTGACACCAGTGTCCATAAGTGCTTTCCCATGACGTTGGCGTACCATGATAGGCACCACCAATTATTTCAGGCAAGTGGGTGTGGAAGATGAAGACGACCCCACCATACCAGTAGACTTTTGCCTCTGGCGGGTCTTGGGTACAGGCTGACTAGAAACAGTAGCCATGGAACCTTTTTTCCCAGACTCAGTGGTCTGTTTTGGCTCTGATTTTTGTTGTGTACCGTATTTCGAGGTACCCAGGGAGGCATGAAACTGAGGGCAGGGACCTGGTGCATGGTCACCATGGCAACGCCAGCAAAACACATTTTCTGTTCCTTTTACAGCCTTCTTTTCAGTTGTACCAGTGGTTTTGTAGGGTTCATTCGGAGTCCTCCTGTACCTTTTCTGGTTCTCATAATCTCCCTCTATTTGACTCCCAACACGGATCATCTTGTCTATGGAGGTAATCCGACCACGGAGCTGACATGCCAGAAAGGGATTCATAGCCTTCAATATCCTTTTCAAAATCTCATCTTCTGTGGCTGAAGAGTGCCACCGTTTGATAAGGGCTTGAAATGAGAAGTAGAAATAGAAAATAGGAAAAAAAATATGAATATAGAAAAATCAATTGAATCTCACAATTGAAATACAGAAACATAGGGATGATGAAGACAATGTGCAAAGATCATCCAAACAGGGCTTCAATACCTGGGCAATTGAAGAAAATTCATCATTAGCGAATAAATCTATAAATCTTGTAACTAGTAGTATAGGAATCTGTCCTGGCTGATCCCATGCAGAACTAATATTCACAGTATCACATTAAGTAGCAACTCCTTGTTAAGACCTTTGGGGGACAATGTCTGTCATGTGAAGATCCAAAAAACTTCACGTCTCTTCAGTAACAGGTTGTGGTCACCACCTCGAGGGCTTCTTTACCTTCTCTATACCATAAAATCATGAGGAAGAGATATCATGCTTTGTATCATTAAAGTGCATAGCAAGAGGGTCATTTCTGCCTATTGCACTCTTGTGTTCATTGATGCGTTGCTTCACTTTTATAGTTGCTTTACCAACATATGATAAACCACAAGCACAACGCAACATGTAAACCACATGGGTGGAAGAGCAGGTGATGACACTTTTGTTAGGGAACTGTTTGCCTGTGTGTGGATGACTGAAATATGTGATCTTGGAGGTGTTGTCATAGCGTGCACAGTTACCACAGCGGTAATTCCCATTAGCGATAGGGCTGAGAAGTGTCTGAATGGGTTGTGTAGTTCTATTCTTATGTGCAAAATTTGCATGTACCAAATAGTCTCTCAAGTTGCAGTTGCATTTAAAAACAAAGACGGGGGGGATCTTGAAAGACAGTAGATAGTTCTGGATCTGACTGCAGAATCTGCTAGTGCCTTTTAAAAACTGACTTAATAACGTGAGCTGGGAGAATGTGTAGTCATGCATATGACAGAGAATTTCTTGTTTTTATTGCTGGTGCTTAACAGTTCAGCGCAAGGTTTTTGGAGTGCTATGATGCACGCTTGGTCCATCCAGGGCATAAGATATCCTCACTGAACAAACCTTGATTTCATTTCACTAGCTTTTTCCATACAATTGAGTGACAAATCCCTCTTATCCTATAATTCTTCTTAGACTATAGAATTGGCTTTTAGGGAGACCCCTTCTCAGAGATGTGGAGTGGGAATTGGTGGCCAATAAAAGAATATTTTTTATCTGTCTCCTTCCTATACAAGGTTGTGGATAACATACTAGTGCTTCTCAATACCCACATGTCAAAAAAGTGCACCTTGTCTTTACTATAGTCCATAGTGACATTTAAGTTACAATCAAAACTGTTCAACAGTGTAAGAAAATCATTCAATTAATCTATATTACCCTGGTAAATACAGAAAATGTCATCAATATAATGGTACCATTTCAATATTTTATTCAAGTGGCTATTTTTGTCTGGATTGGAAACAAAAGCCTTCTCAAAGAAGCCCATGTATAGATTTGCATAATTTGGGGCACAAATCAAACCCATGCTCGTGCCAAATGTCTGAAGATAGAAGTCATTATCAAAACAAAAGTAATTATATTTCATAACAAAACTTGCCAAGTCAAGGAAGAGCTCATTAGGGGGATTAACTGTGTTGTCTGGATTCTGTAAAAAGAAGTTAAAGGCCTCAAGACCTCCTTCATGTGGTATGTTGGTGTACACATTAGTCCCATCTAGAGTTAATAAATAACATCATCTGGAATATCATTAAGATCAGAGATGTTTTTATAAAGTCTGTAGAATTGTTTATATAAGACGGTAAGGTCTGTGCAAAAGGTTTTATGCAAAAATCTACAAATTCTGACAAGGGACACAACAAAGAGTCAGTCTGAGCCACTATAGGACGACCTGGTTGATTCACTAATGACTTAGGAAGGAACCAAGTATGAACGAGAAGATGTCTCCTACTTCACTGAACAGTCCATTGTCAGTGTTTGTGCACTGGAGGCTTCATGTTTCCACTTACACTCACATTTGTGTAAGTTGAATACTGGAACTTGTTGTGATGTAACAAATCATGCTCGTATGTACACCCCTTATTTAGCATCTGAGATTTTGTCTATAAGTTAACAGCTCCACCAAATAGTGATTTTTTTCCTCTAAACTTCTCCCATGGTTTCATTTCAATAAATATTAAAATAATCCAAGATTTTTGTGTCAGAACTTGTGTTTTTTCTTCTTTCCTCTTCCATTAATCATCTCACGACCCCTCAGATTTATCTGGTGACGCTTTGGAGGGGTCGTCCCCTAGGTTGGGAACCACTGCACTATACTAGCTAACTGTATATAAAGTAGTTCAAACTAGCTCCACCTCCAGCAGCTACAACAATAACATGCTGCTTAAATACTGATGCCTCAGTATTAATAATCTAATGATGTCATATATCAGTGTCACAATTTGTGGAGCAGGTGAACCCAAATGAGACTTGGCATGTACAAGGTACAAGGTACAACCAAAGAATATATTTATTCATCAAAACAGGAACAGAACACAGAAGTGCAGGCAACCAACCAAACAGAACAAATGATCCAACAAGACTCAACTGAAAACCAGACCTTAAATACAGACTAAACTAATCAGACAACAAGGAACAGGTGACAAGGCACAGCGGCAGGCTGGGAGCTGATAGGCTGGAAAGACACTGGGAGTAGGGCAGGGCTGACGAGACTAATAAAGGGCAGGTGTGAAGGTGACCACAGACTGGAGAAGACCACTGAGACAAGGGCAGGGCTAATGAGGATGATGCAGGGTGGGTGTGGAGGAAAAAAATGGTCTGGGGAAGAAAGCAGGAACACAGGAGGAAAACAGAGCACACAGAAAACCGAAACTCAGAGAACACAACTAGGCTCAAGAAGGCCCCAAATGTCAGCAGGCCAAATGCAAACAAAATACACTGTGCTACTGTACAGAGCCAAATGGGCTGCAAGACAACTAAGACATACAAACTCACTCTGAATCATGTGAGGGCAAAAGTATCACTTCAGCTCTGTATGCCCACATGTACACAAACCCAAGTGTCAGGACAAAGGTCAGCCACAATAAGCAATAACATCTCAAGGGGTCCTTCAATACAATACTATCTGATCCGTCCATGTTCCACTCAGTCCAGACTTAACATCACAGGGAAAAAGCCAAGGGTCTCTGGTAGACTGGTGGAGAATAGCAGCTAGAGACAGTGAGGTAATAGACATCTTGTGTCCAACAGTTAAACTTCTGAAATGAAATATTTTTTTACATATTTATAGATTCTGGTATTTTTAATAAGGGAGAAGGGTTAGATATAATTTTAAGGATTTTATCAATATAATTGAAACTTTAATGCATATCAGACAAAAATGATTATTCAAAGTGGAGTATTTTACATACATCTTGAAGAAAATATATAATCTGTTTATACAGTCTATGGTCTGGAGGGGATCTTTAAGCTTTTTTTTTCAGGCACTAGTTGACCAACACCTGGATCCATCTGGGTGGGAGGAGGAAGGAGAAGAGAGATGGCAAGTTGAGGATACTTTCTTGGTGGCAGTTGAGCACAACTGCTCCATGAATAGATCAGAGGTAGGCAGTTGGGCAGAAATGGATTATGATGAAGGGAGAGATAAAGAGACGAGTGGAAAATGAGGGGATGGAAGAATGAAAATCGAGGCAAACAAGTAGAAGGGAATAAAGGAATAAGAAATAACAATTATGATCTTATCTGAAAGTGAGGAAGAAGGGCATGAGCAAGTTCTGAGGGAGAGACCTGAGAAATGTATTGTCATAATAAGGTTTAATGAAAAGGCTTAAAACATGAAAGTCAACTCGTTTATGCTAACAACAAATCTGGCAAGTGAGATAGGGGGGATAATATATGCCAAGGTAATGATTGCTAACTATTGGTGAGATGTGCAAATGAAGAACAACTTGAGAAAGCACTCAAACTAAAAGAGATAGGAAAACTTAAGGTGGTACACACAGGGAGGGTGGGAGCTCGAAATGGTGGTGGATGTAAAGGAGTGATCACAGGGTTGCCAATGAGTGTTGTAATGGAGGAACTAAAGAGGAATTTCAAAGGAGGAAAAATAATGAATGCACAAAGACTGAAAACAACAAAAAGAGCATGTGTTCATTGAATTTGAAGGAGAGAGCGTGGCAAAGAAATTCCTGGGTTTTATGAGTTACCCAGTGAGAGTGTATTTACCAAAGCCATTAAGGTGCTTTAATTGTCATGGGTTTGGACACACAGCCAAAAACTGTAAAGAGCAGAGGAGATGTGGTAGATGTGGGGGCGACCACAAGTATGGAAAGTTTGGAACAGTGGTGCAACCAAAATGCTGTAACTGTGGAGGAGCCCAGAATGTGGCATATGGAGGGTGTGAGGTTATGAGATGCGAGAATAGTGGAAAGAAGGATCACTTATGCAGAAGCTGTAATAGTGTCAAGAGAACAGAACAATGCTACTAATTAACAAGGATCAATGAGGGTTTAAGAGCTACAACAAAGAACAAATGACAGGATTTATGTGGACAAAAGGCCTTCAGTAACATTCATTGCAGGAGTGATTAACAGTATGGCTGAACTAAAGTCAAAAAATGATCAAATTCAGCTGGTTGTCAAAGCAGCAGTGAGTCATGAAGGATTAGTGGGACTGACATGGGAAGAAGTGAGGGAAAACCTCACCAACCAGTCAAGCCAGGAAGGACCATGTGTTGGTTAATACTAATTATGGTAATTCTCTTACAATTAAATGCTAGGAGCTTAATTTAATTTCTTTCATTAAAGAAATGACTGTAAAACTGGATGTAGTATGTGTTCAGGAAACCTGTTTAAAACCAACTTTAGACTCTGTGGTGCATGGATATACAGTGATAAGGAAAGACAGAAATCATGGGGAAGGAGGAGGTTGTGCTACATTCAACAAACAAAATATTACATACAGGGTACTGGAAAAGAGAGATGATCAGGAATACAAAGTGGTGGAAGTGTGGGAAAGAGGGGAGGAGGTGGTTACAATAATCTAAGACAATCAATGCAAATTGTTGGATTTGGATAGCCTAAGGATACAAGGACATAACAGACATACAGTAGTATGATGTGCAAATTTCAGTGCTCACAGTACAATGTGGGTAGATTTACATACAGAGTCAAATGGAAAGGTAATTGAAGATTTGATGGATGATAGGGATTTGGTCTGTATGAATGATAGTAGAGGAGAGAGAGTAAACAACAATAGGTACTGAATCAATATTAGACATTGCTTTAATGTCTGATCCCTTAGCTGGAGTTTGTAACTGGGAAGCTACAACAGTAGGCAGCACTCACTACCCGGTTTCATGTTTGGTGGGAGAAATAGTGGAAGTAAGACCGGGTGGTGGAATCCCTAAGTGGGATAAATTCCAGAAATTGAGTGAGGAAACAATGACAAGGACGGACATTTCTGGAGATATAGATGAAATAAACAATCAGGTACCCTCAGCAATTATTATGGCAGCAGATGGATCTATACCCAGTAGTGAAAACAGGATGAATAGAAAACTGGTACCATGGTGGACAGGGGAGTGTCGTCAGGCTGTAAGAATTAAGAGTAGAGCATTCAGACAAGTTCAAAGAACCCACAACATGCAGCATTTGATTCTGTATAAAAAGACACAGGCAGTGGTGAGAAGAATAGTGCGTCAAGCTGAGAGGGCAAGTTTGAGAAATATTTGCGACAAAATAGGAAGAACAACACATGTGGGAGAGGTACGGGGAATGATAAAGAGGATGGGAGGACACAGGAGGGAATGAGAATATCCAGTTATGACATCTGAGAAGGAACAGCAGATCACAGCCAAGTCATTCACAAAGACAAATAGTCCAGAAAATTTGTCAGAAATAGGGAGAAGGAGAAGGGAAATAATGAGTCAGCACGCAGGTGTGTTAGACAGGAGAGAAGAAACAGATGATATAATTGATGAACCATTTACTTTGGCTGAGATGGTGAGAGCAATAAATAAATCAAGACCAACCTCTCCAGGGAACAATCAGATATACTATGTTATGCTAAAGCATCTAGGGGAAGGATCATTCTCGAAGTTGCTGCACCTTTATAACAGAGTGTGGGAGGAGGGAAAATTACCAAGTGCATGGAAAGAAGCAGTAGTGATTCTGATAAGAACACCTGGCAAAGATCTGTCTAAACCTGCTAGTTACAGGCCAATAGCACTAACATCAAATAAATGCAAGGTAATGGAAAGTATGACAACAGAACAGTTATCATATGAGCTTGAGAAGAGAGGAGAGCTGGTAAGTTATCAGAGTGGTTTTAGGAAAAGAGGGGGAAGGAATAACATGGACTGAATGACAAGGCTAGAGACTGAAATAAGAAGAGCCCAGGCAAATAAAGAGTCAGTAATGGAAGTGACATGGAAAAAGCTTATGACATGATGTGGAAAGAAGGGTTGTTAATTAAGCTGCACAAGAATAAAGGATTTTCTGTTTGGAAGAAAAATATGGATTGGGTCAGACTTGTCAAATCAGTACATGGTTGGCATACCTCAAGGCAGTATGATAAGCCTGCTACTCATCATTCATCATTATGATCAATGATGTTTTCTCACGGTACCAGTAGATATAGGTAGGTCACTGTTTGTGGATGATGGGGCCTTGTAGAAAAGAGGAAGGGACATTGAATATGGAATGAGGAAAGTACAAAGAGCAATTGATGAGGTTGTAGAGAGGGGTTATGACTGGGTTTGTAGTTTCTCAGTAGAAATATCAGGAGAATAGAAGAAAAATGCAAAAAAAGTAATAAATGAGATGCTTGACTGGGAGGGAACGGGGAACAAGTTGCTCATCATTGAAAAGAATGTATGTATATGTGGCCTTGATAAGATCTGTGTTGGATTATGGCAGCATGGCGTATAGATCAGCAGGTCTCTTATAAGGATATTGGATGTGATTCAGGCACAGACATTGAGAGTGTGCAGTGAGACTTTTAAAACCAGTACCTGCCCTACAGGCAGATATGGGAGAAATGCCTTTGGATTTAAGAAGGATGCAACTGATGGCAAATTACTGGAATAATTTGCAGGGACACAATGATTCTCAGCCCACAAAAGGAGTGTTGCAGGAGTGCTGGGAGAATGGGAGGTGTCAGAGGGATAATTTTAGTCGGGTAGGGAATGACATTGCAAAAGAATTTGAAGTGTTTGATCTGAGGATAAGCCTTACAGTAGTTTTTCCAGTGGTGGCTCCATGAATGCATGGGTGGCCTGATATAGAGTGGTATTTGTTAGAGGTGAAAAGGAAACAAAAAGATAAAATGCTGAATGTTGATTTGGTAAGTGCATTCAACTGTCATGTAATGAAAGAGTATAGTGATTTTATACAGATTTATATGGATGGTGCTGAAAAACTTGAGACAGGAGTGACAGGATTTGGGTTGGGAATACCAGCAAAAGGAATTGGAATCAACAGAAGAGCATCCATTAAGTTAGGGGTTTACACAGTGGAGATGTTGGCAGTGTTGGATGCACTATGATGGATGGAAGAAACTAGACAAGATAAGGTATCAGTTTCAGCCTCACCCCTAGCAAGTTTAAGATCTTTCTGTTCAAACAGCCGTCAAGATGTGCTATATGAAGTCCTTCAGTCAGTTACAAGATTAGCAAATCAGGGAGGTCAGGTAAAATTTCTGTGGGTTCCAGTGCATATAGGGGGGAAGGGAATGAGAGGGTGGATGAGTTTGCAAAGAAAAGAAAGGATATATAGAAATACAAATTAGTATCAGTGAAGCAGAGGATACATGTGCGGGGAGGGGGGAGGGGAAAGGGAGACATCTATATCAAATTCAAAAGTTACAAGGGTAACTTTGTAGTGAGCACATGAGAGAGGAAATTGTGTTGATAAGGTTAAGGTTGGAGCACTGTGCACTAAATAAAACACTGAAAATAATAGGGAAACACCAGACAGGCTTGTGTGAGGGATGTCAGGAAGAGGAGTCAGTGGAGCACGTAGTTCTGAGTTGTAGGGGGTATGAGATACAGAGAGAGAGAGATGATGAGGAATAATCTGAGGGAATTAGGTGTGCATGAATTCACATTAAAAGGATTACTAAGCATTGGTGAGAGAGCATAGGTCAGGTAACTGTTATCTTTCTTAAGGGATACGGGAATTTTTTATAGGATATGATAGATAAGCAGGAATAGGGCACTATTTGGTGGCTGATAGGGGTGTGCCTTAATACAAAGACGTTATTCGGCAAGACACAAATAGTGTTTTTTTTTACGAACATTTAGTTCGTACAAATATTTTAAAAATGTTTTCTGGAAGAAAAAAAAACCTTGTCAAATACCAGCACACAGGTCGGTTACATTGCTGTCTCAGTCTCTCTCCTCTGCTCCACTGTTACGTCTATCAGCAGGTCTCAATGAGGGGAGTCAGATCCACCTGCTGCATGACGCACATTTCCTTATTTGGACATCACTCCCGGAGTTGGGGGTGTTCCCCAGAGATAAAGCTGAGCTAGTGACATGCGCGAAGTGTTCCCACAGGACCTTCTATAACCTGTTGTTCCACTTCTCCTTTCCACAAAGTTGGGTTGTAAAAGATAGGCAGTAAATGAAAAGGGCAAAGCAAGAATCACCTTTGAAGTTCTTCTCTACATGTTACACACTGTGCTGTCTCTGTATTATGGGTGTATAAATAAGTAGAGGTCTGTCTGCAAACCAGCGATGCACCCACTAGTCAGCGCAGTCGTCTATGATCTGGGAGACTCTGGTGAGACCTGGTGTGGGGACCTCCTTCATAAACACGCATTTCAACACTTTAATATCCTAAAATTAAAAGCGTGATAAAAACAAACTATATTTTTACGGCTATTTCCACTTTTACTCTAATACAAATATAAATTATTTTGTTGCTTCAACAAATATAGATACAAATACAAATACTCTGCACATCCATAGTGGCTGACTAGGATAGGGATTTTATTGTAGGACTAGGTTGTAAAGTCTGGAGGATAAACTGTAGTTTAGGGTGTGTGTGTGTGTTTTGCGGGGATTTATTTCAAGTCTATTGTCTGACCCATACTCCGGAGCAGAACGTGGCAGTAATGCATCAATAAGCTAGTTGCCAACCACCGTAAAACAAGAGGAAGAAGAAGGACACTACCTGCATCCTGCGTCATGCTAGGACGCCAAATTTTTTGTCCTAGGATGGCGAAGTCATGACCCGCCCTACTCTGCCTCTGATTGGCTAGAACTCGTTGCCTTCGTTGGTTGGTCTGGTTAGGTTTAGGCATGAGGAGTGCCATTGGTCAGGGCTAGGACAAGAATATCAGGGTCGGCCAATCAGAGGCAGAGTAGAGACGGCCATGATTTCGTCATCCTAGGAAAAAAATGTGGCATACCGGATGCATCAGAACAACATGGCGGCCCCTGGTTCGAAGTCCGTTTTATTTGTTTGTCTGGGTAAGAGCTGTAATTTAATCTAAACCGCGCTCATGTGTTACAAAAAACAACACATACTGTCAGTGCATCAATTTACTGTACTGCAGTCATTTATTTTGGCGTTGTTAGATGTATCTAAGCGCGCTAGTTAAAATGGTTTTCGCTTACAGTGTCAGTCAAATGAATGAGTTAAACTAAACTTAACCATCAGCCACTTTAATGTGCTGGTAATTAACTAATACGCTAATGCACAGTTTGTATCCAATTTAAACTGAATCCATCACATCGTGTTAGGTAGAAATGCTGAGTAATGTTACCCTGACTCATGTTAGCGAAGAGTTTGGTGACAGCAACCAAGAAATTCATTATATCTGATCGCGTTTTGACCTTTATAGCCACACAGATCCTGCCAAAGCCTATAACTGGGTTGTACAAGTCAGTGCTGTCCAAAGCAGCAGGGAGTTTGTGAGAGTCATAACCGACCTAGTTTCCTAACAGCTTCTGATTCAGGGTTAAGGGTAACATAAATATTGACATTAAGCGACTGAGTCTCTGTTTTTTCACCACTTACACTTATAAAAAAGCAGTTTAAACCCAGTTTCAGATTTGTGGAACCTTTATTTTGCTTATGAAAACTAAAAAAAGGGTTGATGTTTTTTTCATCTAGACCACATTAGACCAGGTCCAGATCAAAAACCTCAGAGAGTTATTAAAACACAGTTTCAGTTTTGTGAAACCTGACAATGTCTAATGTGGTCTGGATGGGG
Organism: Thunnus albacares; assembly: GCF_914725855.1. Classification (NCBI taxonomy): domain Eukaryota; kingdom Metazoa; phylum Chordata; class Actinopteri; order Scombriformes; family Scombridae; genus Thunnus; species Thunnus albacares. Next base: position 13,363,279 of record NC_058121.1, on the reverse strand, counting down.
AAAAAAGCAGTGAAATCTTTTTTTCATTTTTCACAAATAGAATAAAGGTTTCACAAATCTGATAGTGTGTTTTAATGAGTTTAATGTGTCTCTTGAGTCTCCTTGGTAATCTAGTCCAGATTTGACAGGTCTAAATATAGTGGTTTTTGATCTGGACCTGGTCTAATGTGGTCTGGATGGAGAAATATCAGTGAAATCACCCCGTTTTTCAGTTTTCATAAATAGAATAAAGGTTTCACAAATCTGAAAGTGGGTTTAAATAGCATTAAGGCTTTTGCTACAAAGTATAACACGTTTGTAAGTGGAGAAAAAACAGAGAATCAGCCATTTAATATCATTATTCATGTTTCCCTTATAACCCTGAATCATAAGATAACTTCAGCGTTGTTTTCTAAAGTTGCAATTGACGTGAGAGTCATTTGTAAACACAGCAGCAATAATTGGCCAGATATAACAGTGGGATTTGTGTTGACTAGTGCTGGGAAGTTGTAGTGTTTGAGTTGTCTCAGTACACTCAAGTCCTGACTTCTGAATGAGTAACAAATGAGGCCCTTGACAATTCTTTAACTGACAGAAAAAGCTAAGTTTTCAGTGTGTAGTATTGTGTGCTAAATCTAATATGAGTATATTAGGTTTTTCAATAATTTTCGAAAAGTAGCTGCTGTATAACTGGAAATTCTTAGGACATTTCCTTGAAAGTGTTATGTAATTTGGTATGACTGGAAATGTGCTCGTTATTAAGAGTTTTTGAGAAACAACCTAATATGCTTATATGTAGTTTATCACACAAAACCACACACTGCAAACACACACTAAGTATTTTCTGTCAGTGTAAGAAAATTACCAACTAAACCAACTTAACACAAAGTTGTCTCTTATAATTTGTACCAAGGTGCACCATAGAGTCTGTAAAATGTCCTAAAAATTAACCATCAAAAGTAGAGTCAGTCATTCGGTAGAAAGATTGTGTATATTTGAACTAAACACCCAAACAAATACACTCCTCCCTTCGTGCTCCTTCAGAAGCTCTGCCCCCAAATTCATGGATGCGCATTGTGAGGGCCACAACCTAAAGAGAAATATAGTGGAATCCAGAGCGATGAGTCACTTCTATTCCTCTCACACTTTATCATGAGCGGGAAAAAAATTGTCTCATGTCAGCACAACAGTTCATCCACACTCAGCTGGCTGACTGACAGCAGAAAATTACCGAACCAAAATAGTTTGCGTGTCAACTCCACGGGAAGAAATCGACAGCATTTGTATTTATTGATTAATTGATATAAAAAAAAGAAACATGCTCAAATGTATCATTGTTTATGGTTTTGAACAGGGAATATTTGCAGATCCCCCATCGCTGAAGCAGTCTTCAGGAAGATGGCAACTGATGATGGTGTTGCTGATAAGGTAATGATGTCATATATATCATACAGGCCAATAAGACCATTTTTCCAGCTTACGTTATTTTTTCTAGCCTCAGTTTATCAGCACTACACCTCATTTTCTTGATAACTCCTGAGACTCTTGAGTGAGACTTTTTAGGCTCAAATCTATAATTGTGTTGTAGTTATTATACAAACAGTTTTGCTAAATCTAGACAAGTATTGATCATCATAGATTCATAAAATAAACCAAAAAAATACTGTATTAGAGCTCAACATGGAGCTCAAGGCAGACTACATTTTGTATTCTTTTTATTCATTGTATTTTTTCTATTACTGTACTACTACTTACAACATGATTTTTTGCAGTTTCACCTCTGTGTGCAATATTTTGTTTTCTGGGAGTGTGCAGATATACTAAACCGTGTAAGAACAGTGAAGTCAGAAACAGTCAGTATGATGAGTACTGAACACTAGAGAGACACCAACACATCATATACATATATATATGTATGTGTGTGTGTGTGTATATGTATAGATAACTGATCATAAGTGTTGACCAGGTACGATCAGCTTTAAAAACATTATTAATACTGTCCAAGTTTTACTTGACACAGAAAAAAGGTTTCAAGAACTCACAAGCACCTAGATGATGTGTTTTAAATGTCTTTCTACATTGTTATTGTACATTTCACATGTACGGTACATTACTGCTACATTATTTGAAAGCATAATTCTACTGATTAACAGTATTATTATTAACAGTAATAGTTATTGGTGGCTGGAGTCAGGTGATAATTACTAAATAAATGTAGAGATTTATTTTGACTCAATACCTGTATATTGAATATTAATACAATACTTAATATGAAGTAATGGTTGATGATATGATGTATGAGAGAAATCCACCCTCTATAGCTGAAAATGAAAAGATATAAGATGCAGTAAAATAGTTTAATTCAGAACATTTGTCCTAAATTCCACCTGTTGAGTCTTATTTTTAATTCTGTATGCAAGAGTACACCATCTTGCAAATGCTGTACCACCTACCACATGTCTGTATATGAGTCATTTTTGCTGTGTTATTGTTCCCCGTACTCTGCTCTGCCCAGTGGAGGATAGACAGTGCTGCCACCTCCACCTATGAGATAGGAAACCCTCCAGACCACCGCGGTCAAGCCTGCATGAGGAAGCATGACGTGCCCATGAGGCATGTGGCCAGGCAGGTACGATCACCCTCCTCTACACCTGTCGTAGCAGTAGCTAGCGCCCCCTTTTTTGTTCTCTGTTGTTGCAGTGGGTCATAGACAGTGGTGCCACGTCCGACTGGAATGTAGGCAGATTACCGGACAGCCGCGGTTTGGCCTGCCTAAAGAAGCATGGCATTGAGACGAGCCATAGGGCCCAACAGGTACAAACAGATGTCCCGTGGCTCCTCTCACTTCATTTCTGTTAGTGTGTATGAATGAGTGTGACATTGGTAAGATGATGCCTGCTAAACACCTAGGGGCTGTTGGTCTGTCACTTAGCATATGACTAGCTTACTGTAGCTTTTTCCAGTTTAATACAGGTTCAAATAAATTGCCTACAGGTGTTTAACCTGCTGCTGCCGCATTTATGATTGAGAGGAATGCCAAATACTACAAGTACTACAGGTGTGTAGTGATATACTGTATGATCTGTTTTCTTGTCATCCCTTGCAAATGGTAGAATGGAGTATTAGTGTAAAATATTCATTTTGTTCAAAAAGAGCAACTTAACACTCCATTTTAGCGTGATCATGCACCTACCGCAACTTCAAATGCTTTAAAAACCCAGAATGTAAAAAAAAACACTGTAGAAAGGGACCAGAATCAGATGATAGTGTAGAAGAACTTAGTGTTAAGTTCTTCTTTAACTGCTAAAGAAAAGTCAGATAATACCATTACATGTTATATCATTTTTAAGGTTCGTATACATTAAACAAATAAAAATTGGTGTTAGTCTAATATGAAATGGATCTAGTGTTATACAATTTAAAAGCAAATGCAATTTAACAATGAAATTATATATAGAATTTTAAATTCTTGATTTATATTTCATTAAAATTCTTTAGCCTCCATAAATCTGCAGCGGAACTTGCAATAAATACATGAGCTTTACTTTGTGTTTTAAGACTGTTTTCGTTTTTTTTTTACTGTTATTTATAGCTTTAGGTGATTTGCCTCAGTAACCTTACACCTGTCAGCCACGACATTAAAACCACCAGCCTAATATTGTGTAGATCCCCCTCGTACCACCAAAAATAGCTCTGACCCGTTGAGGTATGGACTCCCCAAGACCTCTGAAGGCGTCCTCTGGTATCTGGAGCTAAGACGTTAGCAGCAGATCCTTTGAGTCCTGTTAGTCGTGAGGTAGGGCCTCCATGGGTTGGACTTGTTTTTACAGCACGTCCCACAGGTGCTTCAACACCTTGAACTCTTTGTCGTGTTCCTCAAACCATTCCTGAACAATTTTTGCAGTGTGGCAGGGTGCATTATCCTGCTGAAAGAGGCCCCTGCCATCACAGAATACTGTTGCCATGAAGGGTTGTGCTTGAAGTGTAACAGTGTTTAGGTAGGTGGTACATGTCAAAGTAACATTCACATGAATGCCAGGACCCAAGGTTTCCCAACAGAACATTGCTCAGAGCATCCCTCAGCTTGCCTTCTTCTCATAGTGCATCCTGGTGCCATCTCTTCCCCCGATAAATGATGCACACACACCCGGCCGTCCACATGATGTAAAAGAAAACATGATTCATCAGACCAGGCTACCTTCTTCCATTGCTCCATAGTCCAGTTCTGATGCTCACATGCCCATTGTAGGTGCTTTGGACATTGGACAAGGGTCAGCATGGACATTCTGACTGGTCTGCAGCTATGCAGCCCCATACACACCAAACTGTGATGCACTGTGTTTTCTGACACCTATCATAGCCAGCACTAAGTTTTTCAGCAGTTTGTGCTACAGTAGCTCTTCTGTGGGATTGGACCAGCTAGCCTTTGCTCCCAATGCGCATCAATTAGCCTTGGGCGTCCATGACCCTGTTTCCAGTTCACCGGTTGTCCTTCCTTGGCCCATTTCTGGTACTTAGTGACCACTGCATACTGGGAACACCCCACAAAACCTGCCATTTCAGAGATGCTCTGACCCAGTTGTCTAGCCATCACAATTTGGCTCTTGTCAAAGTCGCTCAGATCCTTACACTTGCTGCCTAATATATCCCACCCATTGACAGGTGCCATTGTAACAAGATCAATGTTATTCATTTCATCTCTCAGTGGTTTTAATGTTTTGGCTGATCAGTGTATATTAGTATGTGTGTGTGTGTGTTTGTATGTATGTATGTATATATATATATCTCGGTGTATATCAGCCCTTAATCTGGCTTTCAAAATGAGTTGACAGATGTGACAAATTTGAATGTACTTACACAATATTAAATTTGGTTCACACACATTTACGAGAGTTGCCTTTATAATTTCAAATATGGTGAAATATTTTAACTTGCTGTATATCTCATATCAAAGTATTATCAGTACAGATGTCCCTTTAAACAGACCTATACTTCACACTGTGGCCTTTAACGTCAGTTAAACGATATGTACAGCAGGTATGTCATAGACCTCGGATACAGTGACCTCTTGTGACAGTTAGCTGAACTCTACATTACACAGCAGCTGGGTTTAGCTTCTGAGGACACAACAATGGGGGTTTAAGGGACCACATGACTTGTTCCAGACAACACAGGTTTAAACTTTGTCTTAAAATCTACACTGCAATAAGACCAGTGATAGACCAACAACAGCCCTCCACATTTCAGCTTGACTTGAGTTTTTAATTAAGCATGTAAAATCAAGGAAGAAAGGTGGCAAGCCACTCAAATGCCAAATGTGTGTGCCTCCAGTTTATGTGCTAATGTGTTTTTATTGCTAATGGTGCTCTACTTTTTATGTCTACATTTAACCCTGATTTTTTTTTCTAAATACACTGAGGATGAAATACATGGAAATTAATCTTAATTAATTTTATCTTGAACTATCATATATTGAAGGTGTGTTTGAATGTCTGTGAAAGTGAGTAAGAGCCTGTTTGCCAGGCTTGTGTCTATTCTGCTGTGCAAAATGATGGTACCCGTGGCATGTATGAAATATTGATGAAACTAATCTAGCAATCATCGTATCACCTTGCAGCATGTGTTTCAAATCCTGAAACAGGCCTGAAATTACACCAAGATGTTTGTCCATGTAGGGCCTTCAGGGTTTACACTATGCTGGCTTATCCTCAGTGCAACTCCTACTCCCTGGTGCCCTTAAAACACTCTTCACTAGATATCTTTCCCTGTGAGGGGAAACAACTCCGGATTTTCACCCTGTGCGTGAGATCTCCTGTCTCGTTGGTTTGTCTCTTTGCAAACCCGTTCAGTCTAATCTCCTCAAAGTGGGGATGGGGAGGCTCAGTCCTTGGCTTAAACCCAGCCAAATCTGCACAACTAGCTTTGACAAGCTTTTGATTTTTCCTCTTTTCCTCTATCACCCTTTTCAGTGCCATCACTGGCTTTTGCTCCCACCCTCTATTATTTACTCTCCGTCCCCCAATTCTTTTACTGAGTGAACTTTACTGAACTTCTGCTGCTGACAGTACCGCTGTACCCCACATAAACAAACACGTTTGTTAAATAAAGCAAACATGCTCCGATATGATCCATAACAAATTATGTGGAGTGTTCAATGCCTTATCAGAAATTGTCAACTGGACTTTAGATTGAAGAGAGCTGAGATCTAGATTTGATACTCATCAATTTATTATCGTTGAGTCAACATTTGAGGAATGAGCGGTGCTTCTAGCCAAAATACCATCATCCTGCTGTAATCACATCAATTTCACCTGTCATCATTTGAGATTTGATACAGGACAGATAAGTTTTACAAGCTGAGATAAATACCTTTCCCATCACTTTGACCAAAAGAAGTGAAAATAAGATATTAAGAATATTTTAATTCTACACTGTTTAAACGTTTCAAACTGACACAGTCTATGCTTTCACTTTGGGCTATTGTTAATTTTATCATTAGTGTTAACAAGGCCTATTATTGACTATTTTCACACAGTGTTACAGTATCATTATAATATCATCCCACTTTGAACTTGCTGAACTTGAACTGCACTATATGTGTCTCTCACTGTCATGTACAGTAACAGCCTCCCAGCTTGCTCTCTGCCAGATATTTCAGATATCAATCTGCGGTCTCCATCGCCTTGTGAGGGGGCTGGCAGCAGGTGTTTTTTGATGGGGGGATTACCACTGTTTCAGTTGGAGTGTGAGAACGAAAAGTAGACAGGGGCAGTGAGATCAACAGCCACAGTGATTATCACCGCCACAGATTACCACACTGTGTGAGAGGAAGGGTGTGAGAGTGTTGGAAAATGCAGCCATCGGACAGTAGTGGTTATAGCCAGGTACTCTGGGAATATGCACTCAGTTGATGGTTTCTGAGGTACGCCTGCAATAAATTCTACCTTCATGAAGATTTGAATGTTTTGAAGACCATTTTTGATGGCTGTAGTTTGTGGTGCTGTTTGACTTGTATTGTGTTATACTAGGAGGTGTTTCTTTTATCTTGTACACCCCATTTATATCAATGAGAGTAGATAAAATATATATCAGAAAGACTATATATTCAACACAATGCACGACAGCCCCCAAAATGACCATAAAATTGAGTCAATGCCTCTCTAACAGTCTCAAATAAAAAGCATGATAACTTATGAAGATGGGATTAATTGCAGGACAGTTGTATCAGACTGCATTAGTTTTAGCTATGTGTACGTAATAAACTGGCAACCGACTTTAAACATGGATACAAAAAGTCATAACAAACATCTGTTTACTCCTCTACTGTTACATGAATGAGAATGGCTGTGTCTGTGATTGAATGTGTCTCAACATCTGGAGTTTCATGCATGCTTGCCTGTCTTGTTCTTTTGTTCCTCTCATCTCTCATTTGTCTCCTGCTGCCCTCGCCTCCTCCCCGGCATTCCTATAAATTGACTCTCAAAATCCTTCAAAACTATTCAGGGTGCTGCCTGTTTTTTATTGCTGCTTGTTCCATTAAATCATCACCGAGCACAGTGAACACTTTGCACAACACCCCTCCACATACTTACAGATGTGCAGCTTAGATCCTTTTCATAACCCAGTTCTCTATGAGTCCAGAATCATTTTGAAGTTGTAAAAGATTTCAGTGCTGGCGGTTGATTTGGGGACACCTGTGGTTACTGGTGGTATCAGAAAGTGTGTTTTTAATACTACAGCAAACACTGGAGCAGCTACTACTGCGCTTGTTTTGTTGTTGTGAAAGAAGTCAGTCATGCTGTGCACAGCACAAGTAGTTTTCCACCCATCAGAGGGGCTCAGTTAAGTCGGTTACCTTGCTGATGAGTGGGAGGCTTGTAGCCTCTTGCTAGCAGCTCTCTGTCCAACCTCTCACTGTGGCTGCTCCTTCTTGTTCCATTAGTCCCTTGCAAAAATTTAAAATGGTCTGCTAATGATAAAAAAATGCCGAAAATGAGTTTTCTTCTTTTAGAGAGAGAATTTTGATGAGCAATCACAGTCAGCACTCACCTCAGTGACAAATGCATGTCTTATATTCAGCAGTTGAAGGCTTTTGATGTGAGCTAGCAGCAGTCAGAACTATTTGGTTCGCATTAGCAGTAACTCAAAACAGCTCTTATGGATTTTAACTTTAAATGTGTGACTGTCTTTGTTGTTTTTTGGAAATGATTGATTTCACTGCATGTGATGGAACCCTCTATGCAGGCCGGACTGTGTTTCCACGCAGAGCCAAAAGTAATATTTGTTTTGTCCTGCATTTCTCCCCTACATCCAGGTGACCAAGGAAGATTTCATGAGCTATGAGTTCATTCTCTGCATGGATGAGAGCAATTTGAGGTACAGTTATGTCCACCCACAGCAGTAGTGTTTATTTCCTACGTGAACGTGGATCGCAGTTGAATACACAGTCACTGGAAACACTGGTGTCAACCGTTAATGGTTGCCTTGGATAAAAGAAAAACATTTGCCTTGAAAGGGGTCAAACTAGGTTGTGCTGCTAACTGTCTCTCGTGAGTGCTACTCCTTCACATACACATGAAATTCACGGTAACATTGAGCTATAACTAACGTGTAGGTGAATGCCTCCTTTTAATGAGCAATATCCTTTCTTAAGCTCTTTCCAAAGGTCAGGGGGAGGGATATTTTTTGCTACTTTGAACGTTTAGGGATCATTTTGAGATCACATGCCTATGGCAGATCTGATCTGTAAGCAGCTTACTGAGTTCTTTGGATGCCTCGTCTTTGCTCTTTGGGCAGTTTTTTTTCCCCTTTCTCTCCCACATATTTTTTTTTTCTCCACAAATGTTAAGCTGACCAGACTGAGAAAATGAGACCTTGTCCTGGGCAAAAAAGTTTCATTTCCTTTTAACAGAGTACATCTTACTTTCGTCGATTTGTAAAAAAAAAAAAAAATTTCAGGGTCTTGAAACGTTGCCAAAATTGTACTATGTCATTGTTTAAACGTGTTGCTTTGAGAGGAAGTTATTCATATAAGTGTAGACGTCAGTATCATGGGATAAAAGATGAATCATTATCGTAAATTCCATTCTTTTTTTTCCTATGTCTTTAAAGATCTCTTGTTACAATCATAAAAGTGTTTTTGTCCTGGTTATTGTTCTGTGCTCTTAGACTTGTGTGTGTTCTCTTGTCCTGACAGTGACTTGAACAGGAAAGCAAAGTCTGTGACAAATTACCGAGCAAAGATCGAGCTTCTTGGTTCATATGACCCTCAGAAGCAGCTGATCATCAAAGACCCGTATTACGTAAGTATTTAAATAAATTCTTATGCTGGGTATTTTAAAGCATAATTAAAGATGATTGGTCATTATTTGATCTTATTAATCCCCATGTTGGGAAGGTACGATGAATATATTTCACATTACTGAAGCAGGAGGACCATCTATAAAATTGAAAAGGTTTGTGCACTAAAAAAATCAAGCTGTTTTGGACACTTTGAATTGAATGTCATCAGCATGAATTTATTTGTCAAAACAATTACTGTGCATATTGTATACCATGTCAGTGGTAAGCAATTAAACATTTCTTATGTAACCAACTTTACAATGGTTGCCACCTAAAATCGATGCTGACAACCCAAACAATGAAAAATTTCTAGTGCTAATCATCAAATAATCTGTACTATTTAAAACAGTTGGAACGTAAAAGTTACCCAAAATTTTTGTTTCAAGTATGTTTGAATGTAAAGAACCTGAAAGCTTGTTTTACAAATCTTAAAGGGGATGTATCATGCACATTTCCAATTCTATATTTTAATCCTGGGCTCCAATGGAATATCTTTGTATGATTTACATTAAAAAAAAAAAAACCTCCTTAATTATCCTATAATGCCCCTTTATGCAGCCCCTCAGTTCCGCCTGTGTCTGAAACAGGCAGTTTTGACTCCTGTCTCTTTAAGGCCCCCCTGCTGATGAGCCCACTCTGTTCTGATTGGCCAGCTTCTGTAAGCTGCCCATCCAGCAGCTCAGGAGGCCACGAACACAAACAGTAGTAGTTGGATTTCACTTCTTTTTCTTGTTCTTAACTTGAAATGGAAACTTCTCAAATACATCCATACATGTTTGAGCCTGGATATGATCTGAAATATGCGAGTGGACAATGTGAACAACACATGGAGAACAACCTTAGCAACAACTTTCACATTTCACATTTACATTTAGTAACTTAGCAACAAAGGCTTTGGAAGTACAGGTAACTTTGCGAATGAAGTGTTCAGAGCAGGTTGAAACATTGGTTTTTGACTTGCAGGGAGTATAAAACAAGAGAAAATCACAAAAGCATGATATGTTCCCTTTAAGTTTTGGGGGGAAAAAAAGAGCTGAACACTCAAATAGTCACAGGACTGTGTGGGTGTGGGTTGATCAGACTTAATTCACAATGGCCTGACAGTATAAGTGAACAATCCCAAAATTGTGACATCACTGTTTTCTAAATGAGTCCTAACCACTTCAAACCAGTGAGAAGAACACAGGCAGAGCAAAAAATACAGAAAAACTCATGTATGAAATAATAAACTGTATGAACTTTAGCATTATGCAGAATCCAATTTCTCACAGTAAGAAGCTGATTAAGCTAAGCATTATGAAAGAAATGACAGAGAATGCTACCTCCAACTCATCCTTGAATCACTGTGCACTTGTTCCAGATAGTATATATCATGAGAAAGGCCTTTACAGACAAGAAAACACAAAGGAAATATCAAACAGGTGAAGTCATTTATTTAAAGAGCACGATTTTGGACTGAACATGTGGACCATAGCAGTGAAATGGCAGTACAGCCAGTTCCTTCCTAAAATGTAATTTAATTACTTGGACATCACTATTAGAAGTATTTTCTGGTTTCAAATTGGTTTGCCTTGTCATGCTCCATGACTCGCTCATCCTCTTTGTTCTTTTTCTTGCTTTCTCTGCATTTGAAAGTTCTGCCAAATAAATTGGACATGGCTGTTTTGTCTTTTTATAAGAGTGATTTGGATATGTACGTCATGGTTATGAGTGACAAAGGCAAGAGTGGGAGAATTGGAAAGAGTAAAAACTTATTTTGGTTTGAAAGTTTGATTAGTGAGAAGTTGTCAAAAATACTGTCATAATACTGAGGGTGCTCAAACTTTATAGTACTAATTTAAATAAATGGACATGCAGCTCAAAAAGCAATCATTTCCTATGTGGTGTTTGTGGAGGATCTGCAGCTACAGTTCTGTTGGCCAAACTATTGTGTGTTTATGCCTTTCTGTGGTGCTGTATTACATTTTGTGGAACTAGGATTGCAAGATAAAACAGCCATCATATTCTTAGTGATGTGGCTGGAAGAAGAAGTTGTGGTTGATCGCAGTTTATACGACTGTAGTCAGTTATATTAGTTTGTCTCAGATTCTGGCTTTGAACACCACATTTCTTTGTGTGGTGGTCAGCATGAGTGTGTCTCGGTGTACCTCTGTTAGTCAAAAGGGGGGGTGGACAAATTCTCTCTGCAGTCAATGTGGTTTTGGAATCATGTAAGCAACAGTGCTGGATTGTAGTCCCTCGCCAGCAACCACATGGCATGACAGCAAAGTGAGTAAAGAGGAGCCAGGCAGTCACTATCAATGTGTCAAGATAAATGGAGACACAAGTTTTATTGTCAGTTAAGTGTGAATATAATGATGAACACCCAGCATGGCTGGAACACCAAAACACCTTTTTTAAGAGGTGATAAAGATAAGGGTTAGTGCCAACAGTTGTTTTCCTTTGACTCTTTTTGCTATGTTTGTATTGCATGACTAACCTTGTGTTTAGAGCTGAAATTAGTTGTTATTTTGATAATCGATGAAACGTTTGAGTCATTTATAAGCAAAAAATGCCTTAAGATGACTGGTTCCACCGTCCCTAAAGTGAGCATTTGGTACATTTAGTTGTCTTACATGATAGCAAGGTGAATATCTTTGGACAAAAGTTTGTTATAGAAGTTTTGTTACAGAAAACAGTATATGTCACTTTAAGCTCTAGGAAATTGTGTCAGGTATTTTTCACATTTTATAGTCTTCACAATTGCTGGATGAATTGAAAAAATATTTAGGAGACTAATGGAAATAATTGCTATCTGCAGCCATAGTTGCGTTGTGTCAGTTACTACATGGTAAAAGTCTTTAAATAAAACGTTGAATGGCAGCATTTATTTGATTGAGAGGCCTCTCTTCATGGTGGTTACTGACCCGCAACTGCTGTTTTTTTCTTGTGAGCCACTGTTTTGGGACAGATTGCAATCTCATATCATATCACAAAATAAAATTTTAAGTCATGAGGTAAGAAAGTTTTTTTTTTTCTCCCATAAAAAAAAGGGTGTCGGCAAAAGCTCACTGCTTTCAACTGTCAAGGCCAGAATTTCAAAAGTACTATTGCTGCTTTTGGCAGTAACCTATCTTTCTCCCTCATGAAATGCTATTGTGGGGTTCAGCGCACCCTAAGTGTACTGTTGAAGCCAGTTGGCATCTGGGATATGTTTGCTTCAGAGAAATTCAACAATTATTCGAAAATAGTTAAATGGTTGAGTAAGAAGCTGACGTTTTATTGAGCTTTTAAAATCAAATCACAGAATATGAAACTTGATATAAAGTATCTTACAGCTGTATTGAATATCAGCAGTTTATTTCAGGTCTTTGCTACAGGTTAAAAAATGTATGTAGTGATTCATGTATCTGTGCTTGGCTTTAATTTCTGTTTTTTTTTTTCTTTTTTTACATTTGTTCCTCAGGGAAGTGACGAAGACTTTGAAAAGGTGTACGAACAGTGTGTACGATGCTGCAAAGCATTTCTGGAAAAGAACTCCTAACAACATCTGACCTTAAGCAATCTTTGCTCAATCTGTTGGATGAACATGAGTAATCAATCAAATATTCTTTGGCCATGTCTCATAAGCACTCGTCAATATAAAAAGCTCTTATGGATGTCACTGAAAGACCACCAGAACGCTTTGTTTCGGTGTTGTAAATGTTATACAAACACTGTGTACATTTAGAACAATGACAAGTTTGTAGACTGTAAAATTCAGGTGATTAATAAAATAAATAAACAAATACAGATCTCTTAGAGATTTATTTTTTACACACATCATTCATCCTTGTTTTTGTGAATATGCTAGAGAATTCATATGAATGCAGACGTCCTGCAGATGATAATTCTTGACTGGACATCTCAAAGGTTTACAGGCCAAAAGCTGACACTGGGGTCAAAGTTAATGCTAGCCTAAATGCTAATCTTCCTGGGTATTTTGTTTGATTCTGAGTGGTTAGGTTACTTTCTTGGCAGTGCTTGTGTTTGGGATACAGCACCTCATACCGAACACATAAGACATTCTACCAAAGATCAAATATACTTGATATTTAAAAACAGAACACTGGATCTCTTCTCACTCATTTCCCTTGACTGTTCCCTCTCTTTACAGATGTGAAAGTTGGTCTCTGCCAGTTGCCACTTACTACTCTCTTCCCTGAGAGAGGACCCATCACTGCCCATATAAATTAAAACTCATTGTGGTTTCACCATAGTCAGTGATAGAAGATGGAGGAAGGGCTGCAAGCCATTAAATGAGGGTGGAACTGAAGGTTAGATTAACCAACTGCTGATTAATTTAACCCAAACTAATTAGATAGATACTTTATTAATATTCCAAACAAGTACTTGCTCCCAAAACATTAACTATGCACCAGTTGAATTGGCATTGACAATCATCATGTCTGAATTAGGTTAAAAAATTGCAAACTTTGGTGCCTTAGTTGCCCAGTAATTTGAGTCCGCCTGGGGACTATAGTTGCATCTCACCTCTTTCTCCACTATTATTATCAAATGAAGGCAAAATGACACCCCCAGCAAGATATGTTTTCTCACATTTTCTCACTCACCCTTAGTGCCCCTATTACTCTGGATAATCTTCAGCACAGGCCGTCAACAGATTCCACAGGGAGTAAATCTCTGCTTGAAAATATTTCCAATGAAAACTGTTGAAAGCACATTACACGGATCATCCAGAGTAACATGGACACTGTCTGTTTTAGTTTTTAAAATGATGTGAACACCACAAATAATATTTCTCAGGAGAAATATCGCAGGCAGATTCTCTCAAACCTTGGGGTTTTTTTGTCTTTAGGGGGAGAACACAAATATATATTCAGAAAATATTTCTTTTTGGTCATTTGGACACTGATCTTAAGAGGGAAGGGCACTTAAGATACAGCACACAAAGTGGGAATAGGCTTTTTTCACAGAAAGCATTTTGACATGTCACAGTAGCAAAAGCACAGGTGTAAGTAAAAAAAACTAATGAAGGCTGAATTTCATTTAGCTGCTTCACTTTCAGGTCCTGGTATTGTGCACGCTGACTCACTGTCACACTGTCATGATTTACAGGGACACCTGTATACACCAGAGCCATTGTTAATGGTATTAGTACATCAGTGCTTTTCTCACTATGATAAGTCAAAATGTCTGCTGTGAAAAAGGCCTGTGGTCCTGAATTCAGGTAGAATTAGCAATGCTGGCAGTTAATTACCTTGGCAAACAACCTATTCTGATATGAGGGAAGGAAATATTGACTACAGAGTTCAGTTTAAAGTCCCCCTCCACTCAAAAATATATTTTTCTTCTTGTTCCTAAAGTTAGATGTTTGAGCTTCACTGTGCAGAGGGATGTATGTGCAGAGTTTGACACTAGAAGGTTGTTTTCACATATATCTGCTGAAAGTGGAAAGTTTCTCTGAGCTCATTGAAAATCCAATTTTAAGGGGCGGGCCTACGAGCATGATTTGTGACATCACAACTAGTTGGGAAGCCAATCCTGGTCAAATATTCAATTTAGTGTGTGTATGGTGTGGAAACTTGAAACCTCCAGTGAATAAACTTTATAGTGAAGTGGGAGACATCGTATGTCCAACAGTTAAACTTCTAAAAGGAAATCTATTTGCATATTCATAGACTGTGGAATTTTTAATGAGGGAGAAGAAGTAGATGCCATTTTAAGGATGTTAAGAAGATAAATGAACTTTTTTTGTGTGACAAACCATAGAAGACTCAAATTATTAAGAGTAGAGTATTTTATCTGCATCTTGAAACATGCCTGGAGGGGATCTTTAAGCTTTTTCAGGCAGTGTGAATTGCCCAAACAACTACACAACTACAGCTACACTACACAGCACCAGCAAAACTGTTTGTGTTTTATTTGATGTACTTTACAGGCTTTTCTCAATTAACTTCTAATGGTAGCCAAGATAGTTTGGCTTACTTACCCAAAGCTTTGAGATATCTGAGATTTCTGCTGCCACAACCCAAACCCAGTGGAGGTATTTGAAATCTAGTTTGTGGTGCTCACAGCATCAAAAAATTGCTTTAAAAAAATAAACATTTCTTTTAAGAAACAGTGCTTTCTATTTCTTCAGTGGAAAATAGTTCCAATGAAAAATGGAAAGTCACATTGGTATTTTTGAATATAATTTTTCAATAGTGTGAGTGCCAGAAATAAAATCTCATTAAACTCTGTTATTGGGTTGGCAGCAGAAATCTCACACATCTGAAAATCCAAGCAAATAAAAATTGGGTGAAGTTTGTCGATTGGGCAAACTGATCCTTTTAAAGAAATTTCTTTCCTTTAAATGATGCGCTGATTCACATTCCAGGAAACTTTCAAATAAAAAAATATTTTGCAATAATCTCTATCGCTACCAAAAAAACACTTAAATCTCTCTGACTTGACCTTTTTTCAAACGGTCCATGTGGTACAGCAGTGGGAAGTTCACCAAATCTGTAGTCCCAGGACTCAGTCCAGTCATGTGATCATTCGGGGTGCATTCCACATATCGAGAGGGGATTGTAAGAAAAAATATTGCACAACAAAGACCATTCATATTTGTACCAATCTTATAATTTATTTAAATATATTTCATTTTTAAATATATATGTCTTTCACACCCATTTGATATATGCCAGTCACTTTAATTTATGGTAGAACTGTGGATTCCTCTTACGCTTTGTTTTACAGTATGTACATTTTACTCTTGCTTTAAATTGGTCATGGCCTACATTATGTACAGTGGAACCTTGTGACAATTCAAACATATAAATATAGACTGTATCACGCTCAAACAAGATCCACAGGAGGGCTGTGACTTTCAACTGCCACTTTTTTTTTTTTTTTTTTTAGTATGTCTTACAAAGACGCAGAGAAATGTTCATGCACTTAATAATTTAATCATAGTTCTCAGTGTGAGCACAAGTGAGTGAAACTATGCCGTGACTGCCGTGGGGGTCTGTGAGAGCTTTTTGTCTGCGTAATAGGTAGTGCAGTAGAAGGGATGGGCTCAACCTTGTACAGAGCAAACCAATTGCAGAAGGCGAGTCGTGCCTGTTCACACTAAAAATAGTAAATTTGGATTTTGCTCTTTTCATAAAGAAATGAACAAAATAAAAATATGCAATCCCTTTTTTGTTTTAGCAACATCGTTTTGGATGCCAGCAGGAAAAAAAGGCCCCAGTTTATCTTCTCTCAGCCTTTTTGTTTTCTTCTCTGCTCCATGCTTGAGTTTCACCATCTTTATCCTGGTCTGGTGTTGTTGCCTGGTTGCTCCCTCGTGGTGACAGCCAGCCATCGATGCCCAGCCAGAGCAGTGGGTGGCAGTAATCCACGCCTTAGTAGAACAGACCTCACTGAAGGACAATACTGTGCCTAATATCAGTCGGGGCTGGTCAGAGTATTTTAGGCTTCCCTCTTTCTGTCCAAGGCACTTTTTTTTCCCCAAGTTTTGTCTTCTGGATAACTCGTGTTTGGCGTCAACCTGCAATGAAGGGGAAGTGAGATTCAGCGCTGTCTCCAACTTGGCAGCACCTGACAAATGCTTTCCTTTCCAAAGAGAATCACGAACAATAAAACTTGATTTGCCACAGATCTGCTGCTCTTGCTGTGCCGCTGCGAGGGCCTGTGTGTATCAACACAGCACGCATAGCCTATCACCACTGTGAACAATTGTCTTAGTATCTCCAGACAAAAAAAACATCTTTACGCTGTGAACTTAACCTAAGAGAACAAATGATACATGTTTTAGCTCTGTGTATACAAAGGAATCTGTCTTAATCCTTCACTTTTAATATTGGTCTGATGCAGTGGTGGAAAAAATATTCTACTCTTTAAAGGACCAGTGTGTAGGATTTAGTGGCATCTAGCAGTGAGGTTGCAGATTGCAACCAACTGAATATCCCTCCCCCTTCCCTTCCAAGAGTGTAGGAGAACCTATGTTGGCCGTGAAACTCACAAAAAAACGCAAAAGGCCCTCTCTACAGCCAGTGTTTGGTTTGTCCATTCTGGGCTACTGTAGAAACATGATGGTGCAACATGGTGGGCTCCATGGAAGAGGACCATCGATGTAATAAAAGAAGTGGATACAGCGTTGGAGGTGGGGCCCTGTTCATTCCTATGAAAGTTGCTCAGTGGTGCATGAAGCCAAAAAGGTTGCAGCTATGAAATTACCCGGAACTTCAGCATTTGTGCGGCCCATAGAGCAAGCACACTAGTGTTTCCTTTAACCCGGCCTCCCAACCACATTTGCACCAGAGACTTCTGCTGGTTGAGCTGGCTAACTTCTGGTTTAGCCCTCCACTAATTTAAATGGGGATAAAATAATTAAATTGTGCGGCTCTTCTAGACTTTCCAAATGTTATCAGACTGAATGGATCAAATTCTGATAGTGAAATGATTCATTTCACGGAGGTTGTGATGCTCAAAAAAATTTACTACAGCCACTCCTTTTCCCACCATTGTGTGTGGGAAAAATGCTTTTTGGGCCAGTGTGCATCACATGACAGACCCAGAAGTTGTAATTATATGATTTGGTCACTATGTCAAATTGGCTTCAAAGCCTGGTGCTGTTCCTGGGGGCTTGAAAAGGACCTACTCCCTATGTAGATATAAAGGGCTCACTCTAAGGTAACAAAAAATACAACAATTCTTATTTTCAGGTGATTATATACTTATTATAACATACTCATGAATATTATATTCCATTTCTCCCAAGTCCAGTCTGCTAGATGCCACTAAATCCTAAACATTGCACCTACTAGAAAATGTCCTGCATTCTTTATTTTGGTATTACTATTGATGTATGAATGTGTAACAGCATGTTAATGCCATCACTGGTCAGAATTTTAACTAATCTGTGTACCGCTGCGTTTAATCTGTGAAGTAACTATAGCTGTCTAATATATGTAGTGGTAAAAAAGAGCAAAAAACTACTGTATGTAAGTATAAAATAACTGAAAATCTAAATACTAAGTATAGTACGAGATGACAAGTACCCCAAAAAGTACAGTGTTTTAATAAATATAGTACTAAATTCCTTTCCATACTCATCTGATGCATCATGTATGGTGGCAAATTCCAGTTGTGCTGGAACCAGCTTGTCACTTGTCTTTCGAAACTTCAATAATTTCACCTGTACCTCTTATTCTCACACAGTGTTATGTACTCTGGCCTGTCTGGACTGTCTAACAAGCAACAACACACCAGCACTTTGACCATGTGTCCTGGGTGCACATCTTCTCTTGAAAACAAAGCCAACATACATCATTCATGGTAGAATTACTGTATTGTAGTACCTTATGTGTGCTACCCCTCTGTGCACTGCGGGCTGCCGGCTAGCCGTGTGAGAAGCCGCGCACATCTTTTGAAATCTGCGAGGAGAAGATGAAATGGAGATACATGAGTGGATGCTTTTCACACACTGTGTTGACACTGGACAAGAAGAGAAATTTGTGATACTTTAAAAGTGATAGTGTAATTGCAAGCTTACACGCAGGTATCGTGCAGTCTCTGGTGTGGTGGTAGAGTCTGTACACATGCTTCCTGCACTTGGGACTGAAGTAGAGTGGACCTGGAAGAGAACAGGCTGTAAGAACATTTCCATTACCGAATCCACCTGTGCTGACATCTGGTTTACAGCCTTTATCTAAAGCTATCATTCACTTTTCTTGTATTTTTGACTACCTCAGCCATCATCCCTCCCTCCCTCCCATCCCACTCTGACTTTATCATAAAGTTCCTTTCTGACTTTATCATACTCCTGACACAAGTCTCCTACAGTAAGCACTGATGTTATACTGTATGTGGTGACCCATCAGGATTCTGTGACCTGTCCTGATATTCTTACCCTAACCCTAATCTCCTAAACTTAACCCTAACCCTAACCATCCCACTCCTCATGCCTAAACCTAACCAACACTGCAGGTCACAGAATCTGATTGGTCACCAAACACAGTGTATCACCAGCAATGCAGTAGTTTGCAGTGGGAACTTACCTGTTATATGTTTTAGGAATTTCTCCTTCTTTCTGAGATCTCTGGGAAATACGACTGTTAAGAGAGAGAAGATTGGAAAGGAGCGTCAGGGTTGAACACTGCAAAGTAGAGAAATACACCCACATTTATCACTAAAAGGCCTATTAACATGAATTATCTCAGGACAGTTATAAGCTTGTCTGGACCTTGGATGTATTGGTAAAAACTGAGGAAATATGACAGTTTATAGCCATAAGCTAACAAAAATCCGAGGTATTTTAAAGGGTTGGTTTACTCAAATAACAGAAACACATATTTTCCCACTCCCCTGTAGTGATATCAAGACATGAAGGTAGTTGTTTGTCCAAGATTCAAGATATCTGCCTCTGCTTTCAACCTTGTATCTGCACATCTAGATACCACAGTAGGTAAGAGAGAAAATATGCTATTTTGGGGGTATTTGGGTGCAACAACCCTTTAACTTTATCCTGCCTAACTTCCATCAGTCTACAATGACTTTGCAATGATGTGAAACATATTCCAGTAGACTACATCCCATCGATCCAGTATGAAGGGTTCCGCCTGACAAGTGTCGTTACTCACCGACAACCTGATCCCCTCTGTCTATTTTCAAGTTGCTTAAATCCTTTGGCTCCACCGGGGTGGTCCTCGCCCTCGCTGTTAACGGGGCTTCCGTTTTCGCGCTGTGGTGACCCCGGCTCTCCTCCACGTGTCTCACGATCTCCGCCATCCGCCTCAAGTCCCGATGCGCGTCCCTGCCGGCCGCCGCTGGGGCCGCCGAGGGCGCGCTCTCGCTGCAGTGGCCGGTAAGCGTGCACATCAGTAGCACCAGTCCCATAGTGAAGTGTCTGCGCAGTCTGCTCATAGCTCCCGTGGAGTGAGAGAGAGAGGGAGAGAAAAAGTGAACTCCTTCTCCGACGCCTTTTGAGGGGGGAAAAAGGTTTAACCGAACACCTGCAAGAAAGGTCGAAGATGAAAGTCAAATTGTCAGTGTTTCTCAAATTATTCACCATTAAATGACACAGAACATCATTGCACCCTCTGAGAACACAGTAAAGAAGTCTAAACTGCTGTCTGACATCGTTAAAGTCATAATAAACACTAAGATCAGACTTTTCCAGCTGTCCAAATGTGTTTTTCTATCCACACGTCAGGTTCCCATACTGTGATTATACCAAATTTTCTATAAATTCTTTAAAAATCGCTTTAGAGACCATTTAGTTCTAGCTGTTTTAACCAGACCATGTATCAATAGGCTATAAGTACAGGTTTGCTGGTGACCCAGTTGTGGTTTAGTTGCTAACTTGTTTGGGAACTCTTTTTGAGATCAAAATTTCTTTTGCGAGAGAAAAGAGAGTTGAGAACAAATAACATGCACATTAGATCACAGCAAATGTACTTTTTATCTGACCAAAGTAAACTCATTGAATGATGGGTAGCTATATATAAAATATAATTACCTTAAGGCCTGTATAGCCTCTTCAGTGAATAGTATGAATCCTCTGCGTCCAGTAAGGATGAAAATGGAAATAAAGGAGTGTTTGCAACTTCAGTAAAGTTCCCTGATTCTGTCTGGTCCGAAAGATGTCCCTTTTAAAGTCTCCACTTATGTATGAAAAACAGACGCTTCTGAAGTCGTATAAGTGTTCGCTGAGCATCTGTGGTCATCCTCTGATCACCGGACGACTGCAGGGAGAGAGAGTGGACAAACGGCTCCAAGTCCCGTGTGCGTCCTCCGCTGAAGTAGCACAACAGTCGCACTGAAGTTCACTTTTTATTCTGTCTCGCAGACGTGGTGACCTGTCCCTTGTGGGTTACTCCGCCGTGTCTGTGATAATAATAAGACGCATTATTGGCACTCCTGAAGCGGAAAGTCCACTTGAGTTTGCTGACCATCACTTGAACGCCGTTTGAAGTTTTCTGCGCCCCCCCTCCTTTCCGTTACTCCATTTATCTGTGCGATACGCGGTTACAGGAAGCGTTTTCTCCACTAATACTTCCACTGAAATTTCCAATTAGCCATGCATACAGCACAGATACCGGCATCTCAGTGGAAATGCTCCCATATCCTTCTTGCGATTTTCATAACCACATTTAGAGCCATTGCGCGCTTTACGTCCATCGTGGGATTTGAAACACAATTACGCACCGTTTAAGGCTGATTCTATGAAAATTAATTACGCACGGTTTTTTTTTGGTCAGACCAAATGACTCCTCAGCATAGTTGAAGTCCACAGAAGGTTTCTCTCTCATTGGGGATTAGTGTGTACTAGTCTTCTGTGGTCAGTGCAGCTCCTTTAAGTCAGGGCGTGCAGTTGGCTCCCATGCATGCTCCCCCCTCAAATCTGACTGCCTTAGACTAAAGTTGTTTGCTTATTATGGGGGAAAGTAGTATGTTTCACAACCACAAGAATAAAATTAATGCAGCACCACAACTCAAAATATTCAATAGATGCGTTAAACAAAAACAAAACAAAAAAATCAAAACGCACGACTTTAAACTTTTTTTTTTTAGGTCTTTCCGGAAATACACCAAATTTATCTCATATCTTGTATGTTCCATTATCTCATCATGTCTGGCTACTTGGAAACAGGCTATTGGTGTTTTCACGCTGAGCAAAGTAACTCTTGCGGCCGTGCGTAAAACCTTGGTGCTGAAAGGACAGCGCGCACTGTCACCCAGCCCCAGTCCCCTCCTCTGAATGGGCGATGCTCTGCGTCTGTTCAGGAGAGATTTGGTGGTAATGGCAGGGCACTATGCTGATTAATTATATCGACCAAAATGAAAACAAAAAGTAAGGAGCCTGGTGATTCACAACAGGAGTTATCTTGACTTTTTGAGGATCAAAGAGGATGCATCCAACTTCTTTTTGAAGGTGTAATGAGAAATCCAGTGACATCATATAACAGTGAGGTTTAAGAAAGGTCCAACCTGCCTACATCTACATTGTAGATGCCATGCATAGTATACTGTACATTCTACAGTATACTATGCATGGCAGATGTGTCCTAAGATTGCAAGTGAGGTCAGATTTTTGAGGAAGAAACAGCATCTGTAGCAGAGCCTGACCTCTGACATGACTGTGTGAGAGTCAAATGAATACCTTATTGTCTCACAAAAAACAATTAAGTTATAATCATCATCAATAATATTCCCAACTACACCCATTATAATGTTTACATAAACCTGTCATATCCTTTCTATTAAATGCAGAACTAGAAATGTATTCCACCATCCAAGTCTTTGATATATACGAATTTCCCTCTGAAAAGGAGAATTATGTGTATTATCCTAATGATAAACTGCAAATATTATATCAGAATGAATAAATATTCTTTGAATGCACTGAATTATTCTGCAGTGAGAGCCAGCTGTTTCAGCAGGGGGCATCATTCTGCAATCACTGGACATAAAAAATGTTCACTCTGTACTCTTCTGCCTTTTGGCCATAACACCACTTTGCCTGCATTTTGGCTGGATTTGACTTTTGCCATCTTTCCATATAGATCAAAGTGCCATCACTGTGCTAAATCAAGAAAAGCATCATATCAGGTTACGCCACAAAATAACAGACAATGTCTGTGAACATTCTTGGTTAGTTCAGTGAGAATAGCTATAAATTCAGTCTGACTTTAAGGGAAAAAAAGAAAAAAATATGAGTGGGTTTAAATCGCCATTAAAGAAAGAGGAAGGTTGATGTTTTCATAAATGTCAGTATTCTTGTAAATGGCCTGGCAAGCAGGTCAGTTAAGACAGAAGAATAGCTATTCTAACTGTATACTTTGGCAGTTTGCTTCCTATCCACTTCAGTAAGTTGTCTTCATTATGTTTGACTACTGCTGTAAATTTTTGGAAATATCTGCTGCACATCATCGTCGTCAGATTGTCTTGTGGGAAGGAACATGAACACACAAAAAAAGGGATGACATTGCTTGTTAGAATTGCTATTTGGACATGCAAATAACCTTGTTTAACCCCTGTTTTCTTTATCCTTCTGCAGTTGTATGACCTTTTTAAACTTTATGGAGTCACATGTTTAACTATTTGTCCAATATGTGTAGGTCAATGAGTCATGTTCATATGACTTTCATTAAACCGCATGTGGTAAACCTCACAGATGCAGTGTGGTGGCCACTGATTTCAACACGCTCATTCTCCTTTTTCTCCTGAACTCTCAGTGATACTTTCCTTCTGAAAGATTGTTTAATTAATCAATTAGTGGAGGATGTGATCATCTTCCCATAAACGTGCCTTGAGCTTCCTGAACTTCTTGTCCAAGTGGAAAAATTTCACTTTCACTCTGTTCAAGGTTATTCAAGGGCACTTTCTCAACTTTGTCAAAGAGCGTGGTCTTTTCAGATCTGGGCCACAGCAAAAGGAACCCACTTCTGTAATCAAGGATGTTGAGAATATTTTCATTCATCGGGGTCGAATAAACTGACACTTTCAAGAAAAACAAGGTTGGGTTTGATGGCTGTGACTTTTAAATTGACCAATAAAACCCTGGGCAACACATCCTGAATTGTGTGAAAATAGGAAACATGCACTTTCATTTACTGAAGAATTTGTGTTTGGGGGCAGGATTAACATCCAAAGTGAAGGCCCAGCTTGGAAACCAATTGTCCTCCAACAACATTCAGGCCTGCAATGACTTATCACTGTCCTGCTGCTGCCATCCATGCAAGACTTTCTCTCCATGTGTTTCTGGTGAGAGAAAATCCCCCTAATAGATCAAATAGACCCTTCATGCCTCTTAATGCTTGAGATTCTTGTTTCACTCATTTTCATCTTTCACAGCATCTTTCTCTCTCTCTCTCTTCCCTCAGTCTTTCAGCAGATGGTTGGCTTTTACCTTGCTACAACTTGAGCTGGGTGTAGACAGTAAATTTTCCCGCTGTGCATCCGTTAAGTCAGTCAACACATGTATCGAATATGGACGTTTTAGCCGCCCATGATGAAACCCAGCTTATGGTAGGTTACAGCTGTGGTGGTGGGATGTGTGTAGTTAGCAAGCAGCTGCACAGAATAGGAAGGACGTTTGACAGCTTAAATAGACTGTCTGGTTGGTGAGGTTATGTATTGCCTTCACCAATTAGGTGGTCTGTTGGTGAGGGCAGTAAAACAAGCATTACAGCAGCTTGGTAGTCGTTCTGAAAATATTACGTGTCCCCAGAATCACATTTAGTGTAGTGGCCAAAGTCAAAACTGCAGATCGTGCTATGTCCAGGGGCCCAGAAGGTATTTTTGTTTTTACACACACATATTTAAATAAATGGTTGAAAAACTATGAGGAAAATTCACACGCCACTTGTTGGTTTTACACAGTTTGAACCATTAAGTCCAATCTTACACAAACAACAAGGTCCACTCTGTTCTAGAGCTTTCCAACGTATCACGCAATCTTCCTCAGCACATCGATTTGCCCAGGACTTCTTTGTCCTTGTTGGCTTAAAAGTTGAGATGGACAGTTTGTTCTTGAGCTCACGACCTTTTGATTTCAACTGGTTTATTTTGATGTGTCAGGCTCAAAATATATTTCCAAGAAGGTTTGCACATACAAGGAATTTGGCTTGTTGTTGTGGTGCATAACAATTGAAATATACAAAGCAGGAGAAAACACAAGGACCACAAGTCATGCAATCATATCTGATATAAAACAGAAATGTAAAATAACAATATTTAAAATATTTTCTAAACTGAAAACTATCAATCCAATTTCTGTCAAAAGTCACCAAGAGCTGTATTTTTGTCATGTAGCTGCCTTGTGTTATGAGCATAGGAAGGCAGTAGAAGTAGGAAGCAATTACAACATTTGTATGATAAATGTGCTGTGTAAGCAGTTTTAACTGGATTCAAAGCGGAACCATGTTTAGATACTGTATAGTACCCCATCCAGTGGTTAAAGGTACAGTGTGTAGAATTTAGTGGCATATAGTGGAATGGACTTGGCAGAAATGGAATATAATGTTCATAAATATGTTTTAATTAGTGTATAATCACCTGAAAATAAGAACCACTGTGTTTTCATGACCTTAGAATGAGCCCTTTATATCTACATAGGGAGCGGGTCCTCCTCTATGGAGCCCGCCATGTTTCCACAGTAGCCCAGAATGGACAAACCAAACAAAGAGAGGGCCTTTCGCGTTTTTTGCAGCCATCATAGGTTCTCCTACACGTTTGGAAAGGGGGGTTGGGGGTGGGAGGGTATTCAGTTGGTTGCAGTCTGAACCTCCCCACTAGATGCTACTAAATCCTACACACTGCACCTTTAATATTATAGATGCATGGTGTCAAAGAGGTATTTGAGCGTGACCGTGGTCTGACAAAATAAAACAAAAATAACTTAACTCAAGGTCCACATAGCTTTTTCTGGAGCTTTCAACCCACAGCGAATGCAGTTTGTTCCGTCGCTGTCATCGTTTGACCTATGTTCGGATCTTTGGCCATATGAAGGGGGCAGATCATAAGGGCCAAACAAATCCACTAGTGTCAAAAATGAGCTACTGTATAGGCCCCTCCTGCCCCCCCACCCACCCTGTTTCTCTCTTCTTTCTTTGCATTTTATATGTATCAGTGAATAATTGCTTTGTAGTAGTTTGTTTAAGCACAAATTTATTTAGTGCCACAATGTAAACACAATATGAACTGAAACAAAAAAGGCCTGACAACTAGATTTTAACTCAAGATCAGTATATTATGCAGGTGTTGCCACATGGCCTTTATCGTTTCAGGTAATAATGTGAGGTAATTTATAGCGTATTAACCAATACATTTTCATATAATTAAAGTACCACAAACCAATTGCCACATGGTGAACCTGGGAGATTAGTGAGAGAATAATGGAGCATGGAACAAATTATTAAAGGCTTTGTTCTGCCATACAGGTGTTTTCAACTAAATAGATCTCTTTTTATGACTGTGCTGGCATGTGCTTCTATGCTTCACTGTTATATCTCAGGGAGAGGTATAAGATGGATGTGGGAGATCGTTAAGGGCTAGCTAGTTAATGTTTTTGACTGTCTTTAACTGAACAACAAAGTAGACAACAGAATAAAACAATATGCCAAGCCGAGATGTTCCGGACAGACATCACATGCACATGCCAACAAGAAATTGGCTTTGTCCTCAATCCTGCCTTCACTTGGAAAAATTCACCCAACTTGTCAAACATACAATTGCCATCTATTCATATAAAGTGTCGTTCAGTTTCAATAAACTTTAAAGCATGATTGCTTTTTGTTGTCAAAATGAAAAATGAGTTAATGTTTCCTGATTGCAAAATTGCAGGTTTTTGGTTGCAGAGTCGCCACTACTGTGCCAATAAGAAATGTGTTCCACATCCAGGGCTGCAGAATAGAGGCAATGTGAAAACACTTGACACCAGAATGAGAATAGTGTGGAAAAAACTGAAACTGCCTGAAGCAGCAGCTTTCACTGGATAAGTAAAGGTTAGAAAAAGACATATCTTTTCAGCAATGCAATCTGCTCTGAATGGGTGTGCCTGTGCAAATATTGTACATGTCTGCATGTGTGTGTGTGAACAGAAGAATGTATACATCATAAATCATTTTCCTTTGATGTGGAATGCATTGGACAGATCAGGGATGTAGTGGGATTACTTGAGCACATGGTCTCCATAAGAAAAAACATGTAATCAGAATAGAATATGGATTCATTAAATGTTCCTACAGACAAACATGATTACGTATATGAATAATTGTGATACCACTTTGACTGATATATTTGATGCCATTTGAATAAAGGTGTGGAATCTTAAAGGGGCGTGTTTCTAGATTGTGAAAGGCAACACCCTGCACTCCTTATTTGGAAGGTCCTGGTTCTGGCGCCAACTATAAGCTGCCACTCTGGGCTTCAAACCGGCTCCACTGCAAACCAAATAGTGACGTCACACCCTGCTACGTCCACCTTTATATATGGTCTACTCCGTAAAAATAAAATGCAGGACAGTCTGGCTAAAACATTGAACAAGGCTCAACTGATGTCATCTGGCAAGATGTTGCATTGACATTGCAGCGCAGTGAAATAAGTGCAAGTGCACATTCCTGGTAGATGTGTATACCGTTTACCTTGCGATTGTCATGACAAAAGATAGAATAGTTTGCCATTTCATGATCACACAAACTGGACTTCCTGGATCATATTTCACGTCTCACCAGTACCTAAAGTAACTCACCTTCACCTATTCATTGTTCTGTTTTTGGATTGAATGCCCACTTACACATCGAACAGATGTGAAGCAACATTAAGCATTTGTTTGGAGTTGTGTTTCTGGCCACCTGGCGAATGTTAAATCCAGTGTTTACTCTTTGTGGTTGATCTCCACCAACTTCTCAGGGAAATATCTGGGTCTTTAGTTGCTAAATGTGCCATTATGTTCACCAGCTGGTCACTAACTTTGTCTGTCTGTACAATGGGTTTTTGGGGCTTTTTTTGCAGCTGCCTGCTGCAGCTAAAAACAACACTATAAGAGAGGTAAAAGTGAACCAAAATAGTAAAGTTGCAGGCTGTAAAACCAACAAATGAGCTGAGGGCAACCTCAGACTCGGTGATAACCACAACTAAACTGTGCCACATGAAAACCACATGACTGAACAGTTGCACATATATTAATGTCACTGGGTATTAAGGTTTCTGTTTTGAAATGGGTTTTGCTGTTGAAATCATACTAACCTGTTGTTAGTGGATTCATACATGCAGCTGCTGCACAACCCGGTGAACTGGTGGTTTCTGTGTTGCACAAGAAAATATTTTATGTCTATCATTTACTGTACTTCTACCAAGAAATATACGCCAAACAGCTGTTGCTTCTGCATCCTAAAGGAATCTGAAAGTTAACATGAAAATAAGTTAAACATAAATTAGCTGAACATACACATGCTAGTTCCCTTTATTGTTTTTTTTTTAAACAATTGCAATCTAACAGGAATTCAAAGCTACACACTCCTCTTTCCCTCCTGGTTGGAATCAATCCAGAAATGTAAAGCAAACATTTTTCCTCCATGTAAGATACACATGTTTGTTATTATAAGTTGGAGTCAAGGAAGGAGAGGTGGGTGAAAGTAATGTTCTTTAACACTTTATGTCTTCAGACAAACCCAGCCTGTCTGTTGCATTTTTATGGTTGAGAGTTGATGATGACTGGGTTGTGATCAGTACCACTGGTGCAATCTCCATCTGGCTGCCAAACTCCTTTCTTACCAGGACAAAAAGACATGATCACATTATCCCTCTGTTTGCCTCCCTATGCTGGCTCCCTGTTATATTTTGCATTGTCTTTAAAATCTTATTGCTCACTTTTAAGGTTTTTAAACAGCCTTGCACCTACATACATCTCTGATTTATTGACCTGGTATGTGCCCTCTCGGCCATTAAGATCTGCGGATGGAGCCCTGCTGGTTACTCGCAGGTCACGGTTGGTGACCAATAAGGGTGATCAGGTTTTCCAACAGAGTTCCCACACTATGGAACTCTTTCTATTTCTATGGAAATCTCTAATGTCTTTTAAATCTCTTCTTAAAACTTTTCTCTTTGTGAGAGCTTTTGGAAATGGTTGATATATGTTTTTATTTGATCGTATTAATTTCATTGCCTTTACTTTCTTTTTATCTGCCTTGCCTGAGTGCCATGTATAAAGTGCTTTATAAATAAAGTTTATTATCATTATTACTGAAACTAGAGAAACACATGCTCTGTGTTATCCGAGGGGCAATTCAGATCAAATCCTGCAAATGTAACTGT
Source organism: Thunnus albacares (assembly GCF_914725855.1). Classification (NCBI taxonomy): domain Eukaryota; kingdom Metazoa; phylum Chordata; class Actinopteri; order Scombriformes; family Scombridae; genus Thunnus; species Thunnus albacares. Next base: position 13,334,173 of record NC_058121.1, on the reverse strand, counting down.
CTTTCATTTTAAGCAGCTCATTCGGTGAGTCCAGCATAATCAGGCATGGAAACATGCAAATGATGTAAAAACACACAAACAACATTTGAACCCACACGGTTGACAGCCACATGGAGAGAGCATGATTGATGAATTTTTAAGTGCAACGAGGGAAGTATTATTTCCTCTGCTTCGTAATGGACTAGCTCACAGCTCAGGAATGGCACTTTGGCTGTCAGTCTGACTGACTGGGTCTGAGTCTAACTGGGATTTGTGCAGAGTGCAATGACTCTGAAGACCTTTGGCACAGACGTCCAGACCTTTGGCACACTAGTTGTTGGAGAACACAATTTTGGTTAATTTGACATTTTTACTGTCTGTTGAAAAAGAAATGATGAGGTCAGTATTGCTTCGTCATTAAACCTGACAGACCCTTGCTGGGAAGAAAATAAAATTCATAATTTTTGGTACATTCTGTTGCTCCCATGCAGTGTTGGACGTAACAACTGCAAGTCAGAATGAACTGAAATCAGACAGTGGTCTTCCTTACCACAGGCGATATATCGAGTGACTTTAGTCATTGTAATCCTTTTAATTTGTAATTTGCAATTTGTCACCCAAGTCACAAATTAAAGGGGGAAACCTTAATAAATGAGTGGAAATGAAACAATGAAGCAATAACATCCTAATATGCTCTGTGTCATTTATAAAATTACTGCTACGACATGTCAAAATATCTGCAGTGAAACAGGCCAATTATTGTGGGATTGGGGATACAGCTCATCTGGTAATTGTTAGAGTCAGTCTTTAGTGAAAACTGCATTTAGATTGAGGGATAAGTATGTTCCAGAGGTTGTGGTTCAAAGCACACATTTGTTGACTGTGGTGTGTGTGCATTAGTGCGATGCGTGAACAACTCCTCATCAGGTGACTGAGAATGTAAATTCATGTGATCAGAGTGTGCGTCAACAACCATACAGAGAGGTATATTAGGGCAAGGCTGCAGTGCATTAACCCCATTACAGATTTTGCACTCCATTTACACTGTGAGGTGGGTGAGCGCCCGTTAAGTTGATAAAACTTTTAAATAGCTTGTAGTCTGCCCATATGAGACATTCATGTGTTTGTGTTTATAGATGATGGTTAAGGTTATAAGTGTACAATTTATGCTTCTTTTGGTGTTTTTTGCCATAACAGCTACAGGTGCTTTACCCCCTGTCAAGGAGCTGAAGATCCATCATATTGTTTTAAGCAGAATTGTATGTGTGTGTGTGTATGATCTATGTTAAGCACACATCCTCAGTGAGTGTAAATTTGAAGCCTGATCAAGCTCCCACTGTTCAGCTTAATTTGACTTTAAGTAATAAATTGACTCCAGTTTAGACGACAACTGAGCCAAATTGTTTCAGGAAGTATCTCGGACAGGACTCGGTATAGATGTGTATAGATGTGATATACATCCATTTTTCACTTTCTCTCTCTCTCTTTCTCTCTCTCTTTCTCTTTCTCTTTCTCTCTCTTGATCTCTCTCTCTCTCTCTCTCAATCTCTCTCTCTCTCTCTCTCTCTCTCACACACACACACGCAGTTTCCTCACCCTAATATTATTAAGGGATGTTGAGTCATTTGGGTCCAGTCTTGTGTGTTAGCTTAATGACTCACTAGAATTCAAAGCTCAGTCTTCTGCATTAGTTACATAGATGATTATGGTGATGATTATATTCATCCACATAAAGGGATGAAGGAGGTTGTTGGAGATGTCTCACATCTATCTATCTATCTATCTATCTATCTATCTATCTATCTATCTATCTATCTATCTATCTATCTATATGCTCAGACTTGCTGTTTTTCTTCAATTCAGGTCTGTATTGAAGCACTAGAAGCACTACTTCCTAGAAGTATCATCTGTGTTAATCTGATCTTGTGTCTCGAACCCACTGAACCAGTGGAGTTGAAATACATGGTATGCTCACACAAAGCTTAAAGGATAGGTTCACAGTTTTTCAAGTCTGCTACAATTGTTAAGTGCCCAAATGAACATTGAAACAGGTTTTTCTTGCTGTAAACATTCCTCCTGTTCGTACTGACCATTAGAAGATGTCCTCCAAATGCGCTTACACTGTAAGTTATGGGGGAAAAAATTCACAGTCATCGTTTCGCAAAAATGTATTTAAGAGTTTATCTCAAGATAATATGGGTTTCAGTAGTCTGCGTTAGTCAAAGTTAATATCTTAAATAATAATATCTTACTAAAAAAATTCCCTCTTTGTGTCTTGATGGACAGTGTTTTCGTGTTCATCTGCAGTGGAAGGAAGAGAGAATTTGGCACTAAAAAGACTGTAACTTTGAAAAATATCTACATGATATGACTAATTTGGATGGCTGAAGCTTCATATTAGCTTCAGATAAATGTTTAAATACATTTTTGCACTGAAGGAGGGCTGTGGATTTTGTCCCCCATCACTTACATTGAAAGTGAATTATGAAGGGATCTCTTTATGGTCAGTATGAAGAGGAGGAATGATTACAGAAAGAACTAGAAATACTGCCTTGCGGTTATATGTCTCCGCCAACCAGTCAAGTTGCAGTTCACATCCATGTCTGTCCAGACTCAAAATATATTTGTAGTGAAGACTTTGAAGGAATTTAATAAAAAGGTATTAAGCGTATTTTCCTTGTATGTGTTCACATGCTTGGCCAGTAAAGCTGATTCTGATAGAATGACAATGGTTCAGATATGCATGTTGCTGCAAAGAAGCTTCAAACTCTAAAACGTGGATGCTTCACAGGCATCTTCAACCCAGCAGCACAGAAGATCTATAAAATCAACACAGTTTCAAGGTGGGCTGCCAAGATTAGTGTCAGCAATTCAGTGTCCAACCAAATGTGAAATATGGTCACAATATCCCCTTCTGTTCCTGACTTATGGTGTTGAATAATGGCCAGAAAAGTGTTTTTGCGGAACATTATGATCAATCACAGTGAAGCTGACTTTTGACCTTTCGGACATAAAATGTCATCATTTCATCATTTTATCCTATTAGACATTTGTGTGAAACTTGGTCATAATTAGCATATGAATTCTTGAGTATTGCCAAAAATGTTTTTTGTGAGTTCACAGTGAACTTTGACCACCAAATTCTAATCAGTTCATCCTTTAGTTCAAGTAGGCATTTGTGCCAAATTTGAAGAAATTCCCTCAAGGCGTTCCTAAGATATTGTGTTCACAAGAATGGGATGGATGGACAACCCAAAAACATAATACCTCCAACCTATAGCTGTCATCGGTGTGGAGGCATAAAAACATGTGTCAGTGTTCATTTGGGCACCTGACTACTGTTCCAGGACAAACTTGAAAAATTGTGAATCTATCCTTTAATGAAGGGATTCCTTATTTTTGGTTTCTACCAACTTAGATAAATAACATCACTGTTCAGTGCCAGCTCTTGAAGGTTTAGCAAAACATTTCATGTCATGGTTGCTTATGTCTGTTACTTTTGGCAATATATCAATGGTAACAAGATTTTGATAATGTTTGTGTGGCAGATTCCAGAAGACAAAATCATGTCTTTTAGTCTGATTAATTGCTCATTATTGTGTATTTATGGAGCTTTTTATAGTCTGGGCCAATTAGGTCATACAGACAAACAGGTCATCCACTTTCTTCTATCCAAATAAAATATTTGTGATCGCGCTTTTCAGACTTGTTGCCAACATGCACATGATTTGTCCAGCTAGTTGTAGTCCCTGAGATGGCCTCAGCCCATCTTTATAGCCATAAAACCCCCCACCAGAATGATCTGATTCTCTGTGACATTACAAATTAACTTATAAACTTATGACACAAGTGTATACTCCAATAATTGAATCATCATTGGCAGTGAAACACAGCTCACAGTCTTGTGGCAGATTTTATACTTGCGACTCTGTAAATGTGCAAAACACATTTCTCAAAACAATTTGGGAATCACTGAAATCATTTGTGAATCATGTACAACCATTTAGGCTATGTCTTCCCGCAGAGACAGCATGATAATAAAAGGAGACCACACTCATCCTTGTCATCCAAGACAATAAAATATTTATTTTGGCAGCTGTTGATTGGCCTGTTTTCTGGATCTCAGAAACAAAGTTAGACAACACATTATTTATCATCTATGGTGCTGAAAAGGTTTTATATACTTTTTAGAATAGCTACCTTCACACATGGGCCAGATTATCAGAGTAAAGGAGAAACTGTAAAGCAGATAATTAGGCTATAAATAATAGAGGAGTAAACTGACAGAGTCTTGGTCACATTAGAAAGTGGCGTGCCAGTAGACACTACCTACAGGGCTAGATGTTGAGCTAACCGCTAACATGCTAGCAAGCCAGGAACATGCTAATCAGTTGCAATAGCTGCCCAAACGCCTTTCCATTTTCTCTGAACTGGTCTGTTTAATCTCCTCTGGCACTTTGTTCTCAGGACTGGACATCATTTTGTTCAATAAAGTTATTGGATGAGACAAAAAGATCTCAGAGGACTACGATAGAGGGGAATTAAATACTGTTGCAACACAGCTAATGAGCTACGATAGCCTTCTCCATTTTGGACTCTCTTTCAGCTCTCCTTTTCTTCAAGGGTCAAGATGGCTCGGCATTGGCGAAAAGCACAAATTCATGCGTCACAGTTCACCAAAGTTGAACATGACAAGAAAAATATGTGCGGTTGATCAGTCATCTTTGCTTTTTGAACACGCGGAAAGTTATAGAGTTTAGGTTCAGGTGACGATATTGAACATTTTCTTGTAAGGTAGGTAACAGTGCATTGAATACATAGGCCTAGTATTCCTATTCTTTGAAACATAACTTGTAATAAATATAAAATTGTTAGTTAATATTTTATGCATATATGTATACATATGTATATGTATACTGAGTCATAAAGGAAAAAATTATACCATTCATTTTAAGTTGTATTCTTTTTTAAAAATGCTTTATGAGTAGAAGTCTGGATCTCATTTCCTCTCAACCAGCTCCAAAACAAAAACATTAAGAAGAAGGAAATAATCTCGGCCTGAGCCAGTTCTGTTCTGTTTCTCCACTCTGTTGGCTGCCTTTTCTTTTGATCATCCAGCAATTTTTTTGTGTGTGTGCCTGTCTATGCATAATAACTCTTAATATGTGTTTGCTATTATCAGATTATTATCCCGCTGAGTGCCTGTGTGCGATTCTTGGGCTGAAGATCAGGTGCTGGAGCTCTCCTCAAGCCGACACTGAGAGAGAGCATATGTTTGCAGCACGCTATTAATACCGATGGCTGATTACTCTTGCGCCCTGTATTCACCAAACTTTGAAGTGCCTCCCACATCTGTATGAAATGCAGAGATGCCAGACAGTAAGAGAGTGATGAGTGAAAGCTGTGGCAGATAGTTTGTTGGTTTAGTAGTGGAATCTTGCAAAACAAATGAGACAACACTGTGGAATCTGTTTGTTTAGGCAGGAGGCTCCAGTGTCTCCCAATGTCCAATTTCCGGGGCTGTGGGCTTGAAGTGTTAACTTATTTTAGAGAGTTGAAAATGACATAAAGACAAGAAAACTGCTGAGGTAATACCCTTGGAAATGTCATTGAGAACATCCTAACAGTAGCTCCTAATCTCAGCTCTTTACACATACAGTATCCTGCTCTCCTTTGGTATTCACACATGATTAGTCATGCTTCATCACCAGAACCACCGACTGCTGAAGGTCAAGATAACTAGCTGTCCTTTTGTATTCTGCTGCAGCGTGCTTGAAAAGCTATACTGCCTTGCTGTCTAGTGTCCAGGATCCAGTTGCTCAACTCGCATTGTATGGTTTAAAGGCGAAGGAGCTCTTCCCAGATGTTGTTCCCCCAGGGAGCAATTAATACTAACACACTTTTCCTGCAGGGCCCCGACCACTCAACATCGCTGACATGGGATCTAAAAGCTTGAGAGAGAAAGAGACCAAGGGAAGGATAAAGAGAGAGAGAGAGAGAGAAATGAGATTGCGTCAGCTCAGTGTTTGTAAATGTTTGAGAGAGAGAGAGCTTTGCAAATGGAATTTCCCTCGGGAGAATAAACGGTATTGTTTTGTATTGGATTACATTGGAAAGTGTGTTTTTCTGTGCCAGCGTGCATCCATATGTTGAGCATGGAAAATGACAATCAGAATGTAAGCGATAAGAGGAACAGGAACAGTCTCTAAATAGAAGAAAAACTGAAATACTCTCTAAGGAACACATTTAGTATTAGATTTGGTGTTAGATCAGAGATAATTATTAATTCCTAGAGGACCTTTGCTTGACAGCAGTGTATTCTCAAGAAAAGGCCTCACCATCATTGTGCGGAAAATGCACTCAGACATGGATCAGTTACTGTAGCTACAGCTATCGACTGGGAGCCAGTTCTTTGGAAGAACTGTAGTACTCATACCATTATCTATGACTACATCATTCCTAGATGGCTTTATTTTTACTCCACATGTACACAAAGGTTTTATTAAAATCCAATCAAGAAAGCTAACCTTCAACTTCCTCTTTGATGACGAGAAGCCAGTATATGTCCTTATCTGAACTAAGGTCTAATTACTGAAGAAATGAGTCCAGTCCAGACATTATTTGCAGATCAGGGTGATGTAATAATCCTCCGACAATCTATAGGCCTCCATGTGACCCTGATGGAGGGATTACAAAAAGCAGGAAGTTATTTGTAGCCTGCTACTTCCAGAAAGCACAAATAACACAGTCAGCCCACTTACATTTGCCCGATGTATTAACTATTTGTAGACTTCCTGCTGTTGTTGCTGTTGTTTTATCCATTTGGTACAATACAGTTCTTTATTACACTGTAGTTCTTAAAAAGTTCTTGGAAATATGTGAGACCAAAACAACAGTCTCAATCTTTTTTTTTTTTAGGAAAAGGAGATTTGCAGCACCTGAAATGTGAATTAAACACGCATTGCATTGTTAAATTGTGTAAATGTCATGACAGTAACTACAGTGCAGAAGGGTCAAAGTTGAGCTGGGTGGTTTTGGGGTGGTGGGATGAAATAAAGAAAGAAAAGGATTTTTTTTGTCATTATATTTTAAAAAATCCTGTATGTTGGTCATTTAAAGAAATATTTCCCCTTATGGGATTGAGGGATTCATATTTAGTTTTACATGAAGGTAAATATATACATATTTTCTAATGTTTTCTGAATTCGGCAGAGATTGATTGACTGATTGATTGATTGATGTCAGTGTCTTGGCAGTTGGCATGTACTTCTGTGTCTTCAAGAGTTCATAGACAGGACGCCACATTCATTTGTTAATCTGTATGTTGGGAAAAACTGACTTTACAGTAAGCCTTCATTCCTGAGAGGTAACTGATCCTTTTCATTTGAAAGTGTATTCACTGAGTTCTGCGGTGTACCAGCTACATTGTAAGTACACTAAGTATATTATCTGGTTATGGTATGTGACACAGAAAAACGTACACAATTCCCATCATCCTATTTTTCTCGTGGGTACCATTCTCCCTAGTCACATGGCCTGTATGTGCTGAATTCCCGTTACATCTGCTCGTCCCGATGACAGAGCAGGATAACCTGACCTCACACATGAAACAGGATATGCTCTGTGCCATAATGCAGACTCACAAACATAATATGTGCACACAAATACAGAAAAGCACACATTCATCAATCAGTAACCATGAATCATGCACACAAGAGTTTACATAAAAATGGCACATATTTATTTTCATCTTCAATCTTAATACACTATCAAATTTTGATATCAAATTCTGGTAAACACATTCATGTCCCCCACATGAATTTTAATAACTTCAGTGATCCCTTCACTTTTCCTGTATATCACCATCAGATCAGAATGTTAATTTGTTCAATACTTTAGTTTATGACTAGATACTTGCGAAACTAATGACAGCCTCTGTTGTAATTTGTGTTTATTTGCTAATTAGCCAAGCATGCCAAAGTATGGCTAAAGACTCTTAGTTTTGTTCAGACATTTTAAGCATATGTAATTAGAATTGACCCATGCTGAGTTAGCCTAAACAAAATTCAATCCTTTTATGTTTCCAGAGAAAAAGAAATAGAGAAATGGTTTGTAAGAGGACAAAAATCTGAAGAGAGACCATAAAACAACAAATAGGAAAAGAAGAAATGTTGAGAGAGAAAGTACAAAATAAGAAGCATTGATCGTAAACAAGATAAGGGAAAGGGGGAATGAGGATTTAGAGGACAGATCTTTATTTTTGTGAAGGGGTATTATTGCATACCATTTGTTTGTGATTACAGACGCCAGAAAAAACAGTCTGGATGTGGACGGCATGGGAACACCCTTGCTGAGAGCAAAACTGTTTAGACCAAAAAGCAGATACAAATTGGAGAAATCATTCATTAGTTTTGCGTTAGAAAGATCTTTGAGTTTAGTTACATGTTTGTATAGTTTTGACAGTATTTTACTCATAAATTTCATTGCTTGTGTCTGGTTATTCAAGAAGGCCCCAACTGCAGACCTCACATCTGGTGACCCTGGATCTGTGAGCCAGTGGGAAGTGAGTGGGGTCCCCATAAGTGAAATGCATTACTTTGAATGTAACTGAAAACATAAACCACAATTAGATTATTTTATCCCCACTCAAGTAAGCAGAGAGCCAACCGGAAGTTAGCAGACTCGGCCAGCGGAAATCTCTAGCACGCATGCTCTATGGGCCCAAAAATCAGGAAGTGAGAGCAACATCCAAGTAATTTCTTTAAAGCGGAAAGCCAGTCATCTTGGCGTCATGCACCACTGAGCAACTTTCATAGGAATGAATGGGGCGCCATCTTTGCCCAGTATCCAGTTGTTTTTACATCCATGGTTAACCAACTATTTTGCCAGATCTGTGACCGAGCAAATATTGACAAGCATCTTTTATTTACTCCTTGTTGAAGGATTACTGTAATTGTTGGTTCTTTATTTCTTACAGCTCCTTTGTGACTATAGTTTGTAATTTGTTAATTTAGTTTTTAAATCAATTTAGCCTATAACATCTTTGGTTTAGCTAACTCTTGTTTATGGTATTTAATCTCTTTCTGATTCATAAACATTGAATTTATTGTTCATATTATGTTTTCACAGTTTCACAATTGCTATACAATAGTTTGCTGCATATGTGCAAAAGAAGAATACTTGTGTCTGAGTATTGAATCACCTGTGCTGCTAAGAAAACCCACATTGTAAAATTTTAAAGTTTCTGAGGTTTTATTCAAGCATAGATATATGTTAGTCTATACCTGTGAACTGTGACAGCACAAGCTTTCTTTCAAGGTATTTGTTTTACAACATGTTATATGAGGTGTTTTATGAGCTGTGACACAAGAGCAAAGTACACTTGTCGACAAGCATAATTCACATAATGTAACATAATAAGATACAAGCAGTTGTTAAGAAGGTAGGAGGCAGAAGTCATAAAAAATTCAGACAGCTTAAAACAATGTAAATTATACTGTCGGTATGTTGGTAGATAGGTAAATTATAACCACAGAAAACCAACAAGAAAAAAATATTAAAAATTAGGAATCACAAATACATGCCAATGCAGAAAAATGCTCAGAGGGTTTAACTGATTGTGTGTTTGTTTATTGCATATTCTCCTATCAGTGTACTGACAGCTTCCCTCACAGCCATCACAGCGACTCCTTACCTTTTCCCTTTATATTGCTTTCTCTTGCACATACTCAGGTTGTAAATTTCCACAAGGCCAGGTATGTTAAGTCTCACAGTTTTCTTTTCTGATCCCTTATGACTTCCCTCGCGTTAATTTAACTTGTCAAACGTACCATTGTTTGTCCATGAGGCATATATAGCATACATGTGCATAGAAACACACATGGAAGAAATGCACATTACTGAGCAAGAAGAGAATGGTTGCACCATGTAACTAGACAAACCTTCAAATTTTTTGCATGGTGAGATTAGATATTAAGAATCTTTTGAAAATGGCTACTTAATGTAAAATAGATTGTGCACCAGTATTTCAAAGTGCCATTCAAACTTTATAATGCCAGTAGTGTGATAATTACCATAATATATCTATATTACTTTTGTTGTTGTTCATCTCTCTACCAAACTAATCTTCTCTGATCTGTCTTAGTGTTTCAGTGGTTTAAGATGCATACCATGTAGCCTTTGTCGCATGTCACCACCCAATCTTTCTCCCTCTGTTTCCTGTCTTTCTTTGTTTTCACTCCATCAAATAAAAGCAAAAACTGCCATAAAAATTGTTCAGATTAAGTGTTTACAATTGGTTGTGTGGTCTTTTTCATGTGGCCTTACTTAAAAAAAATTATACCTAGTTTTATAGCTACAATATTGGAATAAGCTGTTGTAGCTAAATGGGACCTGCTCAATAAACAATGCGGTGCCACCAGTTGGGGGTAAATTTAGGGTGAATTTTTAAATATATACATATATTGGGGGCATTTTTTTCCTTTATTAGATGGCATCCAGGACAGAGCAGACTGGAAATAAGGGGAAAGAAAGGTATTACATAGAACAAAGGTCCCACACTAGACTTGATTGGGGACGTTGCAATTACTTGGTCAGTGTCTGAAGCCACAAAGCCACCAGGATGCCCCAACAGGGTACCTTTAACACAGACAAAGTCAGGATTGTGTCCACAACTTTGACACACATTGACCTAGTCTTTGAACGAAATATGCCAGAAAAACCTACTGTATGTACACTGTATGATTTTTCTACTTTTGTGATAAATAAAAAAGAAAAAAACAACACTTGTAGTCATGTTAGACTCAACATCCAACTTCCTAAATCACCATGTTCTATAACATATTACTGATTTATGTACTTCTTCCTCCTATTTGCCATTTACACTTTACATTTTCAGAGAGATATGAATTATGAACTTTCAGCTGAGGAATGAACATAAAACACTGTGCATACCAATGTAAATTTGTTCCGAATTGTTCTTGTCCAGTTAATTACCAGCCCTTTGCCATCTCATTCCAGCTGAAGAGCCCTGCAGGTGGAAATTTAACTTTTAACTCCACTGGTCCTCCAGGAAGGGAGGAGGGAAGGAAGTAGAGTAAAAAGAGCAGTGGATCATTATCAGGCATTGATATACACAACCTCCTCTGACCTATTCACTTCATTTCATTCGAAGGCTACAAAACACACACACACACACATACACAATCTTTGTGGTCACAAATGTTTTCTTACAGAGAGGCGTGTAAAGGGTGCACAGGGTGTAGAGAGTGGGAGGTTTCTTCCCTCTCTTTCAAGAAGATTCATGAGATACGAGTCATCTCATAAATTCTCACAGCCCTGTCCACTCCTCTGTATCAAAGGACATCACTGCGGTGTAAGTGTTTCTCTTTGCACTTTAAAGGCTAAATCGTGACACACTTAAGACAAAATAATTATACAAGGGAGTTGACCAAAGATGTGCATTGACATTTTGGAATTTTAGGGAGTAAAAGGAATATTCGTCTTTATTTACTTAAGTTGCAGAGGAAGTGAAATTATGCTGTGGTGTTTTGCTCTGAAACCAAAGTATCTTCATTCAGTATGGAACAGATTTTTCTTAACATGTACAAGAGTTTTGGATACTTCACCTCAAATTATCGGCTTATATGTAAATGTAACTGCTTGTAATATGATTTGAAAAAGTTAGAGCTTTTCAGGAGTTACATTCAAGTTTGTGTTTGCTGCCTTGTCTAACACTTAGTGATGATTGAAGATGGCAGTTGTTTGTAATGTGTGTGAGTCTGTATGAAAACTTGGCTGTCTTAGGCACACAGCAGGGTAATATGAAATGTCTACATTTTGAATGTAACATCAGTCTGAATTTAAATCTATCAAAGCTGTCATCACAGTGAGTAATAACCGTTAAAAACATGCCAGTTTACACACAGCATAATTCCTGCCTTGGATGTCACAGCTCTCTGGAAAACTAACAGGTACTTTTGCAGGACTGGTGCACTCAAAACAAATATATGACCATTTTAAGCAACAAATAAAATAAATGGTCATATTGAAGCAGCATTGAAAAATCACTAAATCTGCACTATTTAATTGCCACAGTAAGAGAATTTGATGGTTCATACACAAACATTTCAGTGCACTAATGTGTAAATCCTACTTTTGTAAGAACAACATTAATACAAAAAATCCTGCATGTGTTCAGTGAACAATGGCACTGCTGAATCTCTAATAAGATCTCCTTTGGGTTGAAAATCTGTGAGTGGAATGGCTTTATTTTATGTCACCGGGCACATTCAGTGCTCTAGGCAAGCTACATTTTGTTTTTGAAATGTGCGTGCAAACCTGGCAACCTACTAGGATGCAGCAGACCAGCAGAGGCCAATGCATGAGGCAGCTATAGGGGGCTAGTCCAAAAATAATACAAATTGGATTCAATGATTATGTTGTTGATGACGGTTGTAAGAAGAGAATAGACGTATGCAAGATCTGCAACTCAAAAATCAGTAACACAACCACCACAATATCCTAATTCATCCGTCACCAAAACCCACAAAGAAAGTTTTGTGAATGTGTCTTAAATAAAATTATTGGCTGATCAAATGGGTCATATGTTAGCTAGAAAGCTAACATTTGCTTCTGCTAACATAGCTTAAGCTTAATATAGCTAGAATGCTAAGTAACTTATATGTGTAGAAAATAAACATTGAGTTTAAGCTATGCATAATATTAACGTAACTTATACGTCTTCTCAATAAAATCAACTTTTTAAAAAAATGTGTCTTTTTAGTTAACTTATTGGCTGGTCAAATGGGTCAAAGCTAAAGTTTGCTAATGCTAATGCTAACATATCTTAAACTTTTAGCTAGAAAACTAATGTTAAAGGATCACTGTGTACGATTTAATGGCATCTAACCGTAAGGTTGCAGATTGCAACCAACTGAATACCCCTCCCCCTCCCTGGCCGTGAGACTCGTGAAAAACCCAAAAGGCTCTCTCTAGAGCCAGTTTTTGGTTTGTCCGTTCTGGGCTACTGTAGAAACATGGCGTTGCAACATGGTGGGCTCTGTGGAAGAGGACCTGCTCCCTATGTAGATATAAACAGCTCATTCTAAGGTATCAAAAACACAACAATTTTTATTTTCATTATACACTAATTAAAACATACTTATGAATATTATATTCTATTTCTGCCAAGTCTGCTAGATGTCACTAAATTCTACACACTGCACCTTTAAGTGGGCTTCAAATTGATTATGCATTTATTGAGAAGACATATAAGTTACATAAATGTTACGTAATGTCTAAATTTATAAGTGACTGGAGCTTCTTATGCATATGTGATTGAGGTTAGTAATAGACTAACATTGTTAAGTTAGCTAAACTGTGATGACACCCTAACTAAATTAACTCTAAGTTTTTGATATGGTGACCAGGCAGACAGCAGGACTCCAGACATTGCTTCATTCATAATTATGATGCATTATTTTCTTTTTCATTGTTAAAGGTTTTTCTAAAAGCTTTAGTTTCTGCTAGCCATGAAATGTATGACTTTGTTTTTTTATAGTTAAGGGTTAGTTTATAGCCTACCAATGCACAATTAATAATTAGAGGAGGCTTGTAAACATTTAATTTGGGGGTAACAAGGATAATGCAGGGCAGGTGTGAAGGGAAAGTGTGGAGGGAAAAGCAGAACAGAGACAGACACGGCCACACCACACACAGAGAGACAGACTGGGAGACAGAGGAGAAAAAATCAGGAAGATGTAGAGAACAGACCAATTAATAAGACAACCAAAATAATATCATGTCATATAGTCTTTCAAAAGTCCAACTCAGAATAAGCCCTCTCCCACACAGTCCAGTCCAAACAAACAAGGGGAAAAACCTGAGGGTCTCTAGAGGACTGGTGGAAAATGGCAGCTAGACATAAACCGTGACAGAATCATGACACAATCTCCCAATTCATCAAATCGAGGACTGTACAGCTATACAGTTGCCCCCAGCAGAAAGCCATTACAAACTCAATACTGTCAGACCTCAGTGTATATTGCAACATGCCATGGTCCATCATTGAAAATCAAAGCTTTCATCACTTTTTGTCAATAGTGGACAACAAGTACTCTCCAGTGAATCGAGGAACAATTACTTCAAAGCTTGACAGTCTGGTGGCAGATAGGCAAATGAAGCTGAAAAATGAACTAGCAATGGCAGATAATATGTCAGTGACTGTAGACATATGGTCAGACCGCAGGATGAGAGGCTTTCTTGGAGTCACAGTACACTGGATCAACATCGAAGATGACAAACAGTCTTCAGTTGAAATCCCAGTAACTTGCGTGAAACCGCTTCAAAGCTCCCCATAAAGAGGAAAGAATTTGTGAAGAGTTTGAGCAAATATGTGGAGTACCAGATCAAGAAAAAGGTTGACCACATCATCTGTGACAACGCCACAAACATGAAAAAAGCGTTCACTACATGTTTTCCAGGACAAGGAGATGAAGAAGATGACCTTGATGATTCTGAGATGTGAAACGACCTGACGGTGGAAAAGCAAGGGTTGAAGATTCAAAACCCAGACAAGATTTCAATGTTTTGCACACATTCTTCAAATGGTTATAGGAGATGGCCTTAAAGAGACTAACTTGGTCAGTGCAGCTCTCACCAAAGCTTCCCGGTTTAGCTTCTTGCTCCACACAGGCACCTCTTTCAACAAGCTGAAACTGAAACTGCAACTGAAATCATTGCTCAACTGTGACCACATGAAACTGTCTACAGTTCTTGAAGATGGGGGACACAAAGAGACAGTATTGACAGCTAGAGAATGTAATCAGATTAGGGAATTAGTGGATGTCTTTCAACTTCTTGGAGAAGCCAAAGACCTCACACAAGGAGAAAAAAATTTGACCATAAGTGTTGTGGTATCCTGTATCCTTTCTCTTAATTACCACCTGAAACTCAAAAAGAGAAAGTGCACTACTAGGGTAGCTTGATCCATAGCCTGCAAGGATTACTCCAAAAAAGATTTACACGGATCTTTGTCAATGTGAGGATGGCAGATGAACAGAGTGATGGAGCAACCTTCCCCTTCTACCCTCTGCTTAAAAGCTGCTCTGCTGGATCCTTCATTCGGCAACATGTGGTTGACCTATGACGTTTTGGCCACCAAAAACATCAAGGAAGCTGTGTCTGTGATGATAAAAAAGTATGTTGTGTTTTTGGTAGTAATCCAATTTAATGTCAGACCATAGAAGAAAAAGGCTATAAAAGAAATTTTCAGTATGTTGATATAGATTGTCATGACATGGTTGTTTATGATGTTATGTGTTATGACTGTTGGTATGCATTTTGTTATCATGGTTTTTGCTGTGTTTATCAGGCTTGTTTCTCAAAGAGTCATGCAAGACCACCACAACCACCGATGAGCAGGCCCAAATGACAATGGCAGAGCCAGAGTCAGTCTGGGCTGTTCTCAGCATACCACAAAAAGCAGAGGAAAGATTCACGTTCCAGTTTCTAAATTAAGCTGAAACCACTATTTGGACATTTGTGATGGATAGAACTGCCTTCAGTTTTGGGCCATAAACAGGCACACCCTCCCCTCTTTGTTCTAGGTGATGGTAAGAGTTATGGCAGTCCCTGCATCAAGTGCACCTGTTGAATGTGTGTCCAGCCATGGTGGGGTGACAATGCTACCCCATTGCTCACAATTGAGCGACAAAGTGCTATCGAATTAATTTTTTGCAAATGCAATGTATTGTAAGTGGCTATTCACCTCATGTCTCTAGGCAGCAAGATTGCCACTTGCCACTGAATTTCCACTTCCCATGTGCGTGTGATGCAGTATCTAGAAAGGGATGAATTGGCCTTCAAGGTCCGTCAATTTTGAATGAAAATGTTTAATTCTCTTCATGTTTGTTAAAAAGAGAATGGTGTAACTAAGCAGTCTTGTTCACATAGATGTATGATGTGTTTAGTTTGGGAATATCCATGCCAGTTAGCATCTTTGCCACAAAATGAAAGGGATATGTTCCCATAGAGATACAAAGAGTGAGCACTTTTGAAAAATGCATGTTCATGTTCATGTTCCAACGCCTCGTGTGGCAAATAATATTCTTGTACAACATGTGTAGGGGCGATTGACTGTTCTCATCTGTTCTCATATGTATATACAGCTGGAGGCTCTGATATATTCTGTTAATAGGTTGCAGATCCTAATCATGAAAACATATTCAAACTATTCAAGTTTTATGTTTTTAGTATACCACAAATTTGCATTCTTCAAGTATGCCTGACTTTTATGGGACATGTTATTCATCTTATTTTGTCCTGTCCATATCCACACTATGTAGCATATTTGCCACAAAGTTAAAGGGATATTTCACTTTAATATAACTTGTCAGGTTCAAGCAGTCTTACCTCCATCTAAGTGTATCTACAAGTAAGCTAGCAACCACTGCTGTCCCTGTCATGAGGAGCCTGACACCTGGGAGGAGTGGTGGTGTTGACAGTGGATGACAGGGACAGCAAAGATGCTAGGTAGTGTGGATATGGACAGAACAAAATAAGATGAATAACATGTCCCATAAAAGTCAGGCATGTTTGAAGAATGCAGTTTTGTGGCATACTAAAACCATTATACTTGAATAGTTTGAATAAGTTTTCATGGTTTGATGTAATTTTCAGTAATGTCAGTAATGTCTGACTCCTCTCTTGATGATGTGTGAATGGACAAGATAGGATAGAAGGAGTACCATTTGCCGCCTGTGACACAGAGAAGAAGAACTGTATTGGGCAGAATGTCTGACCCCCTCTGTGAATGAACAATAACCATCTCTTTATCCAAGCTCGCCAGCAAACCTCAGCAACACATTAGCAAACTTCATCGAAACATTTGCCAACCATGATGGAACTGGAAAGTAAAGAAAGCGACTGTAATATTTAACTGGCTTTGTCTTGGAAAATAAAAATGAAAGGGATTACTGTTTTTAATGCTGATAGATTACATTTTGACATTGGCCAATGAAAATGCGAATAACACTGACAGAGACACACACACTGACTCAAAACATGGCAGCACTCCTGCAATACTGGCCTCAGAGGCTGTCAAACTTGATAAGGCATCATGGCCACAGAGAGGGGCACTGAGGACTGTGGCCACATGGCGACATAACATTGCTCTGCCCAACATCACAATCATAGCCAGACACCTTCAGTAGGGGAAACAAGTACTCAACAAAAATGGCATCTACTTGTTAAGATGATTTCCCACTGCCATGGAAAGCCTTGCTTGTGCTTTCATATCTCTGTTCATGCCTTAGATAGACATTTACAGCTTATTGAGTCAGGCAGTTTGTCTGTCATTGCATTATAAATCAATGCACAAACATCATGGTGAAACTTTTTTTGTCTCTTAGAGTGTGCAGGCTTGAGCCTCTGTGAGTTTCGAAGTATCAGCAAGCCCTGTTTGTCATTAAATCTCCGTCTGTATTTCAGAAATCACTTTTAATTGTTCAAGGTCGTTAAGATAATCAACAAACAGACATCTCGTCTTAACATTGGTAGAAGGGATTGCATGCACAATGGGATTTTAAGAGCCTTACTAAAATGTTTTCTTTTTTTTTTTTGGCAGTTGCAGAGTCTGTAGTAAATACCCAATGTTCCAAATGAAATGAGATCCTCTTAGTTTGGTTTTGGTTTATTGCCTTTTTCATCCCATTACTTAAATTCCTCCTCCAGTTAAAAATGTGTTTGTCTTCAGTTGGATGTTACTAGAGGGCTGTTTCACATTCATCTGCTGAAGGGGGAATGGTTCTCTGTGCTCTCCTTAAATCAGAGTTTAAGGCGTGTACCTACGATTATGATTTGTGACATCACAGCTAGTTTGGAGCCAATTGTGGTCCAATAGGCAACTTAAAAAAGTGTGAGGTGGAAACTTGAAGCCTTTTCAGTGAAGTAGGAGACATCTTGTATCCAGCAGTTAAACTTTTGATATGAACAATATTTGCATATTTATAGATTTTGCGTTTTTTAAAATGAGAGAGAAGGAGATGTCATTTTGAGGATATTTAACAAGGTAATTTAACTTTTTTGTGGGGAAAACCATATAAAATACAATTTATTATTCCAATCATATGTCTTAACACATGACTGGAGCTCTTTAACTCACTGTGCATCAGTGTGCTTTTTTTTTAGTATGATATCTGAAATTGTTTTAAATGGATCTGTATGAATCATTGCAGCAAAGCTAGTCACTGAGCAAACAAGAATTGACCATGACTGGCCAAAAGAGGTGTGGCAGTAAATGTGGCTTCTCACAACATAGTGTGAGAACTTTTATGATTCATGTGATAGCAGATAAACATGAGAACAGGCAAACCCTCCAATACTGCCCCAATCAAACAACACTGAGGCGCCCATTTCCAGTTCAGACAGCAGTGAAAGATACTTTCTGGCTTAATACTTCAGTACAGTGGTACAGTGCTGGTTATGACTCTTATGACTGTGATATATTTCTATTTAATTGTAATTTCTGCATTTATTAAAGGCATTGCATTGCATTGTGGGATTGTTATCCCACACTTCTTTCTTGTTGCATTGTTGCACATTGTTTCTACAGTGTCCCATGTAATCATTCTTGGGTGTCACATAATTAGCGATATATATGTCTATATGTAATAATACATATGTAATTATGTATTAGTAGAAGAATTTCTCTGTTTGTCCTTGTTCTCATTGTCTGTCATGTCATTTTGCTAGTTGACATCAGAGAGGTTATAAAAAAAACCACTCCAATGTGCCATGGAATCCCCACCAGTGCAACCCCAATGAAATGCCTCATTATTTATTGATGAACAGGTTGAAAAAAGGGAAGAACAAAAACATTTCACCTCAGGAAGTCAAGTAAATGGCAGCTGTTATGAGAAGATGAATTATGCAATGCAACAAGAAAGGAATAAAAAATGCATGGCCTAAAACACAAATATACATGTATCACTGAGTGTTATCCATTCAGTTGTCTATTTTGTTGAGTGTCACATATATTGTGTTAGCCTGTGTAAAAAAGCTTTGTTTAAGCTTTAAGACCAATGGCTGGTATGGTGGATAAAGTTGAACAGCTTGCACTGTATTTTAGTGTATTTCAAATTCAAATCTATTTTTAAGTGTATGATAAAATATTACCCAACCACTGAAACAGTTTACAAACTTCCACTGTAGTCCCTTCCACTGTAATTACTGCTCAGGGCAAAGAAATAGTCTGGCACATAACCATCTGTAAAACAATAAATTGATGTTTTTACACAATTTTATATGAATTAAACAAACACACAAACAGAGATAGAAGGTGTTAATTAATGAGCGTCAGAGGTGCGGTAGACTGATTTTGCACAGAGCCATGCTAGCTCTTATCCCTGTTTATGCTAAGCTAAGCTAACCGGCTGCTGGCTGTGAGTGGTATCATTCTTCTCATCTAACTCTCAGCAAAAAAAAAAAAAGAGAATAAGGGCATTTCCCCACGTCACGCTATTCCCTTAACAGTGTATTCTTTTAAACTCATCTGGTAAGAGCCAGTCACTGTGCAAATGTAATTTTTACTGAGCAGCAACCACTATAACCAATGATGCTAAATGCTAAAATGTAGTGCAAAGGTAGTGCAAGTAGAGAAAACTCATACATTTAGTCAACTGAATCAGTTATACAGTAATGTGCCATCGTTAAGATAAGCTGACATTAGCCACTGTTAGCTTCTAGTCATAGTGGCAAAACCCTTGACTGTGTCCAAAATCACTCCCTAGTTACTATGTAGTGCGCTATATGTACCCTCAGGCACTTTATTTGAGGGTGTAAATGTATACACTATATACTGTAGTGCCCTCCAAAATTTCACAATGCAACAAAAAAAGTAGTGTTCACGGCATGCACACTACTTTCTGGATTTTAAAGATGTAAAACTTACTGTTGTGCAACTCTACAGCTGTTAGCGATGACTGATTATTAGTCAGTGTCCGCAATCTTGTTTTGTTGCTCCCTACTGAGTAAACTATCGAATGTCTATTATATAGGGAGTAGTGAAGGAGTGAACAAGGGAGTGATTTCAGATACAGCTTGTGTTGAATTGAGCAAGGATGTGCTTTATTGTATATAAATAATAATGATAAATGTTCATTTGAATGAGGAAGTTTGCGATATTTCTTCTTTCAAAAGAAGTTACACAGTCTTTGCTGATCTAACTCATGACCATGATCTTAAAATACATTTTCACATGCAAAATGCAACCAAAGCAGAATTTTGAGGCAGTATGCCACTTAAAAGTTTCTGCAAAGTCATGTGTACATTTTGACAACATGAAGAACATACAAAAAAGATCCTTTTGGATTGTAAAGTGGTACAGAGAATCTGACTGTAGAGGCTCAGTTTCATCACATTTTTGACCAAACATAAATTTCTTTTCTCCTTTCTTTTCATCTTTTTATATTCATCTGTTCTCTTCCCTTCTCCCCTGTTTTCCCTTTCCAACAGGTCCATTCTTCAAGTGTGTTTCCTCCCCCTCTCCCGTAGATAAGCTGAGTCACTTTGTGCCCATACATCAGAGGCCCAGACGAGAGCAGACTACGGGCAGGGAGGACACAGACAGTGTCCTGTCACAAAGACGAGCTGTCTCTCTGACAACTTGTTGCCTGATAGTCTCTCTTACAAAGCCAGCAGTCACATGTTTCACAGTCATAACAATAAACATTTACCTTGCTTGAAAGATGTATGCTCACATTTTTCAGACTTGAGGCGATAAAAGGCAGATGTATGAAGTGAGAGGAGAGATAGTAAAGGACAGGAGCTGAACACCAACCTAACAACTATGGAGGAGCATTAGAATGTGACATAATCAATCAAAACCCAGAACCTCTCAAATTGTACATGTATTTAACATATTAACATGTAAAGAATTAGAATTTACTTTAATAATAAGCAAGTAAGTCAGTTAAATAAACTTATTGACAAGTTAAAGGGAAAAAAAGGCCTTTTATATGATTGTTATCATTTTTGCTAATGGTTGCTATAGAACTTAACAAGCAAAGCAATTCATGAACGGTGATCAATCTCTCACCATTACGTTGTTTTTAGTTTCTACATGTTGAAAAAAAAATGTCACCACTAGGTCAGTTTAGTAGCTGTTCTGGTGCTTTCTATCATATCACATGGTCTTCATCAGCAGATGCAGTTTGCCCAGCCTCATTGAATTTTAGAAGAAAAATGGAAATTCAACTGCTGATGAAGATCATGTGATATGATTGAAAGCGCCAGAACAGCTACTAAATGGACCTTGTGATGAGACTGTTTTTGAACTGTTGTTTGCAAGGCCCATAAAGAACAAGGCTACAGTGAAAACTCAAGTTTTGCAACACTGACATTGGTATGGATCAAGTATATCACATTAATCAGTCAGTTAACCCAGTAATTCCCAAACACAATATGGATAAAGGTACAAGACAAAAAGTTCCTCTATTACACAAAATTATATTTATTTTTTCTTTCTTCTTGTAAAATAATGGATACTTTCACCTATTCTGGTGTCTAAATATCCTTCAGATGAAACAATCAGACATGGAGAACTCAACATAACTCATGTTTTGAGCAGGCCATAGCCTGTGATGAGGGGTCACAAGGAGAAATTGCGTCATTTTAAGGGGTTAAAATCCGTAAAGGGGAACAACTAAATTAGCCAACAGATATATTTCTGCTACTATCTGCATCCCCTTTTCGAAATGTATTCATGTTCCTCTTACCTAAAACTGCAATGAACCAAACTCTTTTTCTTTCAGGGAGACGTATACATGTACATTTTGTTTAACGGAACATGTGGTCATGTGGACAACTGCACAACATTGAGTCCTCTGTGGCTTGAACCCAGCACAGTACAGAAAGTGGTTCTGTTATATATCAATAATTCATGCAGGTTAAAGTACAGGTTAACAATATGCACATATGAAGTAATGCATACACTACTGTACAGGCTGTAGCATAGAGAATCATTAAATTAAATGAACAGCAGGCTCTTGAGCCTGGTTCATCAATATTGCAGACAGATATTACTACTTTAATATAAGAGGATGATGTATGTTTTTGTTGTTGTGTTGTGCTTGTTTCTCTACTATCATGACTTCTTTTTGTTTTGTTCTGTCTGAGTCATGATATGCCATCACAGTATTGAGACAACTGCTTTGGCTTATCACATTAGCAATGACATCATTCCTTTTGTGTTCATTCATTTGAATTTAAAAGTTAAGGTCTCTGTTTCCCCCAAATGCTATTATCTTGAAAATTATATTATAGTGTCATTGTGGGTAAAGCTCACACTTGTTTTGTGTGTGTACCAAGTGTTGTGTGTGTGCCTGATAAATGGGTAAATATATCTTTTGAGGAGGGAGACGGTATCTCATCCTCTTAAGGGAAAAAGGTTCTGGTATTTTCTATCTGGCCTTTAAGGTCCCAACATCCCTCTCTCGTCTCTCCTTTCATCTCCGTCGGGTGCACACCCTTTGTGCTTTCAGGAGGTGTTTTGGGTTATGGGTGTTTGCAGTCTGTCTTGTAGTGGGAAATTACCCTCGGTGATAAAAATGTCTTTGCGGGGGTAACGTCAGGAAGAGAAAGTTTCCTCATCCCAGACGGAAACCTCGGCAAACATGGCCAGTGACGCAGGAGGGTGTCAGCGGAGGGAAAGACAGGACTTCACCCTTCACCCATTTTCAGACCAAAGTTTACTTAGCAACGAGCGAACATGGAAGAATCATTTGTCTTAGCCTTTGATGCTTTATCATCTTGTGTCTGAAATTCAAGCAGAGGAGATTGGAACATGGTGGCTCAGTGGTAATTGTCACCTCTCAGGCACCTTGACTGAATCTCTAGCAGTGGTCCTCCCTGTGCCCAGACATTACACAGACATGTGTGGGTGTGATTGTCTACATGTATGTGACTGATTGTCTGTCTCCTCGTTGGTGATGGACTGGCAAACTGGCCAAAGTAAAGGCCTAGCGTATTCTTGAATATGTCTGGCTCCAAGCTGTCTTAACCCAGAAAGGAATAATAAAAATCAGAATAAACGATAGGGAGAGTTTAGGGAAACATTACAGGATGAAAAAGGGAAGTAAAAATCCTTTTTCAGAGCCCATGATTTATACTCACTGTTTGCTCCTAAAGCTCAAACAGAGATAGAAAAGAAAGCTTTTATGTTTTCTGCTCTAGCCACTTGGAGCAAGAACTGAAAGTAAAAGAGTTGATAACTCAGTTAGTTCTATGGCAAATTATCAGTAATATGTTCTGAGCCTATTACATTTATTTGCAGTGAGTATCACATGTTGACTTCCTCTGGTTTAGGTACTTGTTATTGTCTGTTTATGCTGTTTTTAGCCATGCTAGCAGGAGTGGCCAAGTGTCCTTTGCAAGAGGTCTCACTCTGACCCCAATGTGACTTACCAGGTTACAAATAAAATTTAAAAAAAAAACTTGTCTCAATGCAGTTTTTGAAATGGCACTGTCTCAATGGTTGGTTCATATTTAGTAGAAACACTTGTGACCAACTGCAACCATCCTAAAACAATCTTTAGAGGCAGCTCACAAGCATGGTAGATCATGAAACAGTAAATTTTCATATTTTGTCACTGTATGCTGTTGCTGTTGTTTTTGCCTGCTCTGAGCAGGTCATCCTGATCTGTGTGTGAAGATCAAACATCGTGACAAGTTCCTGTCGGCTATCCCTGGTGATCAGTGGGGAGCATTCAGATTTAATTCAGCAGATTCAGGACAACACTGACAAAGAACTGAATGGAAAAGCGCTGTGCATTACTCTTTTATAGGAGGAGCAGGCATCCAGCAGCGTCTGCCTGTGTGACGGAAGAAGAGTCATGCTGAGATAGAGCATCCTGCCTTGATCTCGTTTTCTCAAAACAAACAATCATGGCGAGAGTACATGTTGTAAAATAGGGACGTAAAAAGAAAGGAGTGACAGAATGATGGAAGAGATAGTAAAGACAGAAAGAAGGAAAGTTGTAAGCAACTGTTTTACATTTATATTTGCGTATGAGTTGCGTCACTTATTTCCGCTCTTATTCCTTTAAGGTACTTGTCTTACGTAGAATGTGATTTATGGGAGAGGGTCTGTTTTTAAAAACCCTTTGATTTTTGTGCTTTGTTTGCCTGTCTGCTCCAAAGTTTCCTGAATAATTGAAAATCCACTTTCATGGCTAATTTTAGCCATGTGCATGCAGAGATCAATATAATACAGACAATTAACTTATTGGTAATTTACTATTCAAATATCTTTATTGCATTTTCACAACACAAATCAGCAAACAAACTGCTCACACACACCACACACACCAACATCAACCCAAGCCTACATCCATACCATATACTATGAAAGGGTGGAGGGGTGGTGGGCTTTAGTTGATCGAGTTTCAGGTGTGCTATTACATCCTCCAGTCAGCTTTTATGAGATAGTGGTGCAGTTTTTTTTCTATTTAAGGAGAATCAGTCATTGAGCAAGAAGAGATGAGAAAGCCACAACTATGGTTTGCAGTGATCATTACATCCTGGGGACCACCCCGAATATGGTTGTTGAAGGGTTGGGATCAATAACTGTGCCACAAACACTGGAAAGTGTATTAATAGCCCTCATCCAAAAATCCTCCAGCTGCAGACAGAACCAAAACATATGGCTGAAAAGAGTCTCTACTGGTCAGATGGAGCCTGTGAAGTACTATGACTTGTAGTAGCCATGCCTGATGTATATTGGTATTTTGATGCATAAAATGCAATAAAAGTTATATTGTACTATGTGTTATATGTATACTGTGCCATTAACTTAACAAAATATCTGTGTGAACTGGTTCTGGACTTACATATAAATATCTCCAAACTGTTTGATGTTTTTCTTTTGCTTTCCCCTTTTTGGGATCAATGTCCACAGAAGTGAACAGGGACTAATCTTGTTGACAAATGTCATAGTTTAATTAAATTCAAGAATGTTCGTAAATATTTTATATATTATTGACTGTTGGAATATCAGAAAATGGACACATCTGTGGATAATGAACCATAGCAGTGTATCTGCCAACTTTCATGACGACTGTGACCACACCAAGCCTCCATCTGCACCACCCACTGGATCTGTTTCACATTTACCACAAATGGATTTACGCACCTGGTGCAAGAGACAAGACTATCTGAAAAGGCTATCCGCAGAACAGGAAGAAGTACGAAGTATTAGATCAACATCTGTTACTAACATGAGACAATAGGGTAGTGAGTTCACCTGTAATGTCACCAGAGGTGAACACTGTGGACTGACTCACAGAGCCAGTGATGGGATAATTTGCTGGTCAGAGCCTCCCGATGTGACACGTGTGGATCTTGGACATGTGATGGAGATGAGGATGATGACTCATTGGTCTAGACAGATATTACATTTCTCAGCGAAGAAGGCAAAGAACAAAAGCTAATGATTATAAAATTCAGCGTTGAGAAAACCAGACACATTCTGACCCCCCAGCTCCACTATCACCATCATCTTCCACACCCTCTCTTCATCTTCCACTTTCCTCAGCCAGATGTTATCCTTTGCAACACATTCAGCCACCCAAAGTTCTTCTTTTCATCTTTCTCAGTGTTCAATATGTAAGTGAGAGCTGGTGTGTTCTTTGGCTTGTGTTTTGGATAATTGTAATTTAATGGTATCTAATCTAATTTTACTATAAAGCAAGGACTCTCTGTGTGTCTGTCTGTCTGTGTGTATGTATGTTCTTCACATATCTCGAGAACTGTTCATCCGATCTACTTCACACTTGGCAGGTGTATTGCTGGGGACCCAAGGAAATGCAGTGTTGAAAAAAAACATGCAAAAGGCCCTCTCTAGAGCCAGTGTTTGGTTTGTCCATTCTGGGCTACTGTAGAAACATGGTGGTGCAACATGGTGGGCTCCATGGAAGAGGACCCACTCCCTTTGAAGATATAAAGGGCTCCTTCTAAGGTAACAAAAACATGACAATTCTTAGTTTCAGGTGATTATACACTAAGTAAAACATACTTATGAATATTATACTCCATTTCTGCCAAGTCCATTCTGCTAGATGTCACTAAATTCTACACACTGCACCTTTAACCTTTTGCTTTGCTGTATATCATGATGAAGAAAGGACAACACATGAACTTGACAACACATCCTTGAGAGTGAAACTACTGCGCTACTTGATGAATTAAATTTTAAAAAAGGATTAAAATATTCCTGCAAATGCAGTGGTCAAGTTCAAGTTTTGTAATAGTTTTATCAAAGTTCATAATTATTTTATAAATGTTACTGTAATAACTGTAAGAAATAGCCAAATATACTTCATATAGGCCCACTGTGGTTCTGATTTACCCCCCCTTCTGATTTTTTTCACAAATTGCACCCTGTCAAAACCCTTTGTCTCCTTTCCCTTTCCCTTTGTTTCTCTATCTGTCTCCTTTGTTTCCAGTCTTTGTGCTAAGCTAAGCTAAGCTAATCAGCTCTTGGCTCTAGCTCAATAGTTAGCAAACAGATAAGAGTGACACTGATCTTCTCATCTAACTGAAGAAATACACCAGACACGGACATGATGCATTACATAGGTGTTGTGGAGCAGGGTTTTTACCTGCTACACAGACTCTGTCTTTATTGCGTGTGGTTGCGTGCCAGCCATTGAGTTTTGCCACGTGAAAATGTAGTTGGTTATGCAGGGTTTTGAGGCATAGGCTATATTAACTGGTACTGAATTAATTAACTAGATTGTTACAGGATTGATTGATTTATCTTAATGTGCAATGGAGAAAATCCACAAGGTTGCACAGCTGCATCACATTGCCTCTGGTACAATGAGGTATTTAGGTATTTATTTTAATAATTTTTAAACAAATTGTACTTGTTTTTTACACAATTCTATGTAGTTTTTACCTGTTGGAGGGCTGTGTAGCTGCGCGTAGAGAAAAAAAGAAATTGACCAGCTGCGTAAAAATAGAGATTAGCCTTGTGATTATTATAATGGATGCACTGTGCTGTGGCAGATGTGTTGCACCCAAGCAGCAACCTCCAGGGCTGAAAATGAAGCCAACGTGGAATTGCTAAAAACTGCAGCTCCTCGAAGGGCTATTTGAGGTCGGCTCTAAAAGCGAGTCAATCCCCATAGAGCTCCATGTTAAAATGCCCATATTTACAGCGGAAATAAACATGTGGATGTTTGTGGATTAGCCAGGGGTTGGGCAGAGTCAGGCACTGCCAAGATGGCGACAGGTGGAGCCGCTCACTTTGAGCCTCAAAACCGCTCTTCAGAAACCAATGGGTGATGTCACGGTGGCTACATGCATATTTCTACAGTCTATGGTCGCGCTATGTCTGTGCCTGGTGTATTTTGGCCTTTACTCTCACCAAGAAAGCTAATAATTATATTTCCAAAACAAGTTGGAAACTATTCCTTCAATGTCTGGAAATTTTTTAATGGGGCTTTTTCACAGCAGATATTTTGAAATGCCATGTAAAAGCACAGGTGGAGCTGATAACGTTAACAATACATCAGTCCCTTTCAAGTACAAGGAAGGAAAAATTAAATGGGATTGAGCTACAAATAATGTTATGAATAACATTTGTGTTTTTCCTGCTTTGACATGTCAAAATATCTGCTATTAAAGAGACCTGTTGTTTCTGACTGGCCTCATGTCTGGGGAAACATTGTATTAATGAATTACTAAAGTAGAGTCACTAAAATATTGACAGATGCTAACTTGTAATTTAGACGCTGACAAGTTAGCATCTGTTATATGCAGTTAGAAGCTGCCAGATGCTTAGTTAGCATCTGACTGTCAGCATTGTTAATTAAAATATATGCAAAGTTGGGATGAGGTCACGCTGCATGCAGGTCTCTCTACTGAGAAGACAAACATATACACACCACCTCGGGGTGTCTTAGGACTTGCCACCCACAGTGCTACTGAACCCTCCTGTGGGTCCCCATGGTGACACTCAGCATTACAACACGTCTTTGGTGTCATGTTGCAATATGTCGGGACAACACCACCACCACCTCCCCTCTCTCTATAAGAGCTAATGAGTCATAGTATGATATAGTAGAGATGGTATGTAGTCAAGTCAAATTGACAATTTATCTCTCATTTGAAAGAATGTTTGCACAAGATATAAGGCATATATAAGAACAAGATATTTTGGAGGAAAGGTGGGTGAGGGGGGATTAAAGGGTCTGCAGGTTGCACAGCGATGGCTTCTTCCCTTTTCCCCCTGACAGGGCTAACTACACCCGCACAGAGGAAATGAGGCATCCACACCCAGTGACAAAGTTCTATAATTCATCACAATAATGGGCTATGATTCATGCATTTCAGATAGGAGCACCTAATTGGCATAAGTGACAATAGAGACACTGTTCCTTGAGCGTACACGTTGTCCAGACAGACGGATATGTGTGAGAATGGACATTAATAAGCTTATTTCATTCAGCAGATCCTCCATCCATGGCTACACTTTTATGCATTCAGCTAATATTCTCCTTTCAAACCAGGCAGGCTTGCGTGTAAAGTTGACTTTACTCTGTTTTCCTTTGATGAATACCGTATTGTTTAATGACCTCAGATATTTTTGTGTGTTTATGTAAGTGTGTTTGTATGTAACAGACTGTGTGTCTACCCATGAATTTATGACATTATGTTGGGAGTCTAACACACTTGGCAGGATCTCTTTAAAGAGATATTTTTAAAAAAAACACGTAATTGCCTGTTTGATAAACTGGTGTGAATGCACTTCACATCTGAACTTTAACATCTTGATAATACAATGACCTCTGTTATTCTCTCTTAATGTTCCATTTCTTTGTTCTTCGAATTTCCACATTGCACTTTCTTAAAAAACGCCCCCTTCCAGTTCTCTCTGTCACTTCATCTCCATCACCTCAACACCTCCGTTTCTTTTTTGGCTGGGTCATGTTTCGCTCCTCGGCAGCTCCTTTGTTGAGGACCATTTTTTGGCTTAGGGTTTTGAGTTCTGGGCCATCTGTGGGACCAAACCCTTTTTCCAGACAGATCATTAAATCAAGTCTTCAAGTCAAAGACAGGGAACTCTGGTTGATGATTTTTTTGTGCAAGACAGGGAAATTTTTAAATTTCACTAAGAAAGAAATTTGGCAAAATTGCAGTCTCTAGTTTGTACATTTCTGCCTTCCAGAGGAGTAAATATTGTTATTTAGTTGGAAAACATGGTGATAATGTTGTGCACTTGGTATCTATGGTGATCAGTGGTGAAGACAGATTAATGAACTGGATATAAAGAAACCAGAAACAAACTCAGACATGACTCTGATGAAGACCAGATAGCCGAAAAAGTTTGTGTAGAAATTGTTAAACTGAAAGACACTAAAAATACTTTTGCATACTCTGCAGGGGATTCTGGGCTCACTGAATATCTTCTAAAACAAAGCTCACACATCTGGCTGAAACAAACGCCAAGCAGCATTTGTAAAAGCTATTGATCCAGTTATATTACTATAGCAATAAAAGTGGTAATGTATTGAGTTACAAAGTTGGTCCCTACATCAAGGAGAAGTTGCCTCTCCTGGTGATGCCAGACTTTTGTCTGAAACATGGCCGCAACCTTTGTCACAGAGCTCTCATATCACAACAGTAGCTTCCCACAATGCCATTGGATATCTGTAATTGAGAGGACCTAGTCATCGTGGGGATGCCGGTATATGCAAAAACATGGAATGGTGAGTAAGTTGAGGTGGAACACTGAGGAATATGATGTGAGAAACGATCTCCCCTGAAACATAAATCCATCAATATCCGTTGATTGTAGTATTGAGTATTTTACATTTCTCCACTTTCTGGACTTGAACTGCAGCTAATGAGTTTTCTTCCTAAAAGTACACACATCTGTTTTGAGACATACAGTATTTTTTGTATAAATTAAAAACACAGCACTTAAATCAGATCTTAAAACTAGAGTCACTTACTTGCTGTGGTGCAAAACATAAAAATGTTAAAATCCAACTTCCTTCAAAGAGCGCTTTTGAAGTGAAGACGATAAAATTTACAACAAACTGCCACTTTCAGTAAGCCTTACCAAATCCGTTTTTGCTTTTAAATCTTTTTTTTTTTTAAACCTTCCTTTTCTAAATTTGTCATGTTTCTTCCCACACAACCTTATGTCTGTCTGAGTTAATTTACAGTAGCTTTCTTCTGTTCTCAGTTCAGTTCTGTACTTTATTGTCCCACTTGGGGAAATTCAGCTTGCACCAGAGAACAGATAAACAATGACAATAAACACAAACAGTACAACAATTAAATATGTAAAAATATGGATTTTGTATAGGATTGGATAAGGTGCTGAGCAAAAAGTGCATAAGTGCAAGGTAACAATTACCTCTTCTGCAAGTTAAGCATGCGTATTGCACTATAGGGACAAAGGAAAATTAAAATCTATTACACTTTGCCCTCAGAACCCTGTACCTCTGACCTGAAGCGAAAAGATCAAATGCTTCAAAGAGAGGATGGTCTAGGCTCCCTGAGGGCCCCCTTGAAAACAAGATGGTGCATCTCAAGA
This sequence comes from Thunnus albacares, assembly GCF_914725855.1. Lineage (NCBI taxonomy): Eukaryota > Metazoa > Chordata > Actinopteri > Scombriformes > Scombridae > Thunnus > Thunnus albacares. The sequence continues at coordinate 13,303,587 of NC_058121.1, read as the reverse complement.
GGTTTATCCTCTTATTAAATTCTGAAATAATATAAAATCAATCCTGCCTTCCTGATTGAGAAGACCTGGTGATAAAGATGTCTGACAAAGAGGACTGCTGCTTGCCGATGATCTCGTTTGTCACCTTAACAATGTTGCCCAGTCTTTTTTTAGTTTTGGACATTCAGGTTGCCATACTAGGGTCCAGGATATAAGTCAAAAGGTTAAAACTGACTCAATGAAAGATTTGTAAAATAGCACCATTTATTTACGGTCAACATCAAAGACATTAAGCCTCCAAAGGAAATACAGTCTTTGTTGGCCTTTCTTACAGATTGCTGCAGTGTTCAGATCACTTCTCCTATTCTATCTTTTTTCTTGTATATTACAATTTGACTGTATGGGTCTGTAAAGCATGTTGTCACTTGTTTTAGTAAATTCCTGCATAAATGCAGTTATTCTATTAAGGTTATTAAAATGTAATTGTTTTCAGAGTTGTTTGCATTAAAGCAAAAATGTTGGAATTGCTTTGTATAATAGTGTTCAGGAGAATATCACAACTTCTTTTGAGGGTTAGACAACTTAAATGAATAATTCTTATTGTTTATCATTGACATTGATGTTCAATGACTTTTCAGTAGCTTACTCTAAAAGCAGATGATGACAAACACAGCCATCATCCTCCATGTGGACTATTGTAGTAATTGATATAGATTGATCGATGACTCACTGAATGTGAGCCTGCGTGTGAGTCACTGAGTTCAAACCTTGTGACTTTTAGTCTGTATGCTGGAGACATATTGTACTTGATAACACATAAAATACATGCCTACACGTTAGATTAATATACTTTGTATGTTGTATATGTCATATTTGAAATATCAATAAAATGCAAGCATATCACACTGTAATGATTGGCGAGTTTATTTTAATCCTTAGTAGACAGCTCCAGGCTTTACACTTCGCCAGTATGCAGAATATATCTAATGGAATATATCTTTATAATCATGTATATCACAGTGAGTCATTTATAAGCACACACACCGAGTGAGTCATCTATCACTCTGTATCAGTTACTCCAGTTTTTCTTCCGTCCCTCTCTTTTTCTCTTTATTGTATTACAGAGCATGCCCAGTCACAGTGTGACTCAACCAGACCAGAGATGCTGCTGCTGCTGCTGCTGTTACAGGACACCACCACCAGGTCAAACTATACTGCTTTCATGCTCAAAGCTAAAGGGTAACACTGTATTTCAACATTTCCCCCCTTTTTAGCATTTATAAGCAATAAATACACATTTATAAATGCTTATAATACGCTATAATATAGTTATAAGGCCTAATAAAAGCCTTTATTAACTGTCTATATGAAAACAATTGATCATAGACAAGTTTAAGATGATATATGACTACATCTGTGTGATATGATGTTACCAATCATTGCTTCGTAAGACTTTAATAAACTTAAGAATATAACTTGATATTAGCTTAAATATATTGGTGTTTTGTAGCATATTGATTAAAGTGTTTAATATACTACTCATAGATCTTAGATAATGGTTGTTAAAATAAAGTATTACCATATGCAAAATACAAATCTTTTCAATTGTGTTTCAGGGTGGAACTGAACTGCAGCCACAACATGTTTGTCATCACCAATGAGGACATATGATAAAAAGGACCCCATTAAAGCATACAAACTAATTTCATGTGAGCACCACACTGTATCTCTAACATACTTCATTTTCAGTTTTGATCTGTTTATTTATTTATTTATTTATTTTACCACAAACCTCATGTGGAAAAGCTGTTTGCACAATGAAACAATGTAGAATCCATATGTAAATCTGGTATGGAGGAAAAAAATAGCAATAAGCTAATGAATGTTTAAGCTCTGCTGCCATGAAAGAATTTATATTGCCCATTGGTTCAAGATCTGTGGAAAAGTGGATCAAACTGCTCCTAATTAGCATAATACTGTAATAAACATTAAGTCCGAGCCAAACATCTCCACCAGTGATTATACAACCACAGATGTTGAGAACCATAGCAAGAGCCAACATAAACCATATAGAAGTGGTGTGAGAGAACACTGTCATCACTTCCTCTCTGTGCTCGAGATATATACTCACAGTGCCCGTGACAGTGACCCATGCAACATCTGTTTATTCACATTCTTTCATATGGAATGAGAAATGGTGTTTCAGCCGTAGCTGGCAGTTGGCCCGACATGCAACTCAAAATCAAAAACATCCACAAGAAGTCAGAAACAATGCCTGCGTCTTTATGTCAGGATTTTTTGGTGGAGCGTATAATATAGAAACTGACAGATGGGTTTCACTCACTGTCGTTTCATAAAAAGGTTACCGTGGGACATTTGTGAGTTGGCTTGAAAGAGCTCATCTTCAATCTAGATGAAATGTTTGTATAGGAGATGAATGTGTTTGATATATAAAAATGCTGTCGAAACTACTTTACATTCTATATGTATTGAATGAAAAACAGATTTAAAGCTGCAAGATCATTATTTATCATCTCTTTAGAGAATCATTTCATGACATAATTGTCATACGGTGAAAATTAATGATAACTACTTCAATTTTTTTTTACCAACATCTATTCAGGCATGGAGTCATAAATATTACTAAAATCATCTCAATGGGATGACGATGACAAGCAGCAGCCCACCTGTGGGTCGGTTATTTGGCTATGAACTCATGCTGTGCAGCCAGAACTGTATTTGAAATTCTAGTGGAGATCCGAGTGTTTCCAAACATACCCTATATGTCAGGCTGAAATGTGGGGAAATGTGTATAAAATGATGCACATGACATGTAGAACATTCAACGAAGAGCTGCAACAAGATACTACACAATTTATATATTTTTGTATATATGATGATAAAGAGATCAGACAGGAAATAAGGGGAGAAAGAGAGAGGGAGAGAAAGAAGTGGTGTATGACATGCAACAAAGGAGCCTGACTGGAACTGAACCAGAGACCTTGTGGGTAGCCTACATAGTATACACCTTAACCGTCCAGCTACCAGGGAGCCAGATGAACCACAAAAGTACTTATGGGGGAGTAAAAGGGGATAAACAGATGTTAAGAGGTTGACTGCGTACATTGCATATTGAGGTAATTATCGTATTTTGTACGGATCAGACACCTTTAATACACAGCACATTTATACCTTTGCATGCATCAGTCTTCCATCTGTTTCATCACGTTTAAACATGTTCCATCACGGTAAGTGAACTTCAGGCTCGGCTCTCATGCCATATGTATTGACGTGATCCATCTTTGATAAGGATGTCAGTTTCTGGGCAAGTAGCCCTAATGTTTTTTAAAGTTCTGTGAATGTTATTACCACAAGTGTAACTACTGTTAAGAAATACTTCTACAGTAACCAGCCTCTCTCTACAACACAAGTGCCTAGTTTATCAATTAAAGTTTAACGAGAACCTCTCCAAGGTTCTGGAGATGTTTAACAAGAGTCAGGACTCACATTTATTAGTCAGCACTTTTGACACCTTACAGCAGAAACATGGGATCATTCTTCAATGCCTACTCAGCTTCATCTTCTTCTTCTCGATATGAATCTTGCAGCTCATCTGCCTTAAGGGTTGTGAAACTCTATCTCAATCCATGTGTATCCACAATCGGATTTGTAAAGGTGTACTTAAATTTCTGTGTGTACAGGAATCTGCAAATATGTATTCAGAATCTGTGTTTGCGTGATCAGATTCGTAAATGTGTAAAAACAAAAAATCTTCAAATCTGTATTCAGATTTGCAAGTGTACTGTGATTTGTAAATGTGTAGACAGATCTGTAAATGCTTATATAGATCTGTAAATGTCTATATCATCAGTTTACAACTCAGGCGGGCCTCTCAGTTGGCTGTCTTTTTCAATGTGGTTTTTGCTACACTTCTGCTGTGGCACTTACATAACTCTCCACACACATTTGCAAATAATTCTGCTACAGTAATACCGCCATATCAAGGTTCAGTGAGTTTTGTGCTCTGAGATGCACTTTACAATGCTGTCTTGTGAATTGTTGGGTTTTTTTCACATATACTGTTCGTGTATAAGGGTGGCCATCCTCTCAGACCCTCTCTCTGACAGGTGGTTTTTCTTTCATCCAAAGTGTTTTCACCCACAGGACTGCAGCTGACTGGATGTGTTTTAGTTGTTGTGCAATGCACTGTTGTGCATGACATACCCAAGGAAAGCAGCCACGTCTGAGATACATGAACTGGTGTGTTTGGCTGGAAAAGAGTCACACCAATCAGACCAGAAGATTTAAATCAAGGATAGTGTCCACGCCAATCTTTTGTTGAATGGAGATAAGTGAACTTCTCAAACCTGTCTGGGTGCTTTTACACTTAATCTTTCATTTAGATGTGAGTCCTGTCAGGAGAAGTTGTGCTGAGATGTACATAATTCATTAATGTGGCCAGAACACACTCATGTGATAAGGCATCTCACAGACAATGTGTCTGTAACACCTGCTCTTGTTTGTCAAAGAGAACTCAGAGTGAAACTTCTGATGCATATTCCTTTCAGAGGTGATCAGTTCCTCTAGCTGTCATAGAGCTGCCTCCTACACAAGAGATGGAGCCTTAACAAATTTCCCACACACCCACACTTCAACACAGTCACCACCTCCACCGATACAACACCCATTTCTCTTCCTCCCTGTCTTCTGAGATAACTTTTTTCATGACTGCAATCCAATCACTCATGTCCACACTCACTGGATCCTGACAGATTAATGCAGGCAAAACATACCAACATATATCAGGTGCATCTGGGAAAACAAGTAAGGATTGATGTAAATGAGATAAAAACAACAGCGCAGTTAAGGTAAGACATCCTGTCAACTCTTTCGAGAGATTAAAAAAAAAGTTAAAAATGGAGTGAGTTGAGGGGGGGAAAGCCTTCAAAGAACAGATCTTGAGGAGAGCAGCATCTTTCTCAAGTCATTTGGTCCATACTGCCCTCTAGTGGTGAACTGACATCCCATTATACAGTATTTCCCACTGTTAACTTGCGCCTTTCACTATAATGTTAAGGCTTTAAAGTGTCACTGCTACTGTCAAGAGGAGAGAAACAATGTGCATGCCAGAGGATGATTTATACATTCAATTAAATCTGGATGAGCAAACTTCAGAGAACCAAGGGCCAAGTGCCCAAAGCTGGATAGTGACTAGATGGAGCCCTGCAGAGTCCAAGAGAGGAAGTAAAAGGGGAAAGCTGGTGTAAAGGGTTGCAGGAAACTTTATCCAAATATCACAAAGGACTGTGCCGCACCTCTGGACTTTACTGACAGGTCACAAGACACAACTACCCCATGTAACCTCTCTAAAGACCCCCCACACTGTTGAGAAAGCAGGAGCTATGTGGGAGCTGTCAGACAGGTTTAACCGATCCCGGGATACAAACCTGTTTTATCTTGGTGCGGGGTCAAGACTGGCTCACAGTAGCCTGTTTATGGTTGTGCCACATCTTTGTTATTTTGCTACTGTTAAATGATATTAATGCTGCAGGAATTTAATATAAATGATTCTGCCTTCTCCTAGTGTGTTAAAGCTAACTAAAGCACTGCAACATCCCCAGAACTTGAAATCAACAATCATACAAAAGTCTTTCAAAAATGCTTTATCTTTCACCAGTCTTTGCATTTCAGCACATGTTAAAACAACATTAAATACAAAACAGTAAATGTCCTTTGGTCCCCATAATTCTCATAATGCACTCAGCAGCACCTTTCAACAGTCATTCCAGTCATTACTGACATTGACAAATAATCCTTTTTACAGTCACCAAAAGGAATCTGCCTTCCTTTTTTCCCCCAAACTTCAGGATTAGCATAGAGAGACATGGATTCCTAATTCTTCCCAGTAAAGCCCATGTACGGACATGAGATGAGAGATCAGTCGTTCTTCTCTCTGTTCTCTCTGCGGGCCTTTCGCTTGAGCTGGAGTGTCTTCAGCTCAGTCATGGTGGAAAAGGTCCTGTACACCCACACCATCTGTCAAAGTGTAACACACACACACACGAAAAGGTGTTTTCTATGAGATATCCGCAACAAAGTCACACACTTGATGTGACACGTTGGAGAATAAGCAGTAAAACCTACCACAATGATGACTGTATTGAGCAGAAGAGGGATTGAGTAGACCAAAGATATAAACATGCCCTTGGAATCAAAGTACTGGAAATTAGAAAAGGACCTGCGATAGATAAAAGATTGAGATCAACATTTTGTTTGTTATTGTTTCTCTACACAAACAACACAGCTTCTACAACACATATGATAATATTAAAATCTTGCTGTAGTACTGCTGAACATCAGCCCTTACCTCCAGTTCATAGCTGCCAGCTCATTCAAATATTCAGCACTATACACCAAGCCAACTGTGGAGAAAGGCAATGGCAGTCTGTGAGAAGTCTGATCACATGCTCTCCATTAACAATAGCTTATAACAGATACATTTTCACCAGTGCTTATGATTTTCATTTCATTTTGCTGAACAGAAATGTCAAAGATGTATTTGAGAACATTTAGAAACAATGTCACCAAGTTTGTTTTTCACCTGTAAAATGTCCCGCTCAGTGTGTATCTTAGTTCTTATAGAGCTGCAACCATTAGTCAATTAATCAATTAGTTACCAACTATTAAATTAATCGCCAACTATTTTGATAATCGATTAATTGTTTTGAGTAATTTTTTCAGAAAAAAAAGTCATAATTCTCTGATTCCAGCTTCTTAAATGTGAATATGCACTTGTTTCTTAAATCTTCTATGACAGTAAACTGAATATCTTTGAGTTGTGGACTGACTATTGTGGACAAAACAAGACGTTTGAAGATTTCAACTTAGACTTTGGGAAACAGTGATCTCCATTTTCTGATATTTTATGGCCCAAACAACTAATCTATTAAATCGACAAAATAATCGACCGATTAATTGATAGTGGAAATAATAATTAGCTACAGTCCACACACATATACACACACACTAAAACTAAATGATATGAACTGCAGCAGAGACCCGCTGTCAACTGGTAGTGTTATAGCACGTCTTTAACTTGTTTAAACATTAATCTACTCGTTTTATTTACCGGTAACATGTTGCACACCATCATCAGCCTAAACATGGGCTACATCTAAACCATCCCAGGTCTGCTCAAGATGGGACAGATGGTGAGTCAGTCCAATCCATAATAGCCTATATATCACATGGAGTTTACATGCCGGGACGTTTTCAGCTGTTTACACGCAGTTTACCTGACACCAGGTGATTTTACCTTTTAAGGAAAAGTCTGACATTAATGTTTTATTGAAAATCAACTGAGGTGTGGCTCCGCTGTTAATACTGCCTCTGTTTTTGTTCATATTATATTTAATTTAACTTCTTTCTCATTATCTGACACACTAACATGAATCCTGCTGTGTGTTTCAATCTGTAGGGAAAAATATAAAATAGTACATTTGAATTAATACAGCTGATAAATATTATACCCACCAGGGTTTATCTGCACCACTGACAAATATTTTATCAGTATTTTACTTTGAATTGACCTCAATGAACTTAAAAGCTCATCATGTAGTTAAAAAACCAAATAGTGTTCATGTTTTATGTTTTATATGGACTAAGTTTTATTATGAACATACAATTGAATTTCCCATTGAAGAAAAGTTACAAAAGTGTTTGTGTATGCTGTCAATTATAGTTCTTAGAAAAAAAATCGGCCAAGAAAATTGCAATTACTGCATCTGTACAGGTGTGTCTATGCAGACTGTGAAGATTCTGACTTATTCAGGTCATGGTTTATAAAAGGTAGGTTTATAGTGAGTTTTTCCAAGACCAAAGAACAATTCTTGCCGCTGTTAAAATGAGTGTTAATTAACTAGCTGTTGCAGGATATCTGTATTATCCACTTACTCATGAGCAGGAAGTGACAGATCTGAGCTCCGTAATACCTGCAGGTCACAACAGTCAAACTCAGACACACAACGTGAAACACCAACAACCCGATGAGCCAAGGCTCCGACCACTGCACCTGCAAACAGTAACAGACACATCATATACAGCTGTTGTCAGAACTGTTAAATTACCTGATAGATAACCGTTAACACACGGACAACTATTAGCAGTGATAGCTTGTGTTATTAATAGCTTACTAGCCTCTCGAGTAGGCGATTAAAATTGAACTTACAGACATAAGAAAAGTCCATATTGATGTAATTCTTAGGTTACTGAAGCCATCGATCGGGATGGAGCTACTATTGTGCGCTTTTTGGTCCGTCATCTTCACAAAACCCCTAAACTGCCCACTGTTGTAGCTCATTAGCTTTAGCTTTAGCTGGTGTCTCATGTAAACAACACAATGATGACTCTCCCACCCGCTTTCGGCTAAGACCCGCCCTACTCTGGCTCTGATTGGCTAGTACTCGTAGCCTTAGTTGGTTGGGTTGGTTAGGTTTAGGCATGAGGACTGGGATTGGTTGAGATTAGAGTAATAATTTCGGGATCAGAACCAATCATAGGCTAAGTAGGGCGGGTCTTCGCAGAATGCGGGTTGGGGGGAAAAAAGTAACGCGACTGCGGAAGAAGCACTTCTGACGTCACAGAGGCGATTTCGGGTATTTCACATATTTTTTGAAGTAAAAAAACATAAATAACATACAAACATATAGAATTGCCTTAACATTAAGTTTAATATATTAATTTACTGTATTATTATTATTATAATTGTCCTTCTCTTCTATTTTGTATTTCCTGTCACAATTTCGATTATAATTATATATATATATTAATTAATTATATATTATAATTTCGATTCACAATGTTTAACATTTAGACTGTGATGAATGACTGATAAAAAAAAGGTCTTGAAAATGGTTTAAATAGAGTCTTTAAAGAACAATTATTTTTAAAAAAACAAAATGAAAAGAAACAAATGATGATAAAAAAGTATGATAATAAAATCGACTGAAAATGACTTTTTAAAAATGTATTTTTTTGTCCTCCTATATATTATTTTATTTCTACTGAATGTAAAGAGCTTCCTGCATTATCCTTTTACCAAATGTTTATTTATTTCATTATAATTTAATTTCCTGGCACTTTGTTTCCTCTTTTTGTTCACATATGTACATATTTATATGTTAATATACTTTGAATTTGATCGTTTCAATAGAGAAAGAAAAAAATAGCGTTGTGTATTTGAGTTTCTGTCACTGAGTAAAGGCGAACTGTATACCATGTGATCACAGGAACCAACCAGTGAAGAGATGAAAAAAAGACCTTTTACACAGGAGGACTAATTAAGAAAATACATACAGGAAAAACAAATGACTATGGGTTGGTGCGCATTTTATTACACTCCAGCTCACAAATATCATGACTCACAATTGAACAAGCTTCCATGTCTAGAGAAACACTCAGGTTTGGGTCAACCTTCAAAAGTCACACCATTATTTATGTCCCAGACAGTGAATCCTCTTAAACTTTTGCCTGCCTCTGATGTAGCCTCTTAATCATCATTACCTTGAAGGATCCATAGTCTGTTGTTGATCTTATAGCAAAGCTTAGACAATTTGAGAAATACTCTTGAGATCTGTAGTCCAGTTGCTCCACTGTGAGATGAGAGGCCAGCCTGGATTCTCATGGCAAGACTCACATGTTCCTGTCTTTGTCTTACAGCCTTGATTTACACGTCTTTTCACTTGCCTGTTAAGTCTTTCCTAACTGTAAATCCCTTTGAGAGGCATCTGCCCCTATTCACCTCATCTATAGCTATAGTTAATATTCCTGTCATGCCTGTCCTGCAGTAGGACCACATTCCCACATTCCTCTTCTGCACACATGCAAACACCGGCTTGATGCTTGATATAAAACATTTTCCAAGGCACATCATATTTTCAGTGTCAGTAGGGATTAATACATGGACGAGCAATATATAATTTAGGTTTAAAGAGCGCATTCATTGTTCTAGGCATAAAAAATAATTTTGTGATCCTCACACTGTACAATTTCTACAACATCGTTAGTGTCAAAATTTTAAAAAACGTTAGAATCAATAAGATCAACTATTTAAAAAAGACAAATGTTAGTTGCCTTCAACAATATGGATCAATTTTTGGTTACAAAGTCAAGTACAAAAACAATATAAACATGCTAAATAGCCTTTGGTCAGTGTCCATTGGTGCATGTGTCTCAGCTCAGGTCCTGTTTCTCCCTGGGTGGAAGTCAGGGACAAAGGTAGCTGCCACCGTGATCGGAGTAGAATAGCCGAGGGCAAAATTGTACAAACCGAGCATTAGACACTTCCAAGTGGAGCGCAGTGCCTTCCCAACATTCTGAAAGACAAACATACAACCATATATTAATCTATAATTCTGTTAATGTTGAAAAAAAATCACATTCTTAGTCATCTGTTGTGTTATTTAGATGAAAAGGGAAACGGACATGGATCAAGGTTGAACTACTGTGTTACGAAGTGTTCCCCTCGTTAAACCCACACTGAATCATTTCATTATAATAATTAGCGTTTCCCGGTTATACAGATAAAGTTTTTTTTCAGTGATTTTGACAGAATGAGGTCAAAAAATATGGGTTTAAGAATTGGGACAGGACATGAAATGAGGTAGATGCTTTTTAAAGAAAGCCCATGTGGTGTTTTAGAACAATAACACCGCAGGGGGAGAAGCAAAGTCTGTTTTTACTCCTGAAATGTAAATATGGAGTCCCATGAACACTATTGTCTCCTGTGTTCTGTGAAGAGGAAAGGGCTGACCAGCTGAAGCGGAGACAGGAAGTCAGATGTTTTTACACACAAAAAAAGAGAAAAAAAATCCAACTTCCTCAATTCAAAGTGTGAATACAACTCTACCAACTATTTGAACTAAATCTTATGCATCAATTTATGAGGAGTCAAATATTAAACTAATATAACATAAAGGATAATAGCAGCCTACCATTCATTTATGACTTGTTTACCTGGCCTTCTTTAGCATGCTTTGACAGATTTTATGTAGGCCACGATGAACAGATAAGAGTCTGTTACTGTTCAGTATAAACACACGTGCCTTGACACTTATCTTTTGCTAGTAATGTTGCTGAAGGCCTTTCCTTATCAATCACATGTGAGAATGGGTTATAAAGTCATTTGCTGAGTAAATATATCTCTGATGTTGAGGTCACAATAGCTTCTTTATGATAGAACAGCACTTCCTGACCTCTACACCTGATTTTACAATTCATTGTTAAAATGGGGATGATCATGCACTCACAACACACAACATACACTATCAAAAACATTTAACACGTGCAAATTATATAATTCATGATGATGTAAAGAGAATTACACTATTATTACTATTATTCTTGATGGTTTGGTCATTTTACCTGATCAATTTGGACCTTCAATCATTTTTAAAATGTACTCAGTAGATTTGTGTACATGCATTGGCCTACTTGTTTTTCAAATTTTCTATAATTACTATTAAGATCATTTGAATGAGGCTGATTGATTGATGCCAAATTGAAAAACAACTTTTAACTTACCCGAATTGAATCTACAAGAAGAGACAAAAAGTTTGATCTAAACAAGTATCTTCATTAGCTTACAAGACACACACTGCATTCGCAAGCTCATACTTATTGAACATTAAACATTTCAAGCAAAACCAGTAATTTTCAGTCAACAGTACTTGTACTTTTCAAAAACAGCATCCTACTTCCTCATTGCTTTGTATATATATTACCATACCCACTAGTGAACTGCTAATTATACCGCACATCCATGTAGATATGTATGTATGTATATTTATAAGCTTGGACATTGAGTCAAATACCCTACTATGATTATTATAATAATGTAATAATATAAAACAATATAAACAGTAAGCTGGCCACTCATTTATGATTTGTTTACCGGAAATTCTGTAGACATGAGCAACTGATAAGAGTCTCGTATTTGGGGTCACAATTCATAAGCAATTTCCTCATAAATCACTTGAATGTCGGTTATAAGGCAAGTCCAGTTAATTATTTACTGTAAATAGACTACTGATGTTGGCAAAGGGACTCACCTGATCATGAGAACTGTTACCCTACTGACTGTGCTGTGCTTAATCAACTGAAAACTTGACAGGGTAAAGCTGAATTACAACCAAACAAAGAACCAAAGAGTGAAGACAGACCAGCTTCTTTGAGGAAGTGAATTACACCTCTTAACTGCATGGTCTGACCTCTTCATTGTTTTTCAGTGCTCTCTTTGCACCAGACAGACAGAGACCAGAGTGGTGACACTTATGAAGCTTTAATGCTCTTTAGTGAGAATAATCTCTGGTTTTAGTCTGGCTGGGTCAATGTGAGCACAGAAGTTAGGCCAGCAATCCAAGATGAGCTTTTGCTGGTTGCCAAAGAGAATACAGCTGTGATATTTATCTGATCAGTTTCAAGCTTTTATCCTGAACAGAATAAAAGGTGATCAAGATTATCCAACTTTGGGATTTTGATGTTTCAGTGATCTGTGAACTCTGAACTCTAAAACTAAGTAATTCAGCTATAATGCATTTCTTAACTAGATATTTACCATAATAATCAAAATCAGGAGTCAATTCTATCACTGATGGGGAAAATGGGGATGACAGTAACAACACATTGCTTAATTATATGGTTCATGATTGAGAGTGAAGCTGATTACATTGCTGTGTGTGTGTGTGTGTGTTTTTTGTATCCGTTCATCTGGAATAAATAAACAATTTTTTGCATTTTTCCCCCCAATATTAAACTAGAATGATTTGAATAAGGCTGGTTAAAGCATTTCAACTTACCTACATTTAACCTACAAGACAGAAGTTTGGCCAACTCACGTTTCTTATTTAAAAGTATCTTAATTAGGAGAGTTCATATTAATTGAATATGACATGTATTTAGCAAAACAGTACAGAAGACCTACCTTCTTTACTTTTTTGTACTTTTCTTTCTTCCTTTTCTTCTTCTCTTCTTCTTCCTTAGCTTGTGCCTCTTCATCCACCAGTGGCTCATACCTCTCTGGCAGAAAGGCAAAGTGTATTTCTCTGTGGCCCTTCTCATTTTGTCTGCCATCTTCTGCCACTTGCTGGCCGTCAGTGTGATCCAGGCTCCCTGGATGGTCCACACAGTCCACATGTCGTTGATACTTTGCTGCTCGTATACTCAGCATCTCACCTGACACTCCTGCGTTTCTGTCAAACAACCTCGTTGAGAGAGATTTGGGCTTCATTGTTGTCTCCTTGTTGCAGCTCTCAGGGATGAAATTTTTAAGAAAGTACTGCTTTCCTTTGGAGGTCAGGTATGTTGTCAACAGACGTTATTGTGCATGAGTGGAATTGCATTCCATTGGACCGCCTTGTGTGGAGGATTTGGCACAGAGCCCTTAAAGGTGCAAATCCTCCTTCCTCGCAAGGCTGACCTTAATAGGTCTTAAGGTTTCAAGTTGAATGTTGTAATGCAGACCCAAATCAAAGTGACTTTTATCCAGGGAATAAGTAGAGCTGAGCAAAACATCATGATTATGTGTTTACCATGTCCTGTAGCATTGTGGTAAAGAAAAAAACCTAATTAAACTTCCAATTAATTATTAAAGAGATCAGACTGGTGATACTCTATATTTTTCTTATAGTCAGCAAATCCCATCACAACAGTTAGAATAAATGAAAAAATTTATCCACAACTGAAAAAAAGGCACTTTTAATACACAAATTTTGATGCTCCGAAACCCTGTATTTGTGACCAGTTTATTAAGATTTATTTTTTACTGTAAGTAGGACTAAGTGTGCTTGGGACTGAGAGCCTCAGACAGGTATTGACAAATGGACTTCTCCTTGAAACAACCACAAAGAAAGTATGAGTTTGTTCTGCCTTAAACATAAACTTCCATATTTGAGTTGGACCTACTTTAATTTATACTATGTTTTGATCAGCTGGACTTCTGGATTCTGAATTATTTTAGAAGACAGACAATACCTTTAAAAATAACACCCAAAACAGCATGTTTGTTAACTTGACTGGTTTAATGAACATCAGCCACTGCTTGCAATGACATCATCATTCAACGTGCCAGTTTTCAAGCCATTTAACAGGTATTTTTACAATATATAGAAAAACTGATGCTTAAACTCAGTATCATAGTACAAAACATTTATTACCTCCTAAACTGAACTTTGAACAATCATTCTTGGGTTGGAACTTAAAACAGCAGCTGAATTCGATGACTAGAGATCCATACGTGGCTGCACTTCTTCACCTAACTGTTTCCCTACAGATGGGAAACTCTGCTGGGAAGCTCTGTCTCGCCCCACTGTGGCCTGTCCTGCTGTCATGGAGTCTCAGCACCTGCTAGTGGTCTCGTAGCAAGTAATACTACTGATCCTCGTCTTGATTTCTTTGTGTTTTGTTGCCGCGGTCTGGATCGTTGAGACGGAGGATGTGGATTAATTGACTCACTGGAAGAGAACTGAAAAAAAAAAAGATGAAAATGTGTCTGTGCCTTTGATTCTTAATTAACTAGAGGCCGTTTCCAAGGAAATCAACCAGTGTACTGACACGATGAGGCGTTTGCTCTTGACATAGCTAATTTACTAAGTTAATATACAGTAACTAGATCAATAAATCACATCACGGTGGTCTAACTGCTTTGATACAGATGTTGTAGCAGTGGTTACCTCATGTTCTGTGGGGTGAGGAAAATGAACTGTCTGTGGCGCTGGCTGGCAGCCACCTTCAGCATCATGTCCATAGATATCCTCCTGTTCACCATGTCCTAATTGAAACAAAACACCCAAACATAATGCCATCTCTTTAAAAATAAGACTTTCTCACAACGTATTCCTCCCCCTCTAATACCTATTTGTTGCTGTGACTAGAAATGATCTGGGTTTACAATTTAGGCATTTAGCATGAGCTCATATCCAGACAAACATACAATGTCAATAAAAACGGACTCTTATTACCATGTAAACATCAAACTCGTCAAGGCAGCGGAAAGGCGTCTCTGTGATGGCCCAAAGAGAGAGAACAAAGCAAACAGTGGAGAAGGAGCGCTCGCCTCCTGACAAGGAGCGCATGTCACTCAAGTCAGCCTTGTTTCCTTGGCCTGGCTGCACCTACAGAGGAGAGAGTTACAGTCAGTGTATATGTATGTATGTATGTATTTTTTTTAAGAGAAATGACAATCAATAAAAACATTAACTGTGTAGTTCTCATGTAGATTTTCAGTCCACAGGTGTAGACTTCAATGTAGATTTTTAGAGGGAATATAAGGCAATGTTTTCTTCTTACTGAGACGGAGAGGGTTTCATTCTTGTGGTCAAAGGTCATACTTCCAGTGTATCCTCTCTGAGCCAGCATGCTATCAAAGTAGTATTTACAACGGGCTGAAAGGAACCTGAGACACCAAGATACAGAGAAAAAGGGTCAGATGGACGAAGATGGAAGGCATAAAGAATGATAACAAAACAGGGAACACAATTAACAGTTGTTTTTTCAATTTAGTTCATTTATTAGCTACTACAGAATAATATTTCATTCACTAGCATAGAGCAAACAATACAGCTGGTGGACAAAATGAAAAGAGCATCATGTCACATTAGCAGTTTAGAGGTAATTTTCCAAAACACATTTAATCAACTATTCACTTTATATCAATTTGTTGCACAGGTTGTATTATCACTGCTGAATGTCATTTCAAACTTGCCTCCTGAACTCAGAATAAACCTGGACTCTGTGGTTCATGACACTGTCCAGGCTTTTGATGAAGCTGTTGAGGTTCTTCATTTGCTGTGCCATGTTATTGTAGCTCTCCAGCGCCTCGCGGTACTGCCTAGACATGAGAAAGAAGTGTGAAAAAAAGTGATGTTAAAAAGGATGTTTTTTTGTGGTACTATAGTTTGCCAAGTTTAATAGTTTAATGAAAGTAACCCATGTAGTGACATTTCATAGAAGGGTCAGTGGAAATGTTATCTACAAAGCCATTATGTTACTAGGATGTGACAGAAGGGTCAAAGTAACTTACCTCACAACCTCCTCGCGGTCACCTTGTTGTTCCTGCTGGGTTGTGATCTTAACTTTGAGACGGCTGATCTCACTGTCCAGGCTCCTGGCTGTCCGACGTATTTCCAGGCGCTCTGGGGAGATCTCTTTGGCCTTGGACACAGATGTCTGAACCGTAGATAGAAACAAATAATCAATTTATAAGATACAAAGCAGGTGAATAACACAATGGTACCTTCACTGAAACAGATCCCACTCTGGTTAAAAAAAAAAAAAAAAGCTACAAAAAATTAACTTGTGATTTCAATATTTTAAACCAGCTGTGATGAATACTAATGTGTGACATACCTGAAGGTCCTGCTCCTTGCTTTCTAGGGTGCCTTCCAGGACCTGGATGTTTCGGAGATGGGTGCTGCGTTTCTCATCGTAGTGTTTCTTGTGATGCTTGCACTTCATCACCTCCTGGTCAGTCTTACTCAGATCGTCCTTTAGCAGACCAGAGGAAACAGGCACACAATGTTTATTGCACTCATTAGTCAGGGGATGTTGGCTGCTTTGAGCGACTGAGACTGTACTGACATAACCAAATAACAGGGATACAGACACCTTTAGGTATAATTAATAACTTCTTCAGTTTTACCTCTGGACCAAGATCTTTAAAAAGCAATGCAATGTTGATCTTGTGTTAATGCAAACTTGGAGAAAGCTTCTTGTAGCTGCTTTACAGGAGCTTCAGCAATTTTGTCTGTCTCATCAAGTTTTTTCTCTTTCATTTCTGGAAGGCAGAAAAGCTGTTTCTTAAGTTTGGGATGTTGTGATTTGAGAATTCCACACATAGACCAACATGGTTTACATACTGTGAAAGCAAAGGGTGCTAATCAAATTTTTTTCTTTTATCCTAACGACTTAAAAATCTCGAGTCTGTCTGTTTTTACCTTGATTGAGTCGGCCTCTTCAGCGATGGTGTTAATCCGCTCTTTGTGCTGATTGTACTCCTGCTCTGCCTTCTCATAGGAGCCCTTGAGCTTGGCCATCTGAGCTTGTGCCTCCTCGTACTCAGCACGCTTCGAAGAGATCTTACTCACAATCTCCTGAAGATCCTCCTCCTGTGGTAGAGCAGTGACAGCAGCATATCACAAAGAACATCTGTTAGTAAGTGGAATGTGAATTCCCTGGAGATCCTACATTTATTCTAAGTGGAATAATGTGTTCAGGTAATATGTTTATCTACTGAGCTGAGTTCAGGTTTACAGCATTTCACCATAATGTGGGGATTCTGCACTAACCAGGGGCTTGAGGTCCTCTGACTGAGGCTCTTCCACGTTCTCCAGGTCTCTCAGCTCCAGCTTTTGCTTTGTGACTTTATCCTGGAAGATAAACACAAACTTCATGAGCTGATTCATAGTCATATTAGAGCAGAAATAATTATTTTCATTACTGATAAATGTAACAACTATTTTCTCCATTAATCGTGCTGTAAAATGTAAACACGTTGTGAAACTGCCTATTACGATTTCCCAGAGCTGATAATTTATTTTTACTGTCATAGGAGAGCAAGAAAAACAGAAAATGTTTACATTTAAGAAGCTGGAATCAGGGACTGTTTTGTAATTTGTGCCTAAAAAAACTGCTCAAACAATTATCAAAATCATTGAAAATTGATTTTCTGTCAGTTGACTTACTGATTGCTCAACTAATCCTTGCAGCTCCATTTCCATTCCATTTTTGATTAAACAGTATTTTCTATTGTTATTCATGCTTAAATTTATCTTAAGGTTTCCAGTTTTTATTAAATGAATGTATTCAACTGTTAGGACAAGATCTGGCATAATACTGATGGCCAATAAAAATATGAAATTGTATTAAACTAAAATCCAGAATAAACTATTAAAAAGGTATTGAGTATGTGTCATTTTCAATTCGGAATGCATGCATTATAATAATTTTAAAAACTGTTAAGAAAATATAAATTTTATTTTCAAATATTAATGAAAACCTGCCCAGTGAAGCTGTGAGTTTCGATGTCTGATATTCAGAGAGGGTAAGCATTTAGACATGATCTTCATCATTTCATAATAACCTGAGAATTACATGACAATATATATAAGAGGTAAAAACATTACTTTGGTGGTCTTCTGCTCTATGTGGGCTCTTCTCTGCAGCCCTTGGTTCTGTTTGATGTCGTCATCCAACTTCCTCATTTGTTGCTGGAAGCGATTTGCCTGAGCTTTCTGGTTCTCTATCTCTCTCTGCAAGTGCCTGAAAATAGAAGAACCAAGAGGTGGAGGAAAAAGACAATGACAGAGACAGACGGTAAAAAAAAACTAGAGCACAGCTTTATTCAGCAATTCCCTGTTGTGATATATACAGTATATTCTAATAATTGTAGCTGACCAAATGTCTCCAGGAGTGAAGTTCTCACACACACACACCTGATCTCCTCCTCAATGTCTCCCGAGAGGTAGTTAGCTCTGGTCTGCTCAGCGGTGTAACTGCGGTTATTAAAGATCTGATCTCCCTCCTTGGAGAAAGCCTGGTTACAGTTCTGAGGAGGGTTTCTGCCCTGCATCACTCTCCGAGCCTCTGTGCGATTCTATATACAAAACACATGCAAAACAACAAAACTTATGTCAATGCAGCGTGAAATATCTACACACACCACATCATTTGTATGTCATCATATGCCACTGTATGCCAAGTATGCAAAATGAATTTCAGCATCAACCGACAACAAAAGTTTTATTACATCATGCACGAAAGACACGTCTAACCAGTCTTTGCAGATAGTCCCCATCAGCTTTTATTACAATACTGAAACTTGTGTTAAAGGGGCTTTTCTTGTGAATATATCACTTGTTACCTTTATAAGTAGAATGCTCTCAATCCCCCTTTGATCAATCAGGCAGTTGGCCACAACTGGGTCCTCAATTTCTAGAGCTTGAAGCACGGAGGGGTAATCAGGATGATTCACAGCCCTGACAGAGATAAAACAAAGGAAGACCTCTTTTAATTAACAGTGTTTTTGGATATATTTTTGCATTGCTTAAGTGAAAATCCACACAAAAGGTATGCTTAAGTGTCATAGACTCACTACCACCTGCTGTCAGTTTAAATTCAGTAAGTTAATGTACTCCAATAGTAAGACGTTTTCACAGCAGAATAAACACATGAAAAACCTTCACATTTCCAAAACATTCACATTTTTCAAACCACTCCTGCAGCTTAATCCTTAAACTTTCTGTCTGTGTGCTAATGTGCGTTCCAAAGTGTCTAAGTATTTTCCCAAGCATGCTTTTCTTTTTGATGCTTGTGAAGAAGCCGTGTAAATTTGAAAATGGTGAAAAGATGTTATCACTGCAGTACATTATAACTAAACATTAATCCAAGTAGAACAAAGCCACTGTTCTCTTCAAGCTGAATGCTTTTTTTCCAGGCAATATGCCATAAAATCTGAGACTAGCGTTTAATAAAAATGATTCTGTAAATATTGTGCTGCCCTCACCTCTTTGTTGTGTCATGGACGTGAGGGAGAAAATGGCTGGTAATGATCACAGGTCTGCGGCCTGTGGGGAACACTTTGGTCATGAGCCCCAACAGCACTTTCTCGTCCTCATGGTTGTCACAAGTGAAGGCATGCAGCTGGCCTTTAAGACATACTTCTATAGCCAGAGCATGCTCTGGGTCCTTCAGGCTAATAAGATAACCTGTAGAAGAGAAAAAAATAACTAAAGGATTACAACATAGACAATATAGAATTCTTATAAGATTCCTATAACTTTATAGTAGACACTGTTGTTTAATGTTTTTACCGAGATACATGAAATAGTTAACAGGGAAATACGCACTGTCAGAGCAAGAAATTCTGCTCCTCATTGTCTTAAAGATACTTGAACACAATTGTATAACACTGAGTCTTACCCAGTGGTCCTCGGGGTCTGTGCTTGAACTGGCCCCTTCTGTGAGCGTCCTGGATGGCACTGAGGAGTGGGGGCATGTGCTCTCCGAAGCGCCGCAGCCGATTGGATCGACTGCTTTCCATTGTCTGCAGGTTCCTACTGTTAGCTTCAATGGACTTCTGGAGTACTTCTTGCTCCCTCCTGAAGTCAGAAGAAGGTGAGTTTTTCATCATGTTAGAGGCTATACCTATTTCAGTGATTCCACTACAGTGTGAATCCTACAGACCTACAGGTCTCCTTGTGGTTTATTTCAGGGGTGACAGGGAGACAATTATCTATAATGGGCCTTTATTTCCATTTTGAATTTGTGTTGGTCCACACATCAATGTTTCTGAGCCTAACTGCTGGGAAGTCTTTCACAGGGGATTAAGCCTATCTGGACTAAAAAACAAGAAAATCACCCGTATTTACATATTGAATCACTGGCAGAATTATTTAGAAGCACTGACAAAACAGAAGGACAAAGAGTTGGCTTCACATAATAGTATGATTAGTTAATGATATTCTTTTTGTCTAAATACCCAGATCATTTACTTCAGTGCAATTAAAATCTTTGATGGTAATGATGATAATTACGTTATCAGCTAATCGTACGATATATGGACATGAATTTGATACATTTTTGCTGACCTCAATATTTCCCCATTGTGTTTACATGCGTGTTTGTTTACATAGGAGATAGATAGATAGATAGATAGATAGATAGATAGATAGATAGATTTTTGGGACAATAAATTGTCCAACAAAAGTAGTTATCGTGACAGGCCTAACCATACTCAGGTCAGGCACGGCATACAGGTTTCTTCAAGCTACCCCAGTTTCTAATACCTTACCTCATCTTTCCTTGTTCTTCTTTGGCACGATTGCAGGCATGCTCGTACTGGTCAATCTGTTGACCCAGAGTGGAGATCTGGTGTGTCAGTTTTTCCAGCTCAGTCTGGATCTGTTGCATGTTCTCTTTCCTGGCCTGGCTCTCCGATCCTGATGTCTGACTGATGCTAGAGGGATCAAAAAGGTGATGACAAAAGTTGGAAGGAGGACAAAAAGCACGGGGTGGTCATCACAGATCACTGCTCATTGTTTCAGTTGACAAAATGACCTGCGTACCTCTGAATGAGATCATTTATTCTTCGGGACAGTTGAACTTTGTCCTTTTCCAGGTCCCTTAGGTTAGCCTTACATCTGTGGACTGTGACCTAGAGTGCCCACGTAATTGAAGAAAAGAAACACTGGCCATTTACAAACTTACACAACACACACTGCAAGGATAACAGTAAATTTAAAAAGCTCTGCACAAGATTAAATCTGACAAACTGACGAAGCAGGAACTCTTTTCTGCCACTATACACTTCACATTTATTACTCTACTGTTTTAATTATTTTACCTCATAGCACTTGTTCAGCACTGTGAATAAAGCTTTGTTTGCCAGTTAGCAACGTACTCAAGTTACTTTGACTTAGAGCAGGCCAACAGTTATTACCTAAAAGAACTTACACCTCTTATACAAAACTCAGAACTCTGACCTCGCTGGACTTGAGAATAGTATTACGTCTCTGGGCCTCTGCCTTCAGCTCAGCACATTTGGGCTGGAGCTCCTGGACCTGCTGGGTGATCCCCTCCAACTGTTCCTGGATCTGCTTGTACTTCTTCTCGGCCCCCTCGACCTTATTCTGCAGGATTACATGAAAATAGATCAGAGAAGTATTTGGGGACAGAGGATAGAAGAGGAGTAATACTAAAACACACACACACACACACACACACACACACTTAAAGACAGTGGTGTTATCCCTAAAACCACAACAACAACCAAAATGACTTTACTCAACAGTAATTATATGAACCAAATAGTCATATTTATACCTTCCACTCTTCCACTTTTTCATCATATTTCTCTGTGGAACGTCTGTCTGACCGCAGCTTCTCTCTCATCGGCTCCAACTCCTTCTCCATCTCAGTCACCTGCACATTTAAGTCAAAGTCAGTAACCATTAGATTAATGTTCTTTTCAGTAATTACTGCACTGACTGAGTTGCATAAAGGCACAGGGGGGTGGGTAAAGGGGGTGGGAATTCAAACCAGTGAGAAAAGGATCTTACTAAAGCCCAAGCCATCTGCTTCTGTAACTCCTCCAGCTTGGTGCGCATTTCGTCAAGCGATGCCAGGTTCTTGTAACGGTCCTCTTTCTCCAGGTACTTCCGCTTTTTCTCTTTCAACTCCTGTAACAGCCATAGAAACATACATGATCATAAATGAAGAGGAGTAGCTATGCTGTCTAGCTTTGTTACTGAACTCCTAGTTGAAGGTTTAAAAATTCTATCCACAATGAAGCCTGAAAATTGATTAACAGTATTTTATAGTCTCATGTAGTTAAATATGAAAATGTCACGTAGACTGATTCTTACTTCACTGTGTTGACATGCTTTATCTTCTGTGACGTGCTTGGTGGTTTTGATGTAGACAAAGTCCTCTCTCATCTGCTCCAGCTGGGTAGCTTTCATGAAAAACTGAGCAAGAGGAACAGAAAAAAATTGCAGTGCTTGAGCAACAAATCTGCACTGTGCTTACAAAGCAAAGACAAAAGCTGTCATCATATGTAATCACTTTAAACAAACCTTGTACTTGTCCCCCTCTCCTTTAGAGTGTAGGAAGTATTTGCTCATCTCTTGAGTGAGAACTGAAACAGGATTGTTGACCTTCAGAAGAAAGAATGTTGTTATACACCCTCCAACCAACATTGTAAGACACATATTTTTCCCACATTAGCGCTCTATCTGAATGGGTTCAGTGCATGCAATCTGACTTTGCTTCATGCCTCCAGGGAAGGAGGAAGGAGCAGGTTCAACAGTACTCTCATTCTGAAGAAGCGTGATATAAGTTTGCCATAATGAAGTTTGAACAACACTGTACATCTATAAGACTTTCATAGTTCATACCTGGATATTAAAATTGTCCAGGATGGACAGGAGCTCTTCCTTTTTGGTTGAGACAAGTAGACCTATAAGAGGAAAAAAAATATGTTGGTGAATACTTAAAGCTCAGAGAAATATTTAAGCAGCTACAGGAAGTGGTACTAATATTGCAAAACTCTTTTTGCTTTCACCCTTGCTCTTTAGCAGTGTTTAGTAATTGTCAAATAAATCAAATAAATGAAAGAAATAAAAAATAAAATGAATTGAGTTTTGACTTTTTAAAGCAGTCAACCTTAAATTTACTTGGAGAAATAGGATACTGTACATTATTGTACCAAATTGTAGCAGTGGTCTCTTCACACAATACTGAAAATGAGTTCATTGTTTTTACCAGATTTGCTCCTGAGTTTGTAGGTTCTTAACCCCTCACGTGTTATTCTCAGGTCTACAATGATAGCTGGACCATACACCTCAGGTTTGTAAGCATCCTTTCCTTTGTTACGCAGTGTGATTGATACATCAGCTGAGCTGTGAAAACAGAGAAACACAAATTGAATCTATTCAGATTGAAGACATGCAACTTTTAAAAAATACATTTCTTTTAATCATCAGAGTGCAAGGCCTGACATATGAGACATATGAAACATTTGTTTCCACTAAAAAAAATTTACAGTGCAAACTGGGGGTTGGAGGAGCCACCAGGTCATATTATAAAGACAACAACATGACCTGATTCAAATCAACTTGACAAGAAAGAATGTACATCACATGATGCATCGATATGTTTACCTTTCTCCTTCCTTCACAAAACCCTTGAGTGATAATCCTCTGTTTGTGGCCTGTGCATTCCCGCCTAAGGAAACTATGAGCGCTGTCAGAACAGCACTCTTTCCACCTGTAACACAAGAAGTTTGCACAATTTTTTATTTTATTTTTTTTTTATATTTTAGACATTGTAATAAGATGCATGGAAGACAATACAGACACAAAATAACAGAGGGTATTCCAGAAAGAAGGTTAACCTATCATAAAAAGACACCTGCAATGCACAAAATTATTTGTGTGGAAAGATAATTTGCACTTTCTGGTTACAAGAAAAACACGTTATACAAGCACTTCAATCAGTTTGATCATGCCACTTAGTAGGTTAGTAGTAAAATGTTAAATTTGGTAACCTCTTATATATTTTATTTAGCCTGTATGGTTTCTAAGATATTAATCAAATGTGTGAGGCTAAACTTTGATATGAGCCTGTCCTTTATGTTTAAATAGGCATTTCACTCTGGTTAAAAGATCCTAACAGTGGTTGAGCCCCATGCTGGAAGCCTGAAAACTGCCATATAGCAGGTTAACACGATCAAGCTTAGGACATTATAATAAAAGGCACAGA
Source organism: Thunnus albacares (assembly GCF_914725855.1). Classification (NCBI taxonomy): domain Eukaryota; kingdom Metazoa; phylum Chordata; class Actinopteri; order Scombriformes; family Scombridae; genus Thunnus; species Thunnus albacares. The sequence continues at coordinate 13,279,296 of NC_058121.1, read as the reverse complement.
CATTCAGAAAACCTGGTTTCTGAAATAGGAAACAAGGATTTCTATTCATTTCAGTTCAAAAGATCTAGATATTTTCTTTATCCTTTTTTCCTGAAATACCACACTGGTTAACGAGTTTCACTCACTTCCATTGTTGCCGACAATAAAATTGACATTGGAACCAAAAGTGAATGGGCCAAGGAGAGAGTGGCACATGAAGTTCTTCAATGTGATGCTCTCCACAATCCCTGCATCACTCACCACCTCGCCGCCAGATTGCATCTAAACACAAGTTAGTTACGTTATGTCACTCCACTTGAATACAAGCTATATACAGTATATTAACATTATCAGAGAATCAGCTCAACAAAATAAAGAGAATACAATCATATAATTTTCTGTAGGTACAAAGTCTTTAGGATAACATGTTTCACAGCATGACAGTGACATTAAATACCTGATTACTCAGTAGAGGATCTTCCTGCTCCATATTAACATTTTCATCTTCCTCCTCCTCCACGGGTTTGACCCGTTTATGGGGATTATCACTGGCAGAGCTGCTTTTTCTTTTAGACATCTTGAGAGCCTGTACCACCGTGCTGTGTGGGTAAACGGAAAGTGAAACTTAACAAAGATGCTAGCTTTAACTTACAGCCAGGCTGTTGGTTGACCTTAAGTCTGACAGCGACTTTTGTTATACAGCTAAAACACTGTGGTCACTTTTGCTGACCTTGATAGTTCGTTAGATTTGTTTCGCCAACCTTTATGTGATAAAAAAAACACTCTGCGAGTGGTGAACATATAGTTAGGTAACTTTGAACGAAAACAGTGACAACAGTTGCAACTTAGCTCTTTACCTACATCTGTTAGCCACGTTATCAAACTAGCTAACTAGCACCGTATGCTAAACAAAACAAGGGTTGACACCAACAGCAGTTGACTATTTTGTAGTTGGTTGTAAATCGCTATAAGAAATCGCAAGAACTGGTAACTTATGGAAAAGCACTTCACCTAACTTACCTCTCGGCAGCCGCTTCTGCACAACACAGCTGATGGGGGGAGCACCGGACCACTGGTTATCGAATTCGCGCCCACGTCCCAGTGAAATATCGCGTGAATATACGAGATCGAAACCTGATCGAAACATAAACACTTGTTTGTTGAATGTATGAGGATTAATCGCAATAAAAACACAAACCTCAATGCTATTACCGTTAAATTCAGAATACTGGCGGGCTGTGAATTATACAAATTATATAAAAATTTGCCAATAACGACCGCTGTATTAGCTATAAATGATGATAAATCATGAATGATAATCCCAGTTACACTACAGAATAATTAAAATGTGCCAATTACCAATCCCATTGTCAATTATCGCTAACTGGCATACACACACCACAAACTGCTACTCTTTGCCCTGCATGACACTTGTAATTGCATTTATCTGTTACTGTGTTGGGCCTATTTTTAATAGGAGTTTCTAGCTGATTTTTAATTAAATATAAATAAAAAATAATTAATTCTGGAAAAGAGCCATAAAGGCTGATTTTGCCTTTGATAGTTGCTTATTTTTAAACAGATTGTTGATGATGAAGTGTTATGGATATGAATCCCCTTAACTCACTAGAACCACAGGACAGAAACAATTGAACTACTGAAGACTGAAAAGTGACAAAGGACCCTCTAAAGGACAGGGCATCACAACTAGATAATATTGCTACGGTTTTGTTTTTTTTGTTGTTGCTGGGTTTTTTTGGTTTTTTTAAATTAAATATTAAATGTTTCATTTTCTCTGTAAAATGCAATGCAAGAAAAGGAAAATGCAGTGCCTACAAGAGGCCAAGCCACACAGACGCAAGGTTAAAGTAATGACCCAAGAAAAAGATTTATTTCTTGATGATGATGAATGCTCTAATACAGACAACTCTCAATTAGATAAATTATTAGGTTACTTTTAAAATATATTTGGAATGACTTTGTTGTCACACAGTTCATCCTATCTTCCTATCCTCATAAAATATACAATAACACGCTGTAATCCAAATGACATAACAGGCAAAGCTACATCACATCACTGGCTCCTGGCAGGTCTTCCAAGGCCAGGAACCTGATCAGTTTGAACTCAAAGTCAATGGGACGTTCACTGGGAGGCCTGTAGTTCCCTCTCATTGATGAGCTCAGGTAAGGAATGAGCGCACAGTTCTCTTCAAACATGGCCAGCTGCTTTTTGTACTTCTGGCGAATGTAATCTGTGCTCTGGTGGTTGAAAGCTGAAGAAAAGTGACATTTGGGTAAAAGAAACAGCACTGGTATGAAAATACTCATTACATTACAACTCAAAACTCTGGATTTAAATTTTACTGAAGCAAGAGTTAAGAATTATTATAACAAAAAAAGTGTACTTAATTGTCAAAAGTGAATTTACTCATTATGAAGGATTGGCCCCTTTGGAAACAAAGGGAAACCCATATCTAGGAAAACAGTGCTTAATATCCTTAACATCATCATTATTAAGTTTAAGCATTTCAAATATGATTCATTTTGACCAACAGTGAACCTGACATCTTGTTTACCTTTCAGATAGTAGGCCACATAGAGGAGAGCTGATCTCTGTATACTGAGGAAGGGATACTTTGGTTTGAGACACCCAACAGCTGTCATGGCCTTGATGACTGCTACTGCCACACCCTAAAATTACAGACTTAAGTCAGAGCAGGGCAGAAATCTCAGAGAAACATTTCAGAAATGTATGTAAAATGTTGACGATATTAATCTATTCTTCGGGAGTGTTTGAGCGTGTCTGACCTGCTCCAGGTAGCCCAACGTTGGAAGGGAGGTGAGGGGTACAGGCTCACAAAGAGGAGGAACTTTACTGGGTAACTTCTGGTCCCAGTAGGTTTCAGGAGCCCTTGAAATAAAATGTATCAACACCAAGTTTCATTGAATGGACCAATACTTGTTGAGGCCAAATAACATTAACACTGTCTTTATGAAAAATAACAGAGAGACTCGTCAATGCATGAACAAATAGCACTGATTTTCAAAACTGAATAATCCTTGTGAAAAGAAAAATTGAGTAACTGACAAGCATTTCTGTAACATACAGTACAAAGGTATTGTTCCACACCTCAAAAACTTGTCCTGTTTCTGCTTTGTCTCAAATATGTAGATTTGTTCTCTGTATTCCACAGCATATTCCATGTTTCCTCGAACCAGGGCTTCATACCTAATGACATGTAAACATTGTGAAATTCTCGAGGTTGACACTGCCGGAACATTTTCAATTGAAATTTCATGTTTATTGATTATGATGAAAATTATTTTTCATTTTCTCATTCCCTTATCTACAGCATGTGCTTTCAAAAGGGACTTTTGCATGATCAATCTGGTGAATAAGGCTATATATCAATTTATCAAATTTGATAAATAAAATAACTGACGCTTCCAATGATAAATAGAAACATCCACTAACTCATTAATTAATGCTCTTAATGTGTAAAATTGACAATTTGTTTTTATATATGCGATTCTTGAAAAAGTAGCAGTTTGTGCATTGTTAATACATACTGTCCATAGAAAACATACATTTTTGCGCAGGCAACTATCTTTTTGCACTCATAGCTTTTTTTTTTTTTTTAGCATTTTGACATGCTTTCCAGCAAGACAGAGATTTATGGTTAGTGGCATTTTAATTTTGTGAATAGTGTACCTCTGTTTTCCATCCAGATAAGTGACAGGGCAGAAGCCTTTCATCTCAACTTGCTGTGGAAACCTGTTCTTCACCTGAATCTCTGTTAGCTTTTTTGGCAGCAGGTGGGGTTCTGGGAGAGTGTGGGGACAGCCAGGGGTCACAAATTGATCTGGAGTGGCAAGGAACTTCTGTGGTTGGGAGGGCAACATAAAAATGTTACACTTTTAATATCAATTCTATTTACCTGTTCAATGTGCAATTGAAGTGTTCATTTTTATTTTAACAATGTATCTTATGTTTATATCTTATGCATTTTGTTTATCTTTTACCATTTCACTTTATGATATATAAATAATGAAATTTCCTGGGTAATGACAGAAATCATGCACAGAATATGAAGAGAAGAAAATCAGCTCAACTGACTAATTTGGCTTGAACGACTCTCCTCATGCATTTGTCTATTTCAACATCTGTGTGCAAGTGTCTTTTATAATTGAAGCTTCAGCACACTGACCTCTAAATGATCATTGCCACACATTTTGTAATAATGTGCTCTGTACTCAGCTGCATACACCAGGGATGCAGTTTCTGAGCAGTCCACCAGGTGGTAATGTAGGGCCAGGCAGACCGGGCAGTACAGCCCAAACTCGCCCAGCTGACATTGCAGCTCCTTAGGTGTAATGCACAACCTGTTGATGCAGGCTGCTTGTCCTGCAAAATTAAAATGCATGGTGAAAATGAACTAATATGTGTTATCTTTTTACAGTATTTGAAGCATCTTTATCCACTTAGCTGCTCTCACAAACCTTGCTGAGCTCACCCCTGCAAGCATATTAGCCTCTGTTCTTCAAGAACTTACCCCTGCGGGTCCTCTCCAGGTAGCTGTGGATATATTTCATGCTGATGCTGACCTCCTTTAAGATGCTGTCCCAGATGCACCATTTGCTCTTTAATCCACTGAGCTGGATCCAGTTCTGATATTGTTGTTGGAAGTGCTGCCTCACATGCTCCACCTCCTGCTTGTAGCAGGAGTTACGAATGTGGAGGATCTCTGAGCTGTCATGCATCAGGTGAGGCCTGAAGTGGGAGGAGAGAGGAGGAACAGGAAATATTTATTACTACTTTGGGAAATTTGCGGTTTTAAACAGCTCTCAGGCTTGACACGACATGATTTGTTGTGTGTTGTGTGTGTGTGTTCTCTGACTTGTTGGGCTTCATCTTGTCTACAAGGCCTCTCTTCAACACCTCCACTGTGTCCAGCTCCAGCTCAACTACTATCATGGGGATGATGCTCCGGGACCCCATTAGCTCTGCCTGCTTAAGTGTCATTGGAAAACCATCCAACACATACCTGAAATACGAAACAAGTCAGTAGTTTTCACAAACATTGTCAAGCAAGAGTACAGCATGTGCAGTTTTTTTAATGAGTAGGAATACAGTCTGGTTCTTGAACCACTTGGAAGTGATTTTAATAAAACAAAAGTTAGGATCTTTTCAGGTCTTGAGTTTTAAGAACCATTATGTAGAATTGTTCTGTTTATTTAAACACTTCTGTCTTCTGCATTCTGTTAAATATTCCTTAAAATCCTTCCTTTTGTCGTTGCCTATGGAAGGCATTTTAGGGCAACTGAACATCTTAGTCAGAAAAGAGTGAGGATGGAAATAAATGCAACACATCTCCGGCGTACCCTCGAGTGCTGCAGACCGTGCTCATGAGCGCCACCTCCAAGCACTGGATTGCCAGTTCATCAGGCACAACAAGACCCTGGGAGAGATGCTTTTTCGTCTGTACAGCTAGATCAGTGTGCTCCTGAGTGTTAAGAACCATACGCATAACACCACCGATGGACAGCCGAGCCAAGCCATACTTCTGAGCAAACATCTGTGCCACTGTGGAGAGAAAAACGCAAAACGAGAAAAATGCAGGCAAAGAATAAAAGAAAGAAGAGATAGATGAGTGTATGAGAAGGCATAAAAGGAACAGTAACCATGAGTGGATCATTTTTCAGCAGTCTTGAGTCTTACCAGTAGTTTTTCCAGATTTGGTTGGTCCAACAACAGCCATTTTCACAGGAAGGGATGGGATGGGCTTTGGCAGCCTAAGGTATTTCAAGGGGTTGAGCATAAATGTGTTGCGGTTCTCCTTAGATGCAAAGAAGTAGATATACTGATGGAAGAGCAGGGGATAGGTGGTATTGAGAGGCCACTGCAGCGGCTGGATTAAGTCTCCCTCTTTGTATTGCTGTGTGGATATAACAACACTAAGTCACAATACAGTAGTGCAGGAAATTGGTGTTCTACTGATACACAACACAACAAAATGTGATTCCTATTTGAAATCACATTTTGAGCTTTTATTGATCATACAAATAATAACCTCATCCCACAGATACTATAAAAAGGTTGCCGTCATCCCAGGATCATACCGACCTTGATTGGGTCCCAGCAGCCGAAGGCACTGTGGCGCTTGTAGGAGGAGAACAGGAGCTTAAGTGCCAGGGTGTATGAGATGGGTTGGCATTTTTGGAAGAGTGATTCTCTGTTGGTCAGCAGAGGCTGGATTTTATTGAGCAGCTGATGCCGCACAATCCCCAGCTTGCGGGACGCACTGATAGACACCTTGGGTATGTTTTGTTCACTCAGTAACTCCTGATTAGAGTAAAAAAAACCCAACACAGAATATGTAAACATAATAAAAGTACAACTACTTTACAGTGTAAAGCTAGTCATAAATGTAACGGTCACAGGTTGTCGTTTTGATTGTAACAGAAGGAAAGCGGGTCTCATCTAATATGAGCCTGTCAGAGATCAGATGCCAAAGAGACACAGAGTAGAGAAAAAAAAGAGAGAGGAGTGAGTGGCATGCTGCTGACAACGATAAACTCTTTTGTTGAGACCGTGATGGACAATGAATAGTAACCCTAAGCCTTTAAGTATTTTCGTTTAGTTTTCTGTCTACATCTATTTGTTAACCTAAAATAAACCAATGACAAGAAGAGGACTTGTGGATCCTTTTTCTTGTTGGCAATCACAGCATTCAGTGTACCTAGACCTATCATTTTAATAGTACTACCTGTGCTTTAACATAAATATTAGCAGAAATGCTAGCAGAAATTCTATAGGTGTGGCAAGCAAAAATATGTGCATGTCTGGCTAGTTAAGTGCCTTCATGGAACTGTGTGTCTTTGTACCGTCACAGGAACAACGTTGTTTTCATCTGTAACAAAACGCTCTTCTATCTCTGTCTCCAGCCTCTCAGTAGCAGCCTGCTCAGTCTCCTCACTCTCCGTGTCATCATTTTCCTCTTCTAGAGCGAACTCCTCTTCCAGCATGGCCTCTATCTCATCCTCTATGTTGTCTGCAGCTTCATCCTCTTCATCATCTTCTTCATCCTCATTATAGGAGATAGGGGATGGGAGGGAGGGGGTTAACCAGTGATAAAGTGAGGAGTGGTGACAGTGGTTATGATGGGATTGCTTACCTTTGTTTTGACTGACATAGCGCCTTTCTCTTCCATGAGTTCAGCTCTTCTCCTGACAATACTCTCCTCCTGTACAAAAGACATTATTGTAGTTGTGCCAGATACTCACACGAAGATAACGAAGTTGGTAGGAAAATTATACTACCAAGTTGTCACTTGCTTACCCGATTCTTCTTACGTAGATCATGCAGGAGCTTCAGCTGTGCTTCACGGTGGTTGCGGCGCTCACGCCAGTTCTCCAGGTATGTTGGCAACAGACGCTTCTGAACATCCGTGACATCCACCGTCATGGTTACCACAATGTCAGGGAAAAGCTGTTGCTGCAACATGTACTGCACCTCATCAGGAGTATGAGGGAATCCCTCCAAGATAAAACCTGTGGACCTAAATGATAGAGTATGTTCAGATCAACAAATAACTAAAGAGTAGAAAGAGAGCACAGGAGACTGAAACGTTTACACATTCATTTATTAAGGAGGTCAGAAAATGGGGCAGGAAGTGTGTGTGTACAACTACATGTAAGGCTCCTGTTTCCAGTATGGTGCGATAACCATATCCAGGATCTGTGGAGCCAGTGGTTCTCCATCAGACAAATAGGCTTGGATGGCCTTTTCCTCATCAGTCAGAACCACTTCCTGTTGTAGACACACAAATGCACACTATTATATCACTGCAACCTGGATTAAATTCAGTGTCAAAAAACATCATACTTCACCAACTAATGGTTCTAAAGGTTAAACAAGGCACCATAATATTGGAAAACTTGCTACAGAGAACGCTGACCTCCATGTTGACAGAGGTATCCTCTGTCTCCTCTTCCTCCTCCTCCTCCCCCCTGGCTTCCTTTATCAGGGCTTCCAAGTCCTCAGGAGACTCCTCTGAAGTTTCTAGCTCATCAGTGTAAGGCACTCGCTTCTTTGTCTTGGCCATTATGAGCATTTGGAGCTGCTCCCTGAACTGAATATGGAAAAGGCCAAGTTGATGGGCAAGCCATTCACCTTGAGTGGTCTTCCCTGACCCTCGGACACCAAGCAAAAATATCCGTAGGGCAGGAGGCTTGGATAAAAAAAAGTAAGGAACAGGTTAGGTTTCTTTTTTTGTTTATCATCCTATGACTGTCCTCTTTCTTCTCATATCAGATTGTACCTTGAAAGGCTCCATCTGTGCAACAAATTGTTGAGGGTTTTGAAGGAAGGATTCCTTGGCCTCTATACTGGAGAAATAATAGGTCTTCTCTCGGTACTTGGCTGCAATTTCATCCGTGCAGGGCCACAGGATGTTGTGGTTTTTTAAGGTCACAGGACAGAAGTGGTGGGTATCACCCAATAATCTCTTGACTGTTGTGTCCCTCTGGTTTCATTTAGACAGAGGAGAAAACAAAGTGAAAAATTGATATTATGTATTGTTTTCCAATGCTGTAAAAGCCTGTATCTTCAATTATGAAATCTTCAGCTCTTCAATTATAAATAAAAATATAAACCTAGTTTGTAAATGCAAAAATGTTATTGATTGGGCCTTTAAAGTAAGAGACTTATGTTTACTGACTTCGTCCTCCTCATCTGCTGCGTCATTGTCGCTGCTGCCTTCCTCAGCTCTCTCCAGCTCTGCTAAGGCCTCGATATCCTCTGCTTCCTCGTCCAGGTCCACTGGTGACACCTCCCAGGACACATACTTGAAAGGTTCTGCAGAACATGCATGTAAACCAGAGACTGGGCTGTGAGTTTTTCTAGACAAAAAAAGCATCTGGTGGAATGCATTGCATTTAAAAACATCCATCACAAATATATGTACTTCATATCTGAAACTAATCTGGCAAATTGTTCATCTTTACTTTGATTTAACTGCTCATTAATATTAATTTCATTGTTGCATATTCATTTCCTTCCTTATGCAGTGCCAGAGATGATGCTAATGCATGCAATTGTTGGTGTACCATATATTACAGTAATAGTTTCAGTAGCGTTGATCTAAGATGAAACATTAAAAACACCTAAATTAAGAAAAAATAAAAAACTTCAGATTTCAGGTGTAAGAAAAATTCAAGACTGAGATTTTAAAGGGTTACACTCACTCTCCATCTGATGGATGATCTCTTTAAGCAGGTCCTCGGGGCACTTGCCACTAATCTCCAGTACTGAGTGACTGACAGGTAAAGTGGACCGCATTTGCTCCCATTCTGACACAAACTGTTGCAGTTGCAGTTTATAGTCATTCATCTCCGGGCCGTCTGGATAACCCAGCTTCCAGTTATTGGGTAGTGTCGAAGCTTAAGCAGCACAGTGGGAAGAAGAGAGTCATAGAGGAAAAGTTCACTTCTGCTTTTGGGGCACTTACATATAGCACACTAAGTAAATACAAATAGGATTATATGATTACATTATTGGATTTTATCATAAAACATTTTGTTTTATTTCGAAAAAGATGAGTTGTAGTCATTCTTGTTTAAATTTGATGGCACATCACTGCAAAGAGATGAAGAGCCATACACTAATGCACCAAACTAAATTTGCCTCTTGAGGACAGTAAGAATGTTTCCTCTCTTATAACTAAGACGGAGCTATTTCCATTTTTGACAACAGCATTTAATAAAAATGTCTCACCTTCCTTTTTGTTTCTGTCAGAGTGTGCTGTGCTGTCAGTCTCAGATTGCTCAGGATTTTCTGCAAAGGAAATAATTAAATCCTATAGGATCAAGGAGACTATGTGAATTCAGGCTGCTTTATATTGACAGAAAATAAATACCTTCAGGCTCTTCAACAACTGTGTCTAGATTTGACACCAGATCTGCAGGCTTGGCCTCTACCTCAGATTCCTGCACCTTGTGGCTTCTTAAATGGAGAGAAATTGAGCATAAAAACCAAAACTGCATACACAATCCAGCTTGAATTGAACTTGAAATCACACAATTTTATAGCATCATGTCAACTGCACTCACAAGGCCTCTTTCTCCTTCTCTGACTGTTGATCCTGCATCCTCTCCCTTACTGCTTTGTCCACGCTCTCCTTGTTCTTCTCATACAATCTGCTCAAAACTTTTAAACACATTTGAATTCAACGATGAGGGTGTAACATGTATCATACAGTAGACACGAACACGAAGGACAGCTCAAGCCCAAATATATTTAAAAAAATGTTTGTGATGTGTTTTTTCTGTGTCTCCTACCTTGATTTCCATCACTGTCTTTGAGATAGAAGAGCATGTCTGGCAGGATTCCACCTTGTTGTAAAGCATACATTTGGGAGCAATTCTTGGGAAAGTTGTCAAGCACCCAGCCAGTCCTCAGCTCTGCATCAGTGTCTGCCTCTTCAATCTGTGACATAAATCTTATTAGCAACGTCACTTCAAAGTGTTTTATATACATACAAAAATGAGATTTAGATCTATACTAAATCTAATTTTAAGCTTAGTTTGGTTTAACGTCAGCATCATATTTACTGACTGTATATGATAAATGTGATGTAATATTGTGCCTGTCAGTGTCATGTCTCTGTTTGTTTTAGGGTTGCATTTGTATGTGCTTGTTATAGAGTGCATCCTACCAAGACACTGAAGATGAAAATAGTTTTCAGCTGACTGGTATAATACAATGATTGCGTACAAATAAATTCAATCAATCTGAGAAAATTCTAACAAAAGACAAAAATAAAACTTGTGAAAGGGATGGTTGGGTATCCTGAATAGCAGAGGTATATTATTGTGTATGTAAACATGCTACCATATTTCACATCTTTTGACATACCTCTTTTATACGCTTCTCCAGTACCTCTGCATACAGTCCAAAGGGAGATGTGCTCATATTTTTGGCTTCCTCCAGTGCACTAAGCACCATGGCTTTTACTTCTGGATGATCTTCTGTCACTGAGAACGGCAGAAAACATTTGCACACAAATACAGTGTATTCTGCAGTATGTTTAAAAAATTAAAAAAGGAATTTTTTTCCATGTCTGTCTGCATTTGTTTTTGCCAGAGAAAGAATATTTGAACATCTTATCTTCCACAGAATTGGTTTCATCTAATGAAATAAAATATCAGAATAGTAATTCAAACACATGTTAACAGAACTGTAAATAATGCTTCATATAATATTGTATTTTCTAAATCTAAAATAACATTTTAGAACTGTAAAGTAATCATTATCAATATCAACCAAGCTCAACTTGCCCAAATTCTGTCCAGCATCCATCTCCATCTTGATTTTCTCTATCGCAACCTGTGTGGTCTCCTCTTTGATCTTGTCAAGCCTCTCCTGCTCAACCTTGGCCAGAACTGGCTGCACAAGTTCGTTCATGTCAAGCACCAGTGCGCCGTAGTTCTGAGCTAGAAGCTTACATAGGGTGCTCGTGCCTGTCTGTGGGGGTCCAATAATGGAAACCCTGCATGGAGGCCGGGGCATTGGAGGAAGCAAGTACCGTCTGGGGTTTGCAACAAACTTCTGGCAGGCCTCTTGAGATGAAAGGATGTACAGTTTGTCCTGGAAGCTGTACAGGGGTTGATAAGAGAGATGGATGACACTTTCAATCGGTCTCACTTTAAGCTACTGCATAGATTCCTGCCCTGAGCACTCACCCCACAGATAATTCAGGCTTGCCAGGAATGACCATGCCTTCTTTCAGAGCAACAGGACAGGTTCGCCCCCAGAGGCTTCTTCTCCACCTAAAGCTAGGGGCAACCACCTTGGAGGAGGACATAATTCTCAGTAGGTCCTCCTGGAAAAGAGATGGATGCAGGATTAAACCACATATAGTTACATTAGTAGTGGATTCAGTGGAGGGTTTATGTTTTAAAGAATCACCAACAGGTACCCAGAGCAACATTGAAGAAAAATATGAATATGGTCAATAATGGCAGACCGTGTCAATGTCTTCTGGCAATTCTTCATCATCATTCTGGTGGAGGAGGACTGGAATGGAGACACGCTGTATTGCCATGGATCCAACACGGGACATTACAGACTAAAGGCGAACAATCAACAAAATATTGTCAGCCCACAGAATAAATGGACAGTTCAACAGAGTTTATTTCTATTTATTTCTGACTGATCTTTGTGTCTTACAGAGTGCAGCTCTTCAGGTTTGTTGTTTCCATCCAGCTCCAACAGGTAGAGGGGGTTGTGGTCCGTCATGTAGTCCTTAAAAAAATCAATTATTTGGTCTTAAAAGTTTAATCTAGTAAGCACAGTGTATTTAACTTTGTCAATGAGGTGATTCATTTTAACCCCTCATTATACGTCATTTAGAACAGAACGTTAAATGGGGTAAATGTGGGACCAGAACTTTGGATCAGGCTGTGTTCATCAGTCACACCATCTGATCATAAGCAGTAAGGTCTCAGGTGACGTCTTCTAGACATCACTGGTCTGATTCTGACAAAACATGAAGGTCAAGCTATGGCTGCACTGTGTGTGGAGACTGACATTATTTCATTTCTTAAATAATGTGTGAGCCATAATGTGTGAGAATGTGTACAGCAGAGGTAACTCACCTCCAGTGGTCTGAGCATTTTATCCTTGTATGTGTTGATCCTACGAGAAGCATTTCTGGCCAAATTCTCTGGTGTCCACACCATCTGGTCTATAATATCCTTTTGGAGTTCCTCTTCTGCAGCCTACAACCAGAATAATCCTTATTAGTGTAAGAGGAGATCCTGACTTGACTGCATACTTGTTTACATGTGAAAAGAATTAAAGGAATACAGCTTTTGATTATTACATCACATTCAGGTACTGTATAAGGTGACACTTATTACACACTTATCAGTTTTATTATGAGAAATAACGGGTAAAGTGTCTTTAACAATATGCAAAACCAAAATCAAACAAATAATACAACATCAGGGGGAATTTTTGATTGTTAAAACTAATTAAACCCACTGGCAAGAGGTTTTCCCGTGAGCCATACCTGCTCCTCTTCATCCTCCACTTCCTCGTCTTTGTTCTCCTTCTTCTTGTTAAACACATCCTCACGCAACCACTGATCCCTGTTGTACAACTGCCCCGTCTCTGGGTGCTGCTTCTGACCTGACAGCCTCTGGACCAGGTCCTTGTCCGCACACTGGTGGAAGAGAACAGATTCATAGATTCAAATTCAAACCATTCACAAATGTCAGAATACAGCAAACACTAAAAAGGCTCATTAAAAAAGAAAATACTTTAACTTTAATCAATTATCTTAGATGGAAATAAAACCATATTAAAAGGTAGAGAATGAATAAATTGCTTTGTTAAACAATACACAACTACCAGACGTGTGAGTAACCTTGATGTTGATGATGAAATCAGGTGTTAGCTTGAGGTTTTTGATCAGCTCAATCTGCTCACGAATCTTCAGACACTCCTCTGACATGCACGGCAGGCAGCTCAGTACATATCCTGTGTCACAACACATGTATCATCGAATGCTCTTACACTGGTGCTTTGAATAACACCTTACTGTGCTGTCATTGCTGCTCATATAAGCACTTTCTGTACCGAAAGTGATTAAATACACTTTTAGATGCATGGCTTACCATAGTGCTCCACATTTGATGAGTTAAGCTTGGCAAGTATGAGCTGGAGCACCATGTCTTCTGGTACACTTTTCCCCTCGGATAAGATATCCAAGAGCTAAAATAGTCAGACAAGGCAACTCAGAAATCATAATAAGCTACAACATGAGGGGCATATGGAAAAAACCCTAATGCGCAAAAGGGACAGTTACCTATACTTACCTCTTTACCTTCCTTTGTTTTATTTTTAATATGTGTGTTGAGCAGATCTGTGTCTGAAATATAGAAGCAGATGACAAATATCTGATGTGAATATGAATGATATTATGTTGGGACAGAGGCCAAGAAATACAGGATTTGTACTTACCATCAATCAAAATACACTTCCAGGACTCTGCAATTTTTTTGGCCAAGGTAGATTTGCCAACACCCTGCAATAAAAAAGTCTTTAATTCAATTCAGTTTCATACAATAAATCTAAATAAATCACTAATATCCACAAGTGGTCATTTGTGGTTGAAGTTGTTTGTTTGTGTGTGTGTGTGTGTGTGTGTGTGTGTGTGTGTGTGTGTGTGTGTGTGTGTGTGTGTGTGTGTGTGTGTGTGTGTGTGTGTAAAAGAGAGTGAAATTACCGGTCTTCCAACTATAATGAAGCAGGTAGGTTTGGTGAGAAGTCTCTCTCTCTCAGCTTCATCTTCTATGAGGTTGTCAACTAAACGGTCCATATGAGCTTCTCAACAGCATCAATGCACACAAACAGAATTTGTTAAATGTCACAAACAGAAAAGCGCCATCAAACTGTCAGTTTCTTTGTAAATTGCTGCTGATATAAGAGTTCATATTTCAGTAAACAGAAGTTTACGTACCGTTACTTTGGGACATGTCTCTATCTTTTAAAACTTTTATCATTGTTTGTTCGGGAGGAAAGTAGCATGAACTGCGTTACCTAGCGTTAAGTGGCTAGCCAAGGTTAGAAAGAATATTGTTGCCATAGCAACTAACAAACTAAAGGGCTAGGGGTTAGCTAGTTAATGCAGCCGAAGCTACTTTATGGCGTGAGCGTATATTTGCCGCGTAATGTTTATCATAGTTATAAACAGTTATAATGACCATAGCTGTTATCTGTGATGACAAGAAACATAGGCAAAGAAGAGTAACGTTAGTCATTGCCTCTATTATCAATTCGCATTTTGGACTCTGCGAGACACCGTATCAGCTGACACGAGATCAACCCAGTCATTCATGACAGTCACCTGACTAAAACAAATTCATGTCGCATGCTCCTCTGTGCTAGCCAAAAAAATGCTTTGGCAGGTTACAGTCATATTTAATTAATAATAACATTCAAACCAGTTGTTCTGACTGCCAGTGGAGATGCGTATTATTATCCTTTGGGACGGTTTGGTGCTAAAACGCAGCTAGCTAGCTAAGTTAATGGTGAGTAACTTAAGCTAGGAAATGCTAAGGGCCAAAATAATGCATATGCTATAAGTATCAGGTTTAACTTTGTATATATTGTCTTTTGAGCTTCATGACGTGAAGTTATCACTGATTTACAAATTGTGTCTACATTCACTCTGCAGCTCTTCTGTTCTCTACTCTGGATTGGGATTGTTAAGAGCATAAAGGAGTAAAAATGCCTCAGTCAGCGGCTACCATCAGTGGGATCCAGAGGATGGTTCTGTATGAAACCAGAGCCGTAAGTCTGACATATATTTGTATGCTGTTATTATGACTGTTTCGTAGTGACTTCAGGTCAGTCTGTGCATGGGTTTACACCTTTACGGTGCAGGTTAACAGAATGATCGGAATTACATAACAACTCATTCAGTGCCTGTTTACATTTGGCTATCCTGATGCTTGATGCAAGAAAACATTTGCTTTTCCACACTTCTTGGTCTGATGGAAGTACCTTGCTAAGAACTCTGTGGCCCTACTTTTTTTTTTTTTAAATGTATTTATTACTACACACATTATTCAGAAGTAATTTCCCAAGCTAGTCTGAATATTCACTTACATTCACATTTCCATCTCTAATAAGGATTCATCGTTCCTGCTGAAATGTAGACTCGGATGATGCATTTTCTAACTGTACTAATGTAAGAAAAGCATGCTTAGTCTATTATTTTAACATTGAAAAAGTTAATAGAAGTAAACATGAGGATGAAGAGAGGTGGTGAGCTACTGTAGGATTGTGAATACTTGTCAGCAAACACTAGATGGCAGCAAAAGAGTGTTTTTGGTAGTTTGCTGCACCAGGTGTACCCCAGTCTGATTCTCTGATTGACCATGACCTCCATGAGGTCAATTATTAGGGGGATTTGCATCATAATAGTCTAGACAGTTAGAATAATGATGTTTTGCCAGACAAAATTACATGTCAATAACAATTTAGATTTGATTTAGTCTGTGCACATTTGAAATAAATATTTGCTTTTAAGCACCATTTCGGCTTGTCTTGTTGCCATGTTTTTTCTCCTCTTGAGAGACAAGTTGTTGACAACCTTCTGTCTCTATTGTGTATTGCTTTGCCAATACACAGTTTCCCCCTTATTACATTAGTGTAAAATTGAAGTTGTGGTACAGTACTGTGCTTGTCATCACTAGTAGTCACAAACATTTGGACAATAAGACAGGAAAACATTAGTCACAGTCAAGTTAATGTAATATCCTATTGATCTTCTCTCAGACCATTTTGCTGAACAGTGAATAAATAGACTGTCTAGCTCTTGGACAAAGAGGGCTCCATAGTATACTGGGAAGTGTGGAACAGGACAAACTGGCTATAATAGGTTTCGGACTGTACTGATACACAGTGTTCCAATTTAATGGTTTTTAGTGGACAGAAAATCTTCAGCCATCTCACAACCCAGTGTGAGGAAAAAATAATGACTTGAAAGAAAGCGACATATAAGGGAGACACAAAGGAACACATTAGAATGTGGCCTTGTGATCAAAAAGGTGCTGTGCCTACATGTACTCTCTAATTAAGTGTACATTTCAGGTTCATGTGCAATTTATATGATACATATCTGCCTTGAATTCCTTTTTTTGTCCAATTTTACAGGCTTCTATTACATTCATTTCTACCTGGGTCTTATTGTGAAGATAAAATGTTGCACATTTATAGGGGGGGGGGGAAATGCCCTGAATGTCCCTGAGATGTTAATAATGGGACTGCACTGTAGAAGGCCGTCTTGTAATAACATAGACTGTCTATGTCTATTGAACTGTGAAAACTACATGTCTTCTCTTAAACACATCTCCCCACTGTGTTCTTATTCAAAATTGGTTATAGAAACTGAGTCTGCTCTGAATGTCACCCACGATAAAGCTACTTGTTCTGATAACCAAGTACTCACAAAATATTATGCAACCGCACAAGTCATGTAATATGCAGATGCAATATAGTGCAAACATGGTTTTATTTTTCTTTGCAGAGGTATTTTTTGGTGGGGAGCAATCAGGCACAGACCAAACACCGTGTCCTGAAGATTGACCGCACAGAACCCAAGGACCTGGTCATAATTGACGATAAGGTGAGCGCTGAGTTTTCACCAGAGTTAGTACAGTGCTAATGTATATGCTTATGTAATACAGTACAGTACGCCTGGGGGGGAAATTGTACAATCAGTCAGCGTGTCCCACGAGTATTGCAGATGACAGCTTAGCTGATGAGTGCTGAGTGCACCTCTTTTTCTTCTCCGCTGCTCATTACCGGGATCTATGAGCTGGGAGTTGATTTGTTTGTTCGTGTTGCGGGTGATTATGATTATGATGTGTTTGTTTTTATGAAGCATCCATGACTAAATATCCATCACCCCACGCTCTCATTCCTGCAGATATTACGCTGACCTTTGGAAACAGTGTTTGTTTTTCATTTGAGTGGCATACTTTAGTATTTTAGTAACATTGTGTTGGCTGCTTGAGAACGTGATAAAGAACTGGAGGTGAGAAGGTTCAAAGCAGGAAATACAGCCTCATCTTTCTCTTTCTCTTGGTTCATACTGTATGTAAAGTAAGCTGAGACACATATAATGTAATGAAAGGCTGCTTAGAGCTCCTTGAAATTCTGAGATGAATAAAGATCATACAGCAATCTCTAGATCCTAAATAATTGGATGTTGGACATCTACTAGATTTATGGGTTTTCCAGTGGAAAGCATTAAATTCCACAAATGAACAGGGCATTCACACACAAATATGAATGATATAAACACGGTTACTGTTTATATATTACAATATTGCAGAAATAATTTGGGTAGCAGCTAATCTATTTTTGGCTTAATTGCTTCGCTGAGGATCAATGTAAACGTTTTTGCAGAAAATGGGCAATTAATAGAGAAGGCCTTTTAGTCATGTATTTATTATTGCACCGACTCAGTTGTACAAGTCTTACAGTAATAAATGTATTAGTCCAGAATTATTATTCCACAAGCAGCTTTTCTTTTGAGAAACAAATAGATCATTCTCTGTTTTCTCCTGCCTTGTATTGCAAGGTAGAATGGACAATATGGTAACTATGCATGTATATATATATATGTGTGTGTGTGTATATTCTTCTGTTTGTAGCATGTGTACAATCAGCAAGAGGTGCGGGAGCTACTGGGCCGCCTGGACCTGGGCAACCGCACCAAAATTGGCCAAAAGGGTTCCTCTGGCCTGTCCAGGGCAGTCTCAGCCTTTGGCATTGTGGGTAAGTGCAGTCCCTCCACCCTCGTCCTTACTGGCACAGCAGTTACCATTGATGGCTTTATTTTAACTCCAAAGCATTGACCTGGTTCTGCATATTAAGTACAGGAGATGGAAAAACATAAAATAAAAGGAACACCTGGAGGAATAATGCAATCCACTACAATATAGCCCAGCCACCACTACTACTTGTTCCTTTGTGAAGCTTATAATGTTCAATTTTGAGGCTTCAAATAATGACCATCAGTGGCATAGATGGAGGCAGCAAGAAGCTTTTTCACAGATTTATTACTTTCCCTCTTCTTTTGTAGAAAGTCAGATAAAAAGAAACTGTAACAGTATTGTTTGGAAGGACAGCCTGTAACTGCAATAGTCAGCATGCTAACAATGATGACAATTACCATTTTCACCATCTTAGTTTAGCGTCTTAGCATGCTAACATTTGACATTTGACAATTAGGACTAAACACGAGGGATGGAACTAACGATTATTTTCATTATCAGTTAATCTGTCAGTTATTTTTGCAATTAATCGATTATTCATTTGGTCTATAAAACATCAGAAAACAGTAAAAACTATCCATCACAATATCCCAGAGTACAAGGTGGCATCACTAAATGTCTTGTTTTGTCCAATAAACTCAAAAATATTCAAGTTACTATCATGTAAGATAAAAAAACAGCTCATTTTCAAATTTAAGAACCTGGAATCATCAAATCTTTGGCATTTTTGCTTAAGAAAATGACCTAAACAATTAATCGATTATCAAAATACTTGCAGATTCATTTTCTTTCAATCGATTAATCAACTATTTGTTGCAGCTCTACTAAACACAGAGTACAGCTGAGTCGGAAGGAATGTGAGTAAGTTTTGCAGGTATTTGGTCATAAACCAAAGAATTGGATTTGAATTGAAACGAAGACCTGATGATGGTGCTAGATGAAAAGTCAGGGGATCACCAAATTTATAACAATGTGGGGAACATACATTTCAGTACCAACTGTTATATTGAGACATTTCCCACTTTCAAAACAACTGAAATTACAGTGTAGCACATGATTCTTGATTCATTTTGGAGGAAAAACAGCTCATTGCCACTGTCTCCGGATCAGAACCTTGGAGAGCTGATCAAGTCCTGAGAACAGTCATCAGGACTGATGATGATTCTTTACATGATTAAAGTTAATGATTTAATTTTTGAACAATATTTAACAAATATTTTTTAACATTTTTGAGAGTACAGTGATCAGGTTTCCATACTTTCAGCAATAAAAACCCCACTGATTTGACCTATTTCTCCATGACTGAACAAAACGATTGTAAAGAAACCAAAGCTGTAATTTAAAAAAATAAACCTTTTCAAAAACCAAACAAAGATAAATTTGCAACAAATTAATGAACAGGATCTTAAACTGGTGGTCTGGGGCTGACCACGGGAGGGTCCAGGAGCAGCAGAAGCCAGTGTGCTCATTATAGATTGTGCGCTTTCCCTTTGCGCACGAGCAGATCTGTTGCCTCTGCAGAGAAGCGCTCCTTCTTACTACTTGGCAAATGCACCATCATAATAGCAATCCGCCAAGATGCAAGTGCACCTGGCTCTTAAAGGGAATGGGAGGTGACACTGTGATTGGTTTATTGCATGTTACGCCGAAAACTTACCCATGATTAATTAGGAGACTATGGACAACCCCTTTGAACCATGCGCCTGGCGCATCGACCATTTTTCCGCCATTAAAATAGCAAAAGTGGATTTGGACACACCCTAAATGCAATTGCGCCATGCGCTTCAGACCATGAGCTTTAGATCATTAAAATAGGGCCCATAGTGTCTCTTTTCTGGCCTTTTGTTGACCCAATGCGCAGAGCACCGATCACACACACATTCTGAGCTCAACTGTTCTGTCCGTCTTATCTATATATAAAAACAAAGGCTGTGTCACATGACAACTTTGATCACATGTGTAGCCCCCGCCGAGCTGTCCTTTCACAGCGTTTTCACCCCAGTTCCTACTGTATATGGAAGGTAATTGGTGTGACAGAGCTGTGAATTTCATGCTTGTGCCGCTTCATCAGTTCTCAAGTCATGACCTACATTTTGTGGTATGGACGGATACTTGACAAAGGAGGGTTTGACTTTGTCGATAACCTGTCCTGATGATGTCATCAGATTATCGATCACAAATACTTTGTCTGTCTAATTTTAGATTCGGTTGAACTAAAGTTAAAGCAAGCTTCATATTTATTTACATTTTTACATGTAGGTTTTATGGGAAATAGCCAATTAGCAATTAAAAGATTGCAATTTTCCTTGTAAAACATGGAAAAACATTTTTTTTAATAAAACATTTTTTTAGAATTTACCAATCAGCGCTGTTGTCCTAATGAAAAAAATCAATCCAAAACCACTTAAATGAACTAAAATCAAATCAAAACAAACCTTAACTGCAACAAACCAACTTGATGTCAGACACGTTACTGCCTGCAGGACTTCATTTCCCTCTAAGAACAACCAAAAACAAAATACAGATTTGATTAGCTTGTGTAAAGTGGCTCTATGCTTTAACTTCCGATCTTTACGGTGCTGCCATCGGGTCCGAATAAGAATTGCAATGGTCTAATTTTTACAATTAATCCTCCAATTAACTTTATGTATGCATGCGTGTGTGTGGAGCTGTATATGTTTCCAATTCTGGTAAAGGAAAATACTAGCAATTGTAGGCAAGACTCTTTCAAAGCACAATAGCAACACATCTAAGATGAAACTGAGTCTGTCTCCCATATAAAAAAATGCTCTAACAGTGTATTTTTAAGTTTCAATTCGGAATCATCTTTGAAGCTACAGATGGGTCGGTCACATTGACACAGACGAGCCCTGACTGTGACATTTACTTAAATAAATTAGATGCTTTTTTATTCCTCCACTGTGCCCTGATGCCATCTTTTTTCACAAGCAGCTATTTGGCAAAGTCACTGTGTCATACATGGAATAAAAGACTGATGCAGCCATGTCGGGTACAGTGTATCCTGAGAGGCCCTTTGCCTGGCACCTCTCTTATTACAACATGTAATGAGTATCATTATTGTAAGTATATTTTTATTCACTTTCATGTGCCAGTTTTGTCAGTCTGACCCATCTCTGGCAGGAACAAAAGTAGGAATTGTCAATCTGCAAAGCCACAAGTGTAAGAATATTAAGAAGTGGGCTGTGAAAGTATAGTTGGCTCTCACACAAGGCTATAGCTGACACGGTCAGTGTTTTTATACAGTCAAACGTACCTCACACTCAGTTAGTCATTTTAACTGTCATCCAAAGTCATCTTTAGTCTAGACAGAGCCTGCAAAGGACAGATGTTTGTTGGTTTTTTTGCCTGTTACAGACAGACTGACAGCTTATAATGTTTCAAACTAAACCAAGTATCAATATCTAGTCTAAGAGTCAGAAGTATCAGACACATTTCTGTGTGTAATATATGAAAAGATAGACAATTAATACTACAGGATTAAAGCCTAAAGTATGATTACATAGAACAGCTTGTATGCCTTGTTAGGCACTGATGTGTTCAGATAGGAATGGAAGTGATATCAAACAATTTGAAACTCCTACATTGAGTCACTCATCAGGCCGTATGTCCCATCCTGTCTGCTCCAGTCTGCAGATGAATGACGTCTTGTAATCCCGTCACTTCCTGGTACAAAATCACAATTCAGACTCTTCTTGTTTTTAGTTCCGCGGTGGTGGAATGAGCTGCTGAGCTCCACACGGTGTGCAAATGTGATGTTAAAAGTTCAGACGTGATGAAGCCCCCTCACGAATCACAAAAGACATTATACAACTGTATAAAAAAAGTGAAGGACCACACGTTGATCAAATTTAACAAACACTGAAATACTTCTTTTAGAGGATTAGTGTTGAGCCTTGTACTTGAGCTGATGTATTTTTTATGGACATTTTTGTTTTGTGGATTTACATCATACTGTATATGCACCTGCATTTGTGGCCTTTCTCTTTGTGGAAACATAGTATGGACCTCATCACCCTTACTAGCCAGCTTACAATACAAGGGTACGATCATAAATAGTCCCAATATAGGGAGGCATCTTATCAGCTGCAAAACCGCATCTTAGCAGAGATATTATGAAAGCAGTGTGTATTGCACTTACATAAACTGTTGGCCTTGATGAGGCAAATACTACTAATAACAGTCGGACAGTAAAATAAACAGGCAGACATCATCCATATCCATTCAATGTGTATTGTCACAGATGAGTAATAAGCTCATCAAAAGCTGAAGGTAAATCATTGACTATGTTGCATGATTTCTAGGTCAGGTTTTCATTAATAGGTTGGAGTGAGTAGGTAATATAGTGAAATATGACACACTAACACTCATGATCCTCCTCCATAAATTGAGTTGTTGTTTGTATTGTCAAAGCCGAAGTTGATATTCAGGCTGCAGAATGGTTGGCCTACTTGTTGAGATGTTTTTTTCTGAACAGCAGTTACATCATGTGAAACACTCTGGTTATATCAGTGGTAAAGTGGCAGAGAAAATGGTCCTTGAAAGTAAAGTTTTGCATCTTGATTCACACATTATAAACTATACTGCGTTTGATTAGTTTATTCTAAATTTCTGTGTTTATTCTTGACAGGGTTTGTACGTTTCCTCGAGGGTCACTACATCGTGTTGATCACCAAGCGCAGAAAGATGGCTGACATCGGTGGCCACTCCATCTACAAAATTGAAGACACCAGCATGATATACATCCCCAACGACTCGGTCAGGGTGACACACCCTGATGAAGCGAGGTACTGTCTTGTTCTCCTCTTACCTTTCCTAACCTACATTTGTAAGGGTGCCATTTAAGACCTTTTGTTCAGTCCCAATGTTTGTAACTGCCATATATTCATGTACACACTATCGCAAGCAATTTATGAAAACACACACTCATTGGACACACTATTGTCTTGGAAATAGTAATCAAATTTTTGATGAACATTGAAATAGAAAGATGACCTGACTTTCTAGTTAACAATTTCTGCACAACACCAGAACATTGAGGAATCAGTCTGACACATTGTGAAGAAAAAATGCTGATGAAATGTTTTCGGCAAATGTAGCAGGATTCAACTGGGAAAATTTTATTTTATATAAAATTACAGTAGAATGTCTGTTATTTATGAGCACAAACTCCCAGGAAAAGTATAAAACAAGGGATTTTTTTTTTTTTTAAATAAAGAAGAGTGATAAGAGTTTAGATAACAAAAGCAAACAATAGTGAAGTAAGAACATGAATGAATGTAGTTACAATTTGATTTATATTTACATGAGTTTACAGCATTATTGATGATCAAACATACATCATATTCACATTAATGATTCTACAAAAGGTCATGCAAATGTACAGAATCATGGTGGTGGACTGACATTATGAAAGATTAACATATTAAACTTATTAACAAACTGCTTTTTAAAGATGATACTTCTTTCCTGAAATGTCTTTCAAATCTGCCTGACTGAGTTTTTGCTCTCTTACTGTAGATACGTGCGGATCTTTCAGAATGTGGACCTATCTAGCAACTTTTACTTCAGGTAAGACAAACTTTTAGTCTAAATTCACCGACAAACAAAAGAAAACAACTTCAAGCGACAGTATTTATCACTAATATACACAAAATAGAGAAAATAGAAAAATTAAATATGCCAGCTTTGAGGAGGCTTGCTACACATTGACATACCATTGTTTGTTTGTTTTTTGTTTTTTTTTTTAACTTTTTAGCCCCATTTGAGAGCAGGATATCTCAAAACTTTGTTGGAAATTTGACCATTTACCAGCGAGCAACTGGTCAGATCCCAGTTTAAATTGAATTGTTAAGTTTTTAAACAATTCCTCAACATTGTGATATAGAACATTTTTTCTATTTTTCCCACAAACTACTACATTGATTTGAATAAAACATATCTGGTGGTCATGATCATGTATAGTGATGCTGATCCAGATATATGTTGCCAACATTTTTCTATTATTAAACAGTGGAATGGGAAAAGAATGAACAAGGAGTGAATGGAGGAGAAAGTATGATTAACTCAAAACAAAGCTGGCCATGTGTGATGCCGTCCAGAGCTCCACTGGGGCCTAATATTATCTAAAAGTGGCTTAAGTTTACAGTATCTGACCTCCATTTTCCTGTTTTTTATATCGAGAAGTTTGCCTTTAGTTGTCACAAGGAGTCTGCACACAGCCTGTAGAATTTATTGAATGTTATGAATACTTCTACAACAGTTCACACAAAGGTTTTCATGTCCTTCATGTCTGTTTGTTCCAATTTTGAGCAGCTACTCAATAGCTTTATAAAAATGATGAAAAGCTGCAAACACAACTTTTACTATGAGTCTTTTAATATCAACAACTAAGAAAATAATCTCTTGGGTTTCATTTTGAATATATCCTAACAAAAGTTAGCACTTGTTGTTCTCAGCTCACAATCCTGTGTGACACGGATTACATCTTATGGTTCCATTTGTACAATGCAGAGTGAAATTGTTTATAGCTCTATTCCCATAGTTTGGTCTAAATTTGCTATGAGACTGTACAGGCTGTACTTGTTTAAAATGACACTGTTGTTGTACCCCGCAGCTACAGCTACGACCTGAGCCACTCGCTGCAGTACAACCTGACTTTGCTGCAGAGGCCTTATGAACTGTGGTCATCAGCAGCCTCCTCCGCTGAGGAAGAGGTACACACACAGAGCAAGCAGGACAGCTTCGACATCTTTGAAGACGAGGGACTGCCTACGCAAGGTGAGCGGAAGTTAATCAATAGCCCTTATGTCCCTCTGTTTTGTTCTATTGGTCGGACCTTGAGAGAGCACTCCACCTTGTTATTGATGGAGGAGCTTGGTGGTGGGTGCCTACAAGATGAGAATCACTGGCAAAGACACATAATAGCGTGCTAGAAACTCAAGCAATGACTAGACAGTTGAGATAAAGTTGGAGGTAGGAGGAAAGAGAAGAAACTGGAGAAGAGTGGACAGCGATAGCTCAATCTTATAGTTGAAGTTCAGTTAACTTTCAGTAGAGATGAGAAAACAATACAAACTTCTAAGCCACCTCACGTAGTAAATTAAAAGATAACGCCAGTGTAATTGATTCCATTGATTCCCATAAAGATGCAATGATGTATCTGATCTACTGCAGGTTTGTCTTACCTTGTGGAATCCCATTAAAAAAATCAGTTGAAAATAACTTGCTGAGACACTGCTGCCTTGATCATTTTATAACGTGTGTATTGTGATACAGTAACACAAGCTTAATCCCAGTTAATGCTAATGTTTCTAAATATAAAATACGCTCTTGTTCCATTGCCTGCGTCACCTCAGCTGAGCTTCTGTTGTTTATTTTTTTTTCCATTTTCTTGCTTTCTAACTGGTCATTTGGTCTGATCCCAGTTCAGTAAAATGATCCTGAGGTTTTATGTGTTCCTTCTCTTCTGCCACAGTGGTTTACGGCCTCCAGAATGAGCCGTACTACAAGTACGTGTGGAACGGGAAATTGCTGGAACGAGTCAAGGACATCGTGCATCATGACTGGCTCATGTATATAATCCATGGCTTCTGTGGCCAGTCCAGTATCCTTTAATTCTGTGATGCTAAATTGTGTGGCTTTTTTATGCGTCTATGTGTCATTTTTTATTTTTATAACATTATAATTCTTTATATATAATTAGATATTATGATTTAAACGCCCAGCCATAACATCTGTCAGCATCACACGAGGTCGACACTCCCCCTCATGTCTCGGCATCAGCTCACTTGTTGAACTGTGCTTGGTCTGCATCGGAGCACGTGGATCACACTGTGAGGGAGAGTGTGTGTGTGTGTGATTCACCACAAAAAAACGCAGAAGCAATTTGTGTTTGCTTTTAGGGCTTTAGAAAAAACAAGTAGGATGGCAATTAAGCAATGGTTATCAGGTATGTAAACACTGGCACTTGCATAATCTCTCCATCTGGTATCCGCAGGGACAAAGCAGCAACATTGTACATATTTAATCAAATGAGCTACATGGTCCTTTTGGAGGACAAGTCCCATGTTTGTACATGAATACACAAATATTCTTTTGTTTGCTTGAATGTTTTTTTTTTTTCCTTTTTGTCTTTTCATGTCAGTGCAACAGTAGCTTTTTTGCTTTGAAGTTTTGACTAGATACAGACTGCATACCAGTGATTTTTATTAGGCTCTACATGAATAATTTCCACTTCCCTCCTTGAGATGCTTCTGTAGTGTTGATGCATGGGTTTCTGTTGCAGAGGTGCTTTGGCTAGAGCTGAGTATACAGTCTGATTTATTATGTTAAAAATCTGCCTTAGGACACCAAAATCAAAGAATTTAATTATTTTTCATCAAGTCCCCTGCACATAAATCACACTAAGTAGGGTAAAATATAGCATTTTAGTTATATTCCATTAGTCATTATTTTTAACGAATTAAATTGTATTTTTGTCTTTGCCTAATGCCAGAGTTTTGCACAGTAAACTGCTATCAACACTGTCTCCTGTCTCATAAGGCAGCATGCTGCCACAGTAGCATTGTGTGGGTGCTTTGAGTTTAGACAATTCCTGGAAACTGTTTGGCCTTCGCTGCTGTTTTTCTGAGAGCATTAGAGGACCGATGGGTGCAATAAGAGGAGACTCAGCAGATGGTTTAAAGGCAGAAATTTGTGGATGATGAGGAGACAGTGGAAGCAAGATAGTGGGGAAGAATGATAACAAATAAAAGGTAGGAAAGGTAATAGGCTGAGAGATGGTGTGAGTGGAAAAGAATTGGGACACAATTGGCCTTATTGAAATGTTCCTAAACACCAATTTGACTTTAACTTGTGTCTGCACATAAATTAAGAACTTTTTTATAGGATTAAAAATGGGCATACTGTATGTAAGAGCAACATTTTGTGTCTTCAACTGATCACAAACTGTTTTTATGTCAAGTAAAATAAACACCACTGATGTTGGGGAAATTTCAAAATTCTACAACAAAGTTAGTTTTAAAACATTTTTTCACAATGGTTCAGTCTTTTAAAGTAGAAAAAATGAGAGAGTGCTGTGTAGCAATAATAACATTTTGTTATTGTTTTAATTAAGGTTCCACTGGTTGAGGATTTTTTTAAGTTTAAGATTGTTTGAGGTGCGTAAAATGACGTGTGTGTAGTATGTGTGTGTGTTTACAGACATGTGATGTGCAATACTGTCATTGGCATGCCATTATTCCTCCTTTACCCACCGACTACAGAGCTTCTGATCTATGGCCGACCGGTTCACATCACCCTCATTGCCAGGCGCTCCAGTAAATTCGCCGGGACCCGCTTCCTCAAAAGAGGAGCCAACTGCGAGGTACAGCAGTTGCCGAGGCAACAGGGAAGAATAGATAGTGGAGGCAGGGCCGAGGGCCACAGGAATGATTGAGATGACTCAGACATGTTGATCACAGGGGGTTAATTTGACCCTCTGCTTCTTCCTTGAGTATGCATGAGTGTCTGTGTGGGTGTGTGTGGTGGGAGGAACTTTTAGGAACAAACATTGATTTCCCTTTTCTATTCGGACTGATACACAGAGTTTAGATTGGACACATTTTTCACAAAGTCCTGCTATTGTGTGCACTGGCAAATATAGTAGTCTGTATATACAAAATTGTAGCAAATTTACATCATAGCATCATGTTTGAAATAGGGCTGCAACTAATGATTATTTTCATTATCGATTAATTTGATGATTATTATTTCGATTAACTGATCAGTTGTTTGGCCTATTGTCAGAAAATAGTGAAAAATGCCCATGTTGATGTGTTCAAATGTCTTGTTTTGTCTGGCCAATAGTCCAAAACCCAAAAATATTCAGTTTACTGTCACAGAAGACAAAGAATACCGTAATATTCTCACATTTGACCAGTTGAAAACAATAAATTTGGGGCATTTTTGCTTAAAAAATGTCAAAAACGACTATTCAATTTTCTTTTGACCAACTAATCAACTAATCGTTGCAGCTCTAGACTTGCCATTGTAGGAAAAGCACAGATGTAATTAATACAGTTAACAATGGGTCTGTTCCATTTAGGTATTATTAATTACACCTGTGGTTTTCCTGCTACGTCATGTCAACATGTCTGCTGTCAAGACCTGCAGACCAAAAATGTGGGTATCCTCAGGAACACACCTGTGGTTCAAAGTTCATTCTTGACCTTGGAAACGGCAGTTGAGAAAACAATCTCACCTGAAGGTTCACTTGGTATTTGTTCAGGAGCTTTCAATCATGCCATATGATCTTCATCAGCAAATGAAGTTTGCCCAGTTGTCATGGAATTGTAGATGTTCGAATTTCCATTTTTCTGAACACATAGGAACTTCTCATTTATGTTAGATTATGATCATGCCCACCTGCTTATGAAGCTCATGTGATATGATTGAAAGCTTCAGAACAGCTACTAAATGGACCTTATGTTGAGATTATTCCTCCAACTGATGTTTCAAAGGTCAAGAATGATCTTTGAACCTCAGTTTTGAAGCCAACATGAGACAAGATGCCCGTTTTAGCGCTCAGACAAAAATTTGAATTTTGAGCTCCATCTGGTAATGAAGATCATATGATCCGATCGAAAGCTACAGAACAGTCAGCTACTAAATGGACCTCATGGTGAGATTACTTTTTAAGCATTGTTTGCATTTTTTGTGTTTTTCTTTTGTTTTCAGGGGGATGTGGCCAATGAGGTGGAGACGGAGCAGATCGTCCATGACGCCTCAGTCATGTCTTTCACAGCAGGAAGTTACTCCTCATACGTCCAGGTGCGAGGTTCAGTCCCGCTCTACTGGTCCCAGGACATTTCCACCATGATGCCGAAACCCCCGATACGATGTAAGACTGCTGCTGTGCACTAAACGCATATTTTTTCTTTGTACATCAACAGCTTTATTGTTGTTCAGTGTCAGAATAATTTGGCTGAGATATCCAACATCATGTGGTATACTGTATATTACCCTTGGTATTTTGCTGCTTCAGGTACCAATATGTCATTTATAATATAGAGGGTTGAGAGAGTGGCATAAGGACATACATAAAGACAGATAACAAATGAAAGATACAGATATATCCTCTTTCAGTGGATACCTGTTTAAGTTTATAATGCTCAATGTATTAATTCTAGCAGCTCTTCAGGACCAGAAATAACCTTGTAAGGCCAAAAGAAGAATGTAATTGTAAAAAATACATAAGAATAAGAGTGGCTTTAGTCAGGGGCCATTCTTCTCAACCACTGGGACAATGATAAAAAAAAGAAATAGGTGAAGGCAGGACACCCCCCTCCTGGCCCTCATCTTTGTATCCATTTTCCCATCTCATTATGAGCAGGATAAAAACACAAAACCAGGGCCAGAGGGAGGTGATCAGGCCGCTGAGACTGATGACATTGGAGACTGCTGTGTGTTTGTGTGTGTATGCACACAGGAAGGACATTTTTTGCTTGCATGTGTACAATGCCTGTATTAAATCATAATCTTTTTTCTCCCCAGTTTGCCCTTTAATTCATCCTCAGATGACATTTACCTGTGTGAGATAGAGACATCGAGCGTGTTCCTAAGATCCCTCTGTGTTCATTATCCTGCTCCCACTTTGATCCTTAAAGACAGTCCTTATCTGACATTTCCTAAATGTTGCCCAATTCTTGTACCATTTAAACATGTATCAGTTTTATATGTCACTGTGTACACATATGTAGTTTGACACAGTTTGGCCTTGGTATTTGTATACTTGATCTTTTATATTTTTTTCCTGCACTGAAGGTTTCCTATTTACATATTTGAGCAGATGAAGAAAACCACAAGA
Organism: Thunnus albacares; assembly: GCF_914725855.1. Lineage (NCBI taxonomy): Eukaryota > Metazoa > Chordata > Actinopteri > Scombriformes > Scombridae > Thunnus > Thunnus albacares. The sequence continues at coordinate 13,249,097 of NC_058121.1, read as the reverse complement.
GAAGACCAAGAGTTTGTAATAGTGTCTTGTGTTTAATGTCCATATCTGTGTTCAAGTCCAACTGAAATGAAATTTCATGTTTTTTTTCTATTTTAACAAACATATCTGCTCTTTAAATCACATGTTCTGTGCTCCGTACTGTGGTAGAGAGATGGAGAACTTGTTTTCAAAAAGATGATGCAATCTTTTTATTTATAACTTTACTATGAATTTGCATTATGCATAATATCACTGTTGTATTACTGGCTAACCGTCACACTGGCTAACAACCAGACAGTCATTTGAATAAACATAAAACAACATGAAATAAAGGTAAAGCATTTTAGATATTGTGACAGTAAACGTTAAAAGTTTTCACATATATGAACAGATGTTATAATTGTTCTATTACAGAACTATTGACTACAGATTAATAACTGGGATAGGAAAAAAAGTTTCAACTTAGTTGCAAAAAATCAAAGTGACATTTGGTTTTGACGGTCATCAGTTATCAAGTGTTGCGTGTCGAGCTGAGCCTCAACTCAGTGCACTATCAATACTTGGAGTAGCCAATTTCTTGGAATATAGCCTAACTTTTCGTTGGCAGAAATCGCCCAAGTAGTACTAAAATTAGCCCAAATTCGCACAACCAGTCAAACATTTTTTACCCGCTGATTAAATAAAATGTAACCTCCCATTCTGGCAACACTGCCTGTAAGCAACAGTTTCTAGCGCAAGTTTGTTCATTTTCAGTCTGTTCCCCAGCCGATGCTCTGTTGTCAAACACGTACAGTGACACGCCCACTCAGAGGCTGAGAGAAAAAGGAAGATTTCTGATGTATACTCAAAGACGTTTCTCATCATTTTAATAATAGATACTGTCATCAACAAGCTCAAAAATCACAGTACTTTTGCCTGCAAAAAGGGATGACAAATTGTAATTTCAGTTAACGTTGAACATTTTACATCTGTTTGCTAAGGTCTAAACAGCCTCAAGCATTGTGAAACTGACACAAGGTGCAGCTCACATCAGACAGATAATCAAGCCTTGTTCAATAAATTTGTAATCTTTATTCGATCATGATGCGGCCCGCGTAGAATGACATCTATTAGATGAATCTAGGTCAGTAATATGGCTAAGAGACAGTTTGAGCCTAGTGTCTGTGTACACAGAGTACGGTTGTCCATATCACATCATGTTTCACCCCTTGCCTTGCCTCAGCCAAGACAGTCAAGACTCATTGTTACATAAGTATATGTGTAATGTGTTTATGACGGCTCTGAAATGGGCAAATGTCTTGGTTGTGACGGAGATGACCTTAATGGGCGATGCATTTTCATCATCATTGTCATTATCAACATTTCCTTCCCCAGGTACAATAAGAATGTAACAGGATGTCATCTCTTTATGTTGACATAAACTCTCGTCTCCCCTAAGGCCTCAGCAGAAGTGTAGTGGACAAAGTGATAATGAAATGGTGGCGGAGTGAAGTTGAAAACTGTGTGGTGGAGCTTGTGATAACATTGTGTGGGATGAACTGTAGCACAATCTGACCTATTTCCTCTAATCTATCTTTTGGCTGCTTGACTGGTCCAATTTGATGGCAGGCTGCAGGTGTGGGTCTCTGCGTGAGTGGCAAATGGAGGCATTAAACATGATTTTAAAATAAAGAATGAATAGAATCCAAGAAACGATGAACAATGAGACGGACCAGAAACAGGAGTCAGAAGTACTTTGTAGTCCAGTATAACACTTCTATTTTTCCTTTTTAATGTCTTTATGAAACAGACTGGCCCTATTAAAACAAGTTACCTAATTTCCCCACTTTTGCTATATCCCACTTATTTTGAGAAGATGCTGGGTTTGCAAAAAAGTTCTGTTTAAACTTTGAATTATGACTCTTAAGAACTGCATTTCATAATTCAACAATTATGCTACTAGTGTCTTTCATGTAACATACATTCTGTTCATTTCTACAGAGGCACTAACATTATCATTTGTACCTTTTTCTCCCTGGTAACATGTAACACTCTTAATGCTCTAAATATACAGCATTTAAAAGCAGTTTGACCTCTCTTTCAGTGGACCAAGCTGACCCATATGCCCATGTAGCTGCCCTCCATTTTGACCAGATGCTGCAGCGGTTTGGCTCACCTATTATCATCCTTAACCTGGTCAAGGTAACACACACACACACACACACACACACACTTTATTTATTGAGGCCATAATTTCAGTGGTTACACAAACGAAGTATGACTATCCTTTTCTTGAACAGGTGTAACAACAACAAAATACAATGATGCAATATTAATAATGTAATTAAATGATAAGAACAACAACATTGACAGCCCACTAAAAAAATCAAAGTAACTGATGTATTCAAAAAGTGCATTTAAAATTAGTTTTATACCTCTATCAGGAGATGCTGTTGACATTCACATACTGTAGCTACATAAATCAATATCTAATTTCAAGTCTGCATATTAAGGAAAGACTGGTACATAAAATTCCAGCCCTGAATACATATATAGTTTGAACCACGTCACAACACACAATAACTTAATTTTGGTTAATTTGAATGTGACTATGGTTGTGAAACGATTGTCATGAGTTCACACGTAAAACTTTTCCCAGAATCATGCCATACAGGGAGCTACTTAAATACACTCATCTCAAAGTTATTGGAGGACGGGGTGCAATACTGGTGATCTCATGTCTTAATTTCTTCGGGGGGATTTTACTTTGTTTTGATGTGTGACTATTAAAGGGCTCACCCCTTGTTTGTTTCCTCACTGATTGGCTTATTGAATTTGTAACCCCATCTATATTCTGTTTTGTGTAAATGTTGATAAAAAATTAACAAAAGATGACGAAAAAGGAAGAAAATATGATATGAGAAACTGTGTTGTGTGTGTTGTTTTTAATGACCATTCCTGCACTAATTTTGAGCAAAATAGCAAAGAAGAAAACCCTACTGATGGCTGCTACCTTAAAATTACCTCAGTAAGGGCGCCCAGGTCATCGAATCCTTCTCTTTCTCATCTTTCTCATTTCCTGCCTGCCTCTTCACTATCAATTATCCAATAAAGGCGAAAAAGCCAAAGAAAATGATCTCATTAAGAAAAAAACACCTCAATAAGGTCCACTTTCTTTTAGAGGACTGGCTTCTCAGTGTGATGATTACGTAATGTGGATCTTTGCGAGATGTTGATAGTTCAAGTGTGGATGAAATATGCTGGGCCTGCGGAATCACTCACCAGGTAGTTATCTAATAGGGTGAGCTGTATAGTAGAGTAGTCACAGGAGATTTCCCGGCGGTGGGTGATTACCAGCAGTTGAAATGGTACCTCAAATATTGATCTCCCTTGGCATCGTGCTCACAATACACAAATAGAGACAGCAACGATGAGGAGTTCCACCTGCAAAGACACGCCTGGCTTTTCTGCACCACACTTTTGTCTTGTCTTTTCAAATTATGTTGCTGTAAAATCTCCATCAATCATCAAATTGCTCTTAAATAATGAAAAACAATTACATTTTGATAAATAATTCAGTCACAAGAAATAAGGTTTGAAGTATGATTTCTAATAAAATGCTCCAAGCCATCCAATATTAAAATATATATATAAGAAAGTAAACAAAAGTTCAATGTTAAAACCACGAGTTACTGTATGCTTCATTTTTTTTTTCCATCTGTGTCCCTGTGTGCACTGTTAGACACTTCAATTGTAGTAGTAGCTTTTGCATAGCCTTCAGCATACACATGCAGGGACACACAGCCATACACTCTGTAGCTTGGGCTTCATGCTCACGTTGCCACTCACAAGGGGAGCCGCGAGACAACGGACCAATCACAGACCTCAGAGGTCCGCACAAGCCGCAGCCATGTGATATCTGCAACTGTGGGGAGTAAGGGAGGGGACCCCCTACTTATACAGAACACCCGCTCCCTTATCCCAGGTAGAAAGAGAGAAGAAGGAACGGGCAATTAACCATAAGATCAAGACCATCTCTCCACGGTGGTGACTGGGGTCGCATGGCCGCATCAACTCTGGGATGGGCGCATGGTTTTGTCATGGGTTAGTGCGTTTTTGTATGTGTATGTTAAGAGAGAGAAGACAGGAAGAGTGCACATGGCCAAGCATGTGAATACACTTTCCCCAACCAACTAACTTAATTAGGGTCCATTCATTTTGATGGTTAGAGATAACTTTTACACTCCCTGCATAGAAATAGAAAAACAGATTCAACCAAGGTGACCTTTTAAGATCGAGATTTCTTTGTTTGAGAGAGTCCTTAAGGCACTGGATCGACACACAAAAAAGGAAGAGAAACAAAGATGGGAAAAGCATAAAAGAGATGCATTAAACACGCCCTTTTCTGTGCTAGCTATACATTAAAATAATTACAGTGCTCATTTCCACCATTAAGAATGCCTATGATGTGCCCCTGTCCGCACATGTTTGGATTCATTTTATTATTCATGATCTGTATCTTTGTACACCTCAGACCACGATTATTACTGTGGCATTTGTATGCTGGTTTAGACCTGTGTACAGTGCACGTGTGCCTTTGTAAGGATATAGTCTCTCATCTGTGCCTGGATAGTGTGATTTTTGTGCCAGACTGTGTGACACGCTCTGCTGAGTGGGGTGAGGAAACGCATCGGTAATTTGACTGGTCGCTGTGTTGCTTTGCCACTGCTGAATGTGTGGATGGAGATGTGAGCTGCTAAATGATGCATCCAAGCCGATTATCACCCAGGGTGATCACTCAAAAAGCCACAATGAGGGGTGGAGGAGTATATGGAGAAATAACTTAATGGACAGTAAGACTTCAGGTCACAGAAAATGACTAGTGTGCATGCACTTTTATTAACAAAACATATCATCTTTTTTATTTTTATCATTGTTTTTTCCCTCACTACCTCAGAAACAATAAAACCAAATAGCAGCCAAGCTTTTCAGTTCATTTTGATATATTTATATTTACTCTGGCAATTAATGTCCTGATATAGACCACACCCATTTCAGCTGGAACTATTTTTCACAATGTCACACAATCTGGAAAAACATACTTGCAGAAACTGACTTAAAAAAGCATCTTTCCTACTTCCCATGGTTGCTCTCACTTTTATGATATATGTTTTGTGTACGTTTAACCTCTATCCTGGTAATGCTTTGCCCAAACCTTGTAAACAATCAGGTGAGATTTTGACAAAGCACTGGTAAGACATAGAATAGATACCTTATATAGCTCAACCAGTTCTTGAGTATGCAACATTCTTGACAAAGTGTTTTCATGAACACACAATTAGTTGCAAGACATTGTGTTCTCAAACTTGTGGTAATTTGCCTTCTTTGTACTATATTAATAGTAGCAATTGCAACAGTTTCTGTATTTGAGCCTGTAATCCCTCTGTTTGCAGCGCAAATATCCAACACAGCTGATTCATAGATTCCCTGTATATCTGAACCATCAATCCTCAATCCTGCCATATGTCCAATTCTCCTTGGATCCTGTAAATTTCTTCTTGCTGCTATTTTTCTCTCATGTCACTGTGTAGAAGAACTGAAGACTGAATGGACCTTGGTGAATGCATCAAAGACAACAGGAATCTGCCACTTGACAGTGTCTTGACCGCTTCCACTTGTGTCTTCAAGGGATCTTTTTAAACAACTAGAACGCTATCATACGTGTAATAAGTGTCTCTGTGCTCTGCTGTGTTACAGAAACGAGAAAAAAGGAAACATGAGAAGATTCTGAGTGAAGAGCTCTATCCAGCTGTGATCAACCTCAACCAGTTCCTCCCTCCAGACCACTGCATTGACTACATCGCCTGGGACATGGCCCGCTACACCAAGAGGTTGTGATAATAAATGTGCCAATGTACTCAGATTGTTGTAAATTTTCTTAGAACCTGGCTGTTTTTGCCATGACAATTTCAAATTCACCTGAGGAAAAAAAGCAAAAAACAAACAAATGCCTTGTCATTAGCATTAGTATCACAGAACCAGCAAGACCCTATTTTGGAGAAAAAAGAGCAAGTTGGAGGTTTTTTGGCTGATTTTGACACAATGCATCATTTGCAGGACACCAGCAGATAAGACCCTGTTAATTTTATAATAATATTGGGTTTAGAGGTCCATCCAATAAGAAACACTGTTGAAATAATCAAGAATTTGCCCTAGTTTGTCATGTGTCAAAAGTCCCTGATAGAGAAAACATATTTTCTCCATCAGCTTCTTACTAAGAACGATAGGCTCCTTTTTTGAGTCAATAATTTGGTGTGAGAGATTCCTGTATCTCAGGCCGCCTGGTTCGGTTTGAAAAAGTTGATGTCATGTACTCCTGTGCACCAGTTAGAATTTTGCAATATTTGAATCAAAATCTGATGACAGTTTTGGGTTGTTTGATTACATTGCCGGACCACACCCACATGGTCCTCAAGAAGCTCATTAGCTGAGTTTTTAAAGGATGTTTCCTCAAAACTTGTAACTTTGATTGTGGCTTATTTAGTCACAAATATTTAATATTATCAAGAAAAATGTAAGATTTGAAACCAAGTTTTCAGGGGCTTTAATGCCTTAGAAAATAAATAACCTGCAAGACCATGACAATATCACAATAGCTGAAGATATGGTACATCATCACTGTCCAAACAAGTCCAGCAGCTTCAGAAACATGAGAAATGTGGTTCATTTCTTGTGCAAATGTTAATATGACCTTTTTTTTCTCCTCCTCAGTAAATTGTGCAATGTTTTGGACCGTCTGAGTATGATAGCAGAGAACGTGGTGAAGAGAACAGGTTTCTTCATTAATCGATCCGACTTCTACTGTCATACCGTCAGACCGGATGACAGGTGAGACTGTTTTTTCATCCTTCATTGCACCTGTTGACCCCCTTGAACACAGAGGAAACTGACACAGACTCTTTTTGACCAGATTTTAAACTTTGTGTGAGAGGGAAGACTTTTACCAAGAACCATGTGCTAGAAGACCACAGCACCATCTTTCCTGCATTTGCATATCAGACTTAATTTTACTGAGAGGCCACATCAACCATTTTTGTATTCATACATATTCAGAATCATACATTTATCGACTGCTTAATTTTGGAACTCTCCAGATATGAATTCTTAATGGAAATTATGCCTGATGGCAGTTGTGTCGCCCAGAGTTTTCTGCTAACGAGCTGGATAGATTGCCATCCATGTACTTAGCGCATGGCTCCTCCATTGTCTGCATGTGTTAATCGCTTTCACCCAGCATTACCATACTGTTACATAACAGAATGACCATGCTATGGCCAGTATTTATTACCCTTTCTTTTGCATCTCACTTTTTTAATAATACACACTCAATTCACACTCATTACTACAAACAAAACCCTCATAAGCTTTTATGTAGATCCACTTTACTGATTCTGGCACCTGTAGTCTTCGCCATGTGCATAAAGTAGCTCATGAACATTGAAAATGATCAGAAAGATTCTGAAACATTGTCTTTTCCTGATCATACTGTTCACGTCTGCCCTCTCCACCTCTCTACATGCAGACATACATTTTCTCACACACATACAAACTTGTTGCAGTCCATTCCCTTGAATGAGAAAGTGTTTCCAAACTTTTGACTGGAACTGTGATACTAACTACCCTTTCTCATTGATCTCGGTCAGATCACTGAGTTCATGCCATGATGAGACACACTTTGCTTTGAAACCTACCCTCTAGCAACCATTGAATTTGTTTTCAGAGGTCCCCTTCGTACAATTTATCGGCAGATTTTCCTCACTGGGTGATTCTCAGTTTACTTTTCGCTACTTTTAATAAGAAAGTGATGAAAACGAGAGCAGAGTATTTAATCGGGGGAACAAAGGACTAATAAAGACAGAAGACCCAGAGCCACACATGGATCTTGCAAAATCTGCCTACCAGCACCTCTAAAGTTCACTAAGTTCACTCTGTCAAACCTTCACAAAAACCAAAGTGTAAAAATGACACACTGTGGCTTTACAGAGGGGTGATGTGCTTAGCTATGTCTTTGATGGGCCAGTGACCTCCTAGAGACTGCCGGTTGCCTAATGATAAGACTCCAGGAAGTCACAAACCACGACCTGTCATCTTTACAGTTCTGTTGTGGTATTTTTTTTTTATTGTTTCCAGTGTTTGTGGTAAGTTAAACTAACAAACTAAACTTTTGTGTTTTGGAACTCTTTCTCATTGAACTTAAGATCTGTACAAGCTGTAGACACCTTTTAAGGGCCTTTTTCACACATGAAAGTCAGAACCAAGGTCCCAAACAAAGTTCATGTTTTTGTTGCATTGTATGCATTTGATCCGGTTAGTTTTGTTTTCACATTGCAGTTATGCCAGAGCACTAAAGAACTTTAGCTGACATACCTACGTCCTGTCGTCATCATCTACGTGGGCTGCGTCCCCCTATACTTGACATTGATAGGTTTGCAGATGGGCATGCGTGTAACGTCAGTGTGTTGTCAATTCGACAGATAGCCTTCTATTGCCGTTTGAAATAATGGAGAAAAATAAATTATCAGATTCATTTCGTTGCCACCAATAATATTATTATATTATTTTTTACATCATAAAAGGGAAATTTGTCCTTCTCATTGGTTGACGCACCGCTTTTTCTAATGGTATCTCGCACTTTTGTATACTGCTGCTGCAGTTTCTTTATCTTCAGGTGGTGTTGCTCTCCCGTCCTCTCATATCCTCTCTCGCTCATCCTCTTTGAAAAATACCTGGAAAGTGCCGTCATTTTTATGAGCTTTTTCCTGTTGACTTTTTATAATGTCATCAAACCATTTTCAATTAAAAACTCCTCTCCCGATGCACTACCGCGGCTCTTTTTTCTTTTTTCCGGTTCTTTCCTTCCGGAGCTTCCTGTAATTGGTCTGAAAGTCCGAACTATCTAAAAAATGTGTTCAAACTAGAAACTAACCAAACCATGGTTCCATTTGATCTGGACTGAGACCACCTCTTACCATCGATCTAAGTCTCTGCTGTTTGGTCTGGATCGTGGTCTGGGGGAGGTTTCACAACTGTAATTTTGGTTTGGATCAAACTGAAAATAAAGTCCAGACCAAACAAGGTAGGTGTGAAAGAGCCCTAAAAAGCAGCTTAAGACCCACGTGTTTAGACTTTCTTTTGTTTAGTTTTTAGTACCCTTTTAGCGTATTTCCTTATTATGTCTGCATTTTACCATATGCCTGTTACTCCGTCTTTTATTACTCTTATTATTATCTTTTATTAATGTATGAAGTGCTTTGTGATGTCTGCTCTTGAAAGATACCGTATAAATAAACTTACATACTGACTTAACTCTCTGCAAGAAAGCCAACAAGCATATTTCCAAAGAAATCAAACTATTCCTTTAAAGCAATTAGATTAAAATGTGTATTTTATAATTTGTAAAATCATTTATACCTTAGATCATGTTGGGAAACATAAACTTTTGTAGTTTTGACATATATTCCACATCCTTGGCTTGGATTTGCACATAAGCGCAAAAGTTGTGCATAAGAACACACTGTAAATGAGAACATGTATTACAGATTTTCTTCTCTGTGTGTTCTTGTCTGCTGAATATCTCTTTCTGTACTTGCAGTCCTAATTGGGTTCAGAGTGTTTCGATGTCTGCAATGTATGTTTGTATCTAGTCCATTATGTTCAGCCTTGAAATGGTGACTATAACAGTGATCACACCCTTTCGTAGCGGGAAAAGATGAGGCAGTACGCCTGCAGAGGAGTACAATAGATGTGCACTTCTTTGCTTTTGTGCATTTTGTCCATTTTCAGTATCTTCTTCTCTAAGTTGAATTTAATGTTTTTGTTACAGATGGGGAGATGTGGGTGGACACATCACAGTCAGTGGACGAGTGCAGGTATGCCAGATAGCAAACAAGGATTGGTGTAACTGTTGTGTTGTCCTCGTGGTTTTCTGAAGGCACTAAATCTTCTCCGATTCTTTTGCAGCTTTTGTACATATGAAAAAGTGCAAAAGCAGTGTAAAGAGTTGGAGACTCTTTATCAGTTGAATCACAAACAGTAACAAACACATAATTCAGGTATTGAGATTTTCAGGCCAAGGAAACACCTTTTCTATAATGTTACATTGAGAAGTGACTTGGCATTCATTGCTATGGCTACAAAACTAGGCCAACGCATTTAGGTGAAACTTAGGTAATAATGAGATAATGGTGAGAGGCTTCATTAGTTTTCGTGGAGACCTTGATCATCTACGCCGTGATGGCCTTGGAATGAGCCAAGTTGTTGACTGTAATATAATTGTCAAGAATTTATTATGTGAGACCACTTACATAAGGTGAATACATGGAGAACAATTTGCTTTCAATGCCACTAATAGCCTTTTCATGTAGTATGTGTCTGACTCTTGAAAACACAGAAGCATTGTCAATACATTTCATAAGTCTGTTGTTGTTGTTGTTGTAGACTGGTGTGTTGCGGACCAACTGTGTGGACTGTCTGGACCGGACCAACACAGCTCAGTTCATGGTGGGAAAGTGTGCACTTGCCTATCAGCTTTATGCACTGGGAATGATTGACAAGCCCAAGCTCCAGTTTGATACTGACTGTGTAAGGTAAAAACGATTCATTTTCATATCTAATGGTGTCCTTGTAAAAGTTGCCATTTCTGCTATTAAATACTAAACAAATGCAGTATTTTTTATTTGTGAGGGACCATGTACAATGTTAAATATAAATGTTGCCATTTGATGTTCAGCACCAGAGTTAGCTTAAAGCTAATTTTCATCTGCAGTCCCTTGGCAAATTAAAGCGTATGCACAGTAACTGAACAGCACTAAACAAAATACAAATTCGACACATAATACAGAGTTACACACATTAGTACGTCACACACACACACAATGTCAGCTACAAATATATGTTTGACCAGTTAAAAGCAAGTTTTATACAAACCAGTTCATTAGCTTTTAGCAAACTTTTAAATTTGGCTTTGCTGATGAGAATGCTGACAGCCCAAACACAGTGTGCCAAAAGTAAAATCTCTTATAGAGTATGTTCTCAAGGATTATATAGAGTTCTCTGAACAAAAGTAAACAGTGTTTCATAATGGAGGAGGGGCTAAACCATTAAAAAACGTTATACACAAGGCACACATTTGAATGTAATCTAAAATTCTCAAAGCTCAGACAATTATATCTCTTTAGTATCCTACAATGATGATATTGAAATGGCATACATGTACATGTTTTGAATGAAATGAAAAGTGATGGTCACTATAGCCACATATCATGTGTCTGAAAACTGAAAATGCAACAGTTATTCCAGCCCTGTTGCAGCACAAAATCCAATCAGCACAAATGTCTCACACAGCTGCACCAACTTTTATAGATTCCCCCATTTATTTTCAGTATCTATTCTCAGTCCTTGCACCCTCTACTACTTTACAGTACATCCAATTCTGCTCAGACTATAAATTTTTGTTTGCAGCTCTATTTTTCTCTGAGGTCACAGTGGAGCAGACTGAATGGTTTGTGGTGAATGACAGATGCTTGGTCGTGAGCAAGAAATCTTTCACGTGTTTGACTACATCTCGTATCCTCATGAGACCTTTTAAAGCAAATGGAAATCTATTATAACTGTATATCCACAGTACAAATAAGATTGTCCTAGCTCTTTGGTAATAGAATCAGTCATACATGTGATAAGCATCTCTCTGTTGTTATATGGAAACAAAAACCAACAAACGTGTGCACATGCGTATGTTTTTCATGTCAGACTGTGTCCATATCGCCAAATTGCTATTTCAATCCCCCAACTCACCAAAACACACAAAAAAACACACAAGATGAACTTCAGGGCCATATTTCTCTTATCCATTGCCCGTGTGTTGATGTGTTTTTTTATGTGCTCTGTCAAGCTGCAACTAACGATTATTTTCATTATCGATTAATCTTTCGATTATTTCATTATTGATTAATCTTTCGATTATTTTCATTATTGATTAATCTTCTGATTATTTTCTTAATAAATCATTTGGCCAACATCGGAAAACGTTTTTTTACTTACAGCCAAAAGTGATGATATCACGTTTTGTTTTGTCCATTAAGCAATTTAAAACCCCCAAATTTTCAATTTACTTCACTGTTACTTTAAATTTTCACATTTGAGAACCTTAAACAAGAAATTGTTCAGATTTTTTACTTAGAAATTACTTAAACCATTAATTGATTATGAAAATAGTTGCCGATTGATTGTTACAGCTCTAGTGTTCTCTGTTTGGTTCAGGTTGTTTGAGGAGCTGTATGAGGACCATGGAGACACTCTATCACTGCAGTACGGCGGCTCCCAGCTGGTCCACAGGGTCAAGACTTACCGGAAGATTGCTCCCTGGACACAGCACTCCAAAGACATCATGCAGACGCTGTCTCGCTACTACAGCAATGCTTTCTCAGGTGTGTATGTTACAAAGACACATACAGGCACATAATGTGCCTTTTTTACCCAGATGGGCTTCTCTTACAAACAAGGCACAAATATTTACAAAGGGACCCGCATGCTGCTGGCATTTTTCAAGCCACTTCTACACAGTCGCCCCCTCTAATTATTCCACAGGTTATGATAATGAGGCTTAGTCATCTAATTTTTCAATCTACTCTGTCTCAAATGCATCCATATTAAACATTCCCTTTGCCAATGCACCATCCAGGTTACCTTAGAAACACACTCAGCCTTTGCATACAGATACAGATCACACACGTTCTGTATAGTCAACCATATCTAAATAAACATGCACAAACCCCCTGATATTTACATGATAAAGGTACTTAGAATCACTCAGGTTTTTAAATGACAAAGTGTATACAGCCACTCTTCAGTCTCTACAGCTGAGCCCACACTGATCGAGTGTAGCTCCTTGAGGACTGTGGCTGCCGGGAAACAATGTTTTTCAAGCAATTTTAATGACATATGCAGTGTTTTCAAAGAAATCCTGACTATATTGCCAACAGCTGTGAAAAAAGAGATTTTGGGGAAATTTGATTTCTGATATTGTTATCCGGAGAAATGTTTAAATTGGCTCCATTTTTTTCTCTCTCTCTTCCAATTTGCAACTAGGATCTAATTGCCAGTCAGTGCTTGACAAAGTGGCTTTACTATGCCCACATCTTATAATTTTAAATCACACCCTAGTCTGTAGTTAGATATAGTGTGTCTGTGAAAATGTGGAGTTTTTTCTCAACACACTAGCAACTGTTCCACATCAAAAGGATTTATAGCAGCAGAAATGAAGAGCGAGGTTGTGTATCAGGCCTGATGAATAGAGCCGCACTACTTGATCTAGTAAGTCGACCTCCTCTCTGTGTCTTTGCTTTTGACTTTTTGTCATTCACTTCGATTTGAAAAATGGGGTCATTGGTTGGTTGCAGAGCAGAGGCGGGAAAGTAGCAGATTGTTTATTCAGACTGAAATGTCAAGTGAGGGAGGCTCGTATAATGCAGGATACACACACAAGTACTCAATGGCTCCATGAACTGCTCACTCAGTAACACCATGACCTATATCAGGTCTTGTGTGTCCACTCTGCCCGGCACTTAAAAGGAATATACAAGTTCAAAGAAATGCAAAAAATCACAGTTAAGTTACTATTGTGTGTTTTCACTTTTTTTTTTTTTTTTTTAACTCTTGATCAAATGTCTTTGAGATATTTTTTTCGGAGACATTTTTACGAAACACACACACCAATGATCTTTTCTTTATGATAAACGTTACACACTTTTACATCTCTGCCAAGCTTCTCTCTGACTCACAAATACATTTTAGACACAACAAACAGACAGTAAACACAGACATCATATGCTTTGCAGCCTCTTGAATTGACTGTTTTGATGAGACCAGTAAAAAGAGGTGTAAGTGTGATTTTGACTGTACGCATTTCATTCAAAATGCTTCACTCATTCATAATCTTGTCAGACAAGGCTTTTTATCAGTGATTTCTGTTCCACATGTATATTATGTTCATAGATCATCCATAACACTTATCTCGTGATGTATCGAATGAATCTCAGGCTGAAAATTACCTAGAGAAAAGGCTTGGTGGCAGGCTTTAATAAAACTCAATTTGGTTTGTAATTATCTAATGTGGCTGTTGGAGCAGCATGCACGTGGCTTCACAGTCGGGGGATGGATTAAATGGCCCCAAACTGGGCAACATGCAAAACACGTGCCTCATGCTGTACACACAAACACTCACAGAGATTATCTTGACACGCTCCCAAACATGTAGAGAGACAGTTAAAAGATTTTTTTACCAGCAAGTTCCCCGTTCATGTGAAGAGAACGCGTGGTTGAGTGAGTTCAGCTTCACTTCGATCTCATTAATTGGCACCTTTATCCTCTAATCTCTTCTCCTCTCAAGACGAATGGCTGGTGCAGTGCATCTAGAGAGACTTTCAGGTTCAAATAATGCAGAATTGTGGTTTGATGGGTCATTTAGTTCACTTGGTATCATTAGCAGAATGCTAAGCTAAGTCAACTTGAGCTTGAAAGTTCATTCTTGACCTTGAAAACAGGAGTTTGTCAAAATAATCTTCACTTATCAGCCTTTTCCAGAGCTTTTAACCACATCTCATGCTATTCATCAGCAGATTGAGTTCCCCCGCTTGTCATGGAAACAGCTCAGCATTCATCACATGGCCTTCTAGTTGTGTGTTGGTTCGATCGCATGATAACAAGTCATATGTGATGTACATAGAATATACCTGAGCCATCTCCATGACAACTGAGCTAAGCCCATCTACCGATGAAGACATGAGATGTGGTTGAAAGCTTCGTAAAAAGCTAGCAAGTGGATCTTGTGTCAAGATTATTTTGTCAATGAAACAGACTGCAGTGATTTTCCTTTCTGATTAATCTACCGACTATTTTCTCAAAAGATTAAGTATTTCATCAAGAAAAGGTTGGAAAATAATGAAAAATGCCTGTTACAGTTTCCTTAAACACAAGCTGATGTCTTCAAATATCTTGTTATGGCTGATTAACAGTCCCAAACCCACAAATTAGCAATTTAATATTGCATAAGAGAACAGCAAATCCTCACAAGTGAGAAGTTGGAAATTGGGAACATTGAAACAAATCGATGATCAAAATAGTTCATCTAGGGTTCAGCCCGGTAGCCTACTGGTTAAAACACATGCCATATAACCACAACGTCCACAGTTTGAATCTGGCTGCGGACCCTTGTTGGATGTGACCCCCCCCATCTCTCTCTCCCTTCAATCCCTGGCATCTCTCAACTATCCCTATAATAAAAAAAGCATAAATTCCCCCCCAAATAAATAAATAAATACTTTTTTTAAAAAAGGTTAGTCTAGTTGTTTTCCGTAATTACCTAATTATTTCAGCTCTAAGTTAGAATTTATTCTCTCAGTATGCATTGCTCACGCAGCAGGAGCATCACAAGTGACAAATGATGAAGTAGTAAAAACAACCTTTTCTTTTCAGATAGTCTTATGAAATCTCTCTTGTATGTTTATTATGCACATTGCCTTTTTTCTTTTGTCTTTCTGTTCCGTTCTATTGTATTTATTATATTTTTTTATTGTTTATTGCCATTATTATTTCCCAGATGCTGACAGACAGGATGCCATCAACTTGTTTCTCCAAGTCTACCAACCATCAGAGACCAAGCCACACCTGTGGGAGCTGCCAACTGACTTCTACCTGCATCAGAGGAGCACCATGGCCCTCCCTCAAGACAGACGCAGGTACACACACACACACACACACACACACACACACACACACACACACACACACACCACACACACACACACCAACACACATACACGCACAAATCTAAGTGGTGATACAAAGACAGTATACACTGTAATTACATGATGACACATGAACAAGCGTGCACACAGAACCTTTTTGCAGTGGCCGTTAATTTTGGAGGTGCTTGTGCTGTGTTTGTTTTTTGTGCTGATTGAATAGCTAAGTGGGAAATCGCTCACAAAAGATTTGCACCTGCACTGCTGTTTCTGAAATGGCTTTCCTTCTGTCTGCCATGCGTGCTCAGATTGCTCACATGAGTGTGTGGGTGGATTTCTATGTGACTGCTTTTGTCGTCATTCCTGTTGGCTGCTAACTAGACTCCTTTTTACCAGGGCAAAGGTCACTGTGCTTTGGCCTTGAGGTGTGTTTTATGTGTGTTGCACTCCTGTGGTTTGCTTGGTTTGTTACTTGGTCTGTGCTCACACACGATTCAGTACTGACTTTTATATCTCATTATGCGTTTTGACCAACTGTAGCTCTGTTTCTATGGCTGGACTGTACGTCTGTCCCTGACTGAGTGAAGGACTGACTCAGGCCAACCAATGGTGTAACCTCATCAGTCGCCTCAGCCGAGTGTCTCCACTTCCTGTATCCGTTGTTTCAAAATAAAAGCCCTTTAGGGTTTCATACATGGTCTAGCCATGTAGTAGGTTTTGACCTAGTCTTGTTTTATGTGTGTGCATGTGTGTGCGAGCGTACTAGTATGCATGTTGCTTGCTCTCTATTGCCTTCATGCTTACATAAAAGTAGACCCAGTTTTCTCCTACAGGCTGCTAGTTTATATGAGCACAATGGGCTGTGGTCGCTCAGCCATTATTCCAATAAATTAGCATGGCTGGGACTGAATTCAATTCAGCAGTCACACACTGCGCCTTGGCTTTCAAAGTCGCCTAAGTACTGGAGCACATCACACACTAAATTATAATCTTTGCATTCACTCAAATTGGTCATATTGAATAAAAGGCGTGTATTCAGGAGTTGTGCAGTAGGTGGTCCAGCCAAGCCAATTTTCATATCTAGGTTATGTGAAGTCCCAAGTGAGTAGGTGCAGACTGCAGAACACACATCAGTCAGTGGAAAGTTTTCTAACACATTTGTGTATCTTGTCTGTCCCCAGCTACACACTGTGGTGGTCAGAGGGAATCCTGTCCTATCTTCCTGTGGCCTATGATGAAGGTATCTTCAATATATATTATCTGTAATATCCACAGTAAAGTAACAGTCATTCTGCTGCAGATTTATCCATTTTATGAAAATGTCAAAATTTGTTCTCTGCTCGTTTAAGGTGCCCTGTAGAGCAAAAGTTCTGCTCGTATTCAGTGTTACTCACCAAAACACATTGGGTATATTTTTGAGGTCTAACAAAAGTGTTTGAAAGACATTTGAAAACCCAATTTTTTCCCCAATATTTTATATTGTTGTTCATCATTTACATCTGTTTACTAGCTAGCAGTCTTGTTCTTTCTTGAATTGTGTATCGCTACATTTGGTTATGCGCCAACGTGAAACCAACAGCAGATTGTGAATCGTGCATTTATACTGGTAAATGCACGATTCACAATCACATCCTGTTAACAAAGGATAATGCTGGTGATATTCTATATTTTTGTAATTGACAGTAAAAATTATATAACCAAAACAAAACCAACAACACATTTGTATGTCTGTCAATGCTTTCCAATTTCCCCAGCCTGTCTGTGGTTCACAGCTTCCTAATGAAAATCTTCAAAAACAAAAATATGCTTTCATTTGTATAAAAGGCCAAGTAACTTTTTAAAACAGATGGGCACTGTAGCTCATTGCAAACATCACTTAAACAGGTCTAAATAATGTATTTTTGAGGGACTAATTTTAGCTGCATATTTAGTGAGTAATTATGGCAGCAGTATGGTGTATGTGGAATTGGCTTAAAACAAAATACAGTGTGTTGTTTATCATTTGGGTCATTTGATGTGTGTTTTTAATAGTTACTGGACAACAATGGAGCCCTGTGGCACAACAACTTGTATTAGCTTTGGCTACACAGGCAATACTTTGAAGTAGGATCAGTTAATTGTTGGTTTTGGTCCTTTCATGGAACATGTTGAAAACATATCATGATCATCATAATTTGAGCATGTGGATTAATTTCTTGTAATTTTCTTTGTACTCTGTGTTTGTGTGTGTGTGGCTCCATCCGTGCATGCAGTCCCCTGTGACGACACCATGAAGAAGATCAAAGTGAAGAGAGTGAACCGTTTCGATGAGAGTACTGACATCTACACCGAATTCTTTAAACCTTATGAAATCACCTCGTTTGATGATACCTTCTGCATCGCCATGACCAACTCTGCAAGGTGGCTACACACCGATGCTAAAGAGGCACTGGGTTTAAATCTGGACTCTCTAGTAAACTGGAGATTGAAAGAAACAGTTTGTTTATTCAAGATTTAGTTTGTCATTTTCTTGTGTACTTGCATGCACAAAAAAACAAAATGCTGTTCCTCCTAGCCCACAGCGGTGCAATAACAGAAAGGATGAAGATATATATCTAAAAAGTCCCTTTAAAAAATAATAAAAACATATAAATCCCAAGAGAAAAACAACAAAAAAAGAACAAACAGTTACCAGCACAATGCATTAAAGTGCATTTAGAGAGAAAGTGCACGTCTCAGTTTGATGTTGACAGCTGGTGCATGTCAACGAGTGACCAGCACTGATGGGGGGCTTATATAATCCATTTTGCTGTCTTTTTTCCTGTCACACTGCTTTCAATGTTTCCTCTCCGGCACAGCTCCAGGCAAGGACATGGTCTCCTTTGGGCCTGCTGGGCAGGGCAGACCAAGCTCACTCAGCTGATTTAGCTCTCCCAGCCAGTATTTCTCGTAACAAAAGCCTTTGTTACGAACGTCCAAAAGAAACTGACGATCATAGACTAATTTCCCTTGCAATCCTCACGATGACACAGATGTAGACGTAGACATGGACAAAGAAATTGAACCAGATTTTGTTCATGAAAAATGCTTCTGTTAAACAATTTACCAAACATTCATTACTTATTATTGCAGTGATACTGCAGGGGTTGTTCTAATTGCTTTTCTGTCTCATCTATGTTCATAAAGGGAATTTATGCCAAAGACAGTTGGAGTGGATCCAAGCCCATTCACAGTTCGCAAGCCAGAGGAAACGGGCAAATCAGTGCTCGGGTGAGTGCATCTTAGTCTATGTATATATCCATGTTTGTGGTGTGTTTTATTTTTTTTTGCTGTAATAAATCCAATGTCACCGTGACCACATACACACGGCTTCATTTGACACAGTGTTCTCAGGTAACCAAAAACAAGGCTGCGTTCTTTTTCCTGTCTTTGTTTAGAACACACTTTGTGTGTGTGTGTGTGTGTGTGTGTGTGTGTGTGTACATTTTTAAAATGAACACTCCCACACACACATACTATTACAAATATGATTAATGCAGAGCTTCTCTTGCGTTGGAGACCTTGTGTGGCTCTGCATTATTGTAGCGGAGCTCCGGCCTCTACTCATGACCACTCCAGTGTTCTGCACTGCTTCTGTTTTTGCATTTCGATAGTAAACTATTTAGGGGAGTCATCGTGTTTATTTATGACCCAATTTCAGTGACTGACTGGCCAACTGAAAACTGGGCAAATGCCCGAGAGGCTGCCCGACTGTGGGCCGCTTGAGCCACTCAGAATGGGTCATTGCATCTGGAGTCGGACTGGCCATTGGGAGCACCGGGAGAAATCCCAGTGAGCAGGTCACTATGTGGGCCGCTTGAGCACTATTACGCAAAAACAAGAGCAAGTGTGCGGCTTGCTGCGAGAGAGATGTGTCCTCAGCCCACTTTTGTGTATTTTGTTTTGAAATTGGAGTTTTTTCTTTAATCTTGGTAAACACAATTTTTAGCCTTTAGCCCATTACCGATGAAAATTTGACCCCCCCCCCCCCCCCCACGGTTTAAAGTGTGAATTCTTCAATGCTTATTCTTCAAACATTATAATGATCAAACACATGGCTCTCATCCATCATTGTGCACTGTTTGTGTTAATTTCTGTGCCTGTGTGTGGATATTGACAGCAACAAGAGCAACAAGGAGGAGACGCTGCTCCAGAGGAAGACTGCAGCCAGTGCACCTCCTCCCCCAAGTGAGGAGGCCATCTCCAGCACCTCAGAGGACGACTCGGAGGAGGACCGCGACGACGACGGATCCGTGTCCCAGCGCTCCACCCCAATCAAACTGCTAACAGAATCTGGAGAGAGCAGCCGCACTCAAGAGGTATGAACACCAGAAGAATCTAATGAACAATGCTTGGAGATAGTTCAAACACACTTCTAGGAGAAAATGAAAACACAAGTAAAACAAAATCCTTTGTTTCCCTTCAGCACTTTATTGTCATATATAAAGGGAAAAAAAGCAGCTTATTAAATGAGATCCAATACTGATTCAAGGATATGTAATCTCCTCTAAGGACCTCAGGCTGCGTTGATGCCACCTGCTTGCATTTTGTGCCTCAAAAGTATCTTGCATTCCAATTGGAGTATGTCACCTTGATTGTATTTTCTCCTCTATTCCTCCCCCGAGTCTCCAAAAAGAAATGAGTTCTGTGTTTCTGTTTGCGTCAGACGGAAGAATAGACGTCAACCTAATCAGCTTCAATGACAGGGGTTTCCAGAGGGTTTAAATGATGTGGGTTTGTGTTAATGCTAGTTTGAGGGATAATAAGATAAAAGGTGCTGTATTAATGCCATTATTCCGCTTTTTCTCTCCATCTCCAACTCTCTATTATGCTCAACATTATCAGGATGTTGTTGGGAACTTATGGATAGTTCTTGTTTTGAATTGTGTTGCTTTCATGGGAAATTTAGCAGGGGGGTCTGTCTTCTGTGGCTTTCTCCTCCAAGGCCCAGG